>NC_065562.1:6609071-7209071 GCF_022605725.1 Anthonomus grandis grandis
AGTTTGTGCAATGACAATAAGACGGTCTCCGTATAAAGCACTTTTAGGCTGTGAACCTAAAGTTGGTCTATCTTCTAGTAACATCCCCTCAGCGCTTGCAAAAACATTAACTTCCGAAGAAGAGCTTATGAAAATTATAAATAACGAAGAAGATTCAGTTGTCGAAATATCGGATGCACATGAAAGTCTCGCTGATGAAGATACCGTCATTACCAATATTGTGTCTTGCTCGGAGGAAAAAAGATCTGAAGAAGCAATTTGCGAAAATTGTTTACGTGTTGGTAATATTACTGAAGTTTGTCAACAAGGATCTTTAGTACCGTGCAATTTACACTACCGGACAAAAGTGGAGAAACAAAGTGCCTTTGGAATTTTTTTTTATATTAGTGTATTTTATCATTAATTTTTAATTTTTTTTAAATATAATTTTGTTTCTAGTCTTCAGTACCTCAATAAAAAATTTAAAAAAAAACAAGTGACAACTAATATATTTTATTCTTGTTTTTACAGGGGACAAAAGTGGAGAAACCCTATTTTTATTTATTTTTTATACACAATGTATTAGTTGTACATACAAAGACTAATAATGTGTAGCAAAACCCTTATTATTTATAACTTCAGCACACCGACTTCGCATAGAGTTCATTAGGCTGTCAATATAATCTGGTGAAATGGAATTCCACTCCTCTTGAAGAGTTGTGAACAAATCATCCTGGTTTCTAAATTTATCTTTATTTTTTTGCCTAATTTTCCTGGTGGTCCCAAAGGTTTTCTATCGGGTTTAAATCCGGACTTTGTGCGGGCCATTTCATAATGGGCACATTGTTGTCTTCAAACCATTTCTTCAAACCATCGAAGCGGCATATTTTCTTCTGCGTATGGAAGCATATGATCCTGAAGAATTCTTAAAAATTGAAATCTGTCCATTTTTCCCTCAACTTTTCTTAATGGTCCTACTCCTGATCCGGAAAAGCAACCCCAAACCATGATATTGCCTCCTCCATGTTTCACAGTTGCCCTGGTGTACTTTGGATTAAGTCTAGTATTGGCAGGACGACGAACCCATTTCATTCCATCAGATCCGAATAGGCAGAACTTACTTTCATCAGAAAATAGAACCGTTTTCCACTTTTGGATTGTCCAATCAAGATGTTCCTGTGCAAATTGGATTCTAGCCAATCTATTCTTTTTAGAAATGAATGGTTTTTTGGCTGGACGACGGCTTTAAAAATTCAAATTCAGTCAAACGACGACGAATAGTACGCACAGATACCGAAACCCCAGGTATTTCATTATAAATTTCTGTGGCGGGCATAAAGGGATGTTCTGTTGCCAACATTTTTATTTTTCTCTTAGTAACTTTATTCGTTTTCCTTGGCCGTCCATACCTTGGACGGGTAGTCACACTATTATATTTTTTAAAAGCAGCAATAGTTTTTGACACTACGGTTCTATTACGATTAATTTGCCTAGCAATTTCACTTTGTTTTACACCAGCTTGAAATTTTGAAACAATTAATTTTCCGAGATCAATACTCAGATCTATTCCGCGAGGCATTTTGCACAAATCGTATATAACAGTTTAACACTCAACGTTAAGATCAAACTAATGATAAATAATCACTTTAAATATCAAATAAGATTTGTTTGGAATGTTTATTCACTTTTGTCCGCATAAAATAGCATAAATAATTTTTTGATCAACTGATAAGGTAAATACAAATAAGAAGGATGTGTTTTTATGCTGCGATAATAGAGCTAATAAGAACAGGATGATGCCTATCAATAGGCAACGATGGGTCATCATTAATGTTTACTAAAAAGCTCTGTAAATGGGAGCTAACAATAACTAGATCTACTAGTACATTATTAATATTACGTACCTTATTAATTTGTGTAAAATTAGTAAAAGATAAAAAACTTTTAAAATCATATATAGAAACAGTTTTCACATTATGGACAAGTTCACGAATAATAGATAAGATTTCAGCCATTCAACAGCACATCCTCTAAATCCATAACGGAAAAGCTTCTGCAGCAGTATTTCGCGATCGACACAGTCAAATGCCTTAGAAAACTTGCAAAACACTGTTGCAGCCATCTGTCCCTCATTAAGACCCAAGTACGGTCTTTCCAGAAGATTAAAAATATCATCACTAGTACTGCTTTTATCTTTGAAGCCAATTTGATTTTTATTTAATAAATTATGTTTTTCTAGAAAAGAAGACTTTGTTCATTTTAAAAATTTTTTCGACAATCTTTGAGAGTGTTGGCAACATTGAGATGGGTCGGAAACTTAAACATAAATACCATCAATACCTCCAGAATTCTTGTTTTTAATTTTTCCTAAAATACGCTTAAACTCTTGAACATCTGTATGATATAGGCAAAAGGATTCCCATACAGATATGTTTTTTAAATAAGCATTGAATCAATATTAGATTTTATATTATGTCCCAATTTTTCAGCAATTGTACAATAATAATTATTAAAAGTATCTGGATCCATGTCAGTTTGATAAAAATTCTTTTTATTACAGCTTCCCGTTAAGTTGTTAACTATTTGCCAAATTTCTTTTGATTTATTTGTTGAATTGCAAACTTTATTATAATAGAATGCCCTCTTTGCTGTTTTGATAACTTTTCAGTATATAGACTTATATACTCATGATTTAGTTTCTTTCTGTTTTATTATTTTTAAAGGAAAATTTTTTTCTAATAGTTTGAGAGTTTGATGTCAAATTCATTTAGGGGGTCAGGGGAGTTCTTCATTACCTCCCAATTAATTTTATTGCAATCCCTTTTAAACTTAATAAAATGTGCTTTACTATATATCCTTCCCCTTTGCATGACTTAGTACTCTTAATGTTTAAGTTTACAATAGATAAAATAGCTTCATGATCTGATAAGCTGATTTAGAGGCTGTGCTTTGATGTGGCTTGAGTCATATTTAACAAATAGAAGACAGGTGGTTAAAGGCCAACACAGTACTTCATCTGTTCAAAATATCAATTGTGGAGTTCCCCAAGAATGGGTTCTTGGCCCTTTATTGTTTCTCATTAATTAATGGCTTACTATTAATGGATCCTTTAGGTTATTTGCTGATGGCACTACTATTCTGTGGCTAGGAACAAATAAGAATACATTGGAAGACACAATAAATATTATTGATATATGATATAATTAATGATATTACACTTACAAGCTGCTCAGTCACTTTTTGTCTCGCAGAAGTGTGCTGTGAGATATTTGTGTGCAGTAAGCTTTATAGACCACTGCAGGCTGCTATTTGTTGGGGAGGAAATAGTCACATTAACTTGTGTTTTCATACTGATGACAGTAGAGAGGATTCATAAAAAATACAAGAGTACTAATGAGCTCAACATATCTTCAACAAGATTTATTGTTAACGAGTTGATGGGAAAAAGCCACACAACTCTTAAATTGGAATCCAATTTACATGCAGACACACTGAACTCTAATTACTGTAACATTGCTTCTGAAATCACCAAGGATGTTTTTTTAGTAGATATACAACTCAGGATTATATGAGACATGTAAATGTGGAGGAGACATTTTTCTTTAATTCTACTAATATTTTGGAGGTCAGAGGTGTCATGAGAAAAATAAAGCATCAGCAGGCTGGGATCATGTCTCTTTAAGGATACTCTCAGTATTACCACCCAATGCGCTTCAGGCATTTTTAGATTAAATGAATCTTCCACTTCAAATACATTTCCCAATTACCCTAAACAAGCAATTATTGTTCCGGTTCATAAGGGGGGAGACTGCAGCGGTCCTTCTAATTTTTGACCAATAGCTCTCCTCCCTACCATATCTAAGACTGTTGAAGGTGAGAATGGTATCTTATTTGGATAGATTTTGGGTTACAAGAGGCCAAGAGCACAGGTGATGCTATTTTTGAACTTCAATTTCGTTTTGACTGTGTGCATCACAAAATACTGTTGTGGAAGATGGAGAGATATGGTTTTAGAGATTAGGGTCTTCTTTGGGTTGGTTCAGCTCCTATCTATCAGGTCCTGTCCAAAGGGTTAATTTTGGTGGTCATTGCTCTGAAAAACTACAGACTACTACAGGGGTTCCCCAAGGTTCTGTACTGGGGCTGTTAATGTTTCTTCTTTATGTTAATGACCTTCTTTGCCCGCCATAAAAGGTAGGCTTACTATGTTTGCAGATGACACCATCATTTGGCATGGAAAACACATTGACCAACTGAAAATGTTTCTGGATGCTGATTCCTTATGATTTGGGCTTTAAGAGCATAACAATTTGCTTATATTTTTCTACACAATTGCGTGATATGACCCTCAAATTTTAGTTTATTATCAATAAATAAACCTAAAAATTTATTTTCGTCTAAGTTGTTTAGATTGTGATTTTCCAAAAACACATTATTTAAATTGCTTTTAAAATTCATAACACTAGTTTTTGAAATATTTAAACACAGTTTGTTGGAATCACACCATTTCTTGATTTCAACAATATCTCTGTTAACTGTGGTATTTAGATTCATCTCAGTCCTGTCATGCCATAAAATTGTTGAATCAACCGCAAACTGAATGAATTTACCTGAGATCCTAAGATTGGCCATGTCATTAATATAAATGAGGAATAGAAGTGGCCCAAGAACTGAACCCTGAGGAACACCATGAGTCACAAGCTGCTCCCTTGAAAGGGCACCATCCACAGAAACACTCTGCATTCTAGTATGCAAATAGGACCCAAACCACTGAAGAGCCAGACCTCTGAATCCATACCGCTCAAGCTTCCACAGCAGTATTTCATGACTAACACAGTCAAATGCTTTGGTCAAGTCACAAAACACTGCTGCAGCAATATCACCACTGTTCAAGCTCAAAAATAAGGACTCAAAGAATGAAAAGATTGCATCTGATGTTCCCATGGCACTTTGAAACCCAAATTGCTCCGATCTTATAATTTGCTTTTCGCTTTTGCTAAATATGACATAAGTCGCTTTTTAACCAATTTCTCGATGATTTTTGAGAGGGTGGAAAGCAATGCTATTGGTCTGTAAGAAGAGGGTGAATCTGAAGCTCCCCCCTTAAACAAAGGCGTGATTCTGGCTACTTTAAGATAATTGGGAAATTGGCCATTATTGAAAGAATGATTAATTGCAGATACAAGTACCTCCAGTGCCAAATCAGGTAAATTGAAAAATAACCCTACATTTTCATCATAGCCAGACGTATTTTTCTTCTTTATCTCCTTTAGAGTAGACTTAAGCTCAACTAGATCAGTTGGCAAAAAGAAGAAAGAATATGGTCCAGCCCTACTCAAAAAACTGTTCATAGTTGGAAAAACCCTGAATTTGACTTGCTATGTTGACTATGTTGACTACCTATGGTACAGTAGAAATTCAGCCTATCAGGTTCAATATTTACCTTTACAATATTGTCCCATGTTTATACCTGATGATTTGTGACATACCTTTTAATTTTATTAAATGTGATCAAAAATACTTTATGAGTGTAGATTGCGAAAAATTTATCTGATTATTTCAAAAATGGGCGCTTCTATCGAAATAAGTCAAGAGCATATTTTTATGTTAAAATGTTGGTTTATTTTTAATTTTACTATCCAAAGAATTAAAAAGTAACCAGAAAAAAAAAATACATTTTTATCTTTGCTGACCATTCATTTTAACTGACCCTGTATATATTTTAGCATAAAATATTATAAAATCAGTTAATAACATTAACAGTAGTATACGATACAAATTTCGAGAAATAATGACTAGGCGTTTCGAAAATATTAACAAAAAACCATCTTCAATAGGAATTATAAAACACCCTGTAACATGAAAACTAAGTTAATAATATATAATGCATATATAATGAGCTCTAGAGATTGGCTCATTATATTTATCCTACAAAAACCAAGAAATTAACTGGAAAAAATTGATATTAAATAAAGTATATGTTAGCTCACAAATTTTGTTTTATTTATTTTAATATAATTAGTAACTAAGACATTAAACTTTTTTAAAAATTTTACTTGCTTAATTTCATTTGGCAATAGGTTATAAAATTTGGGCCCCAAGAAAAATATTGTTTGCTGACTTAATGTTCGGTTTACTTTTTTTAGGTAGGAGTATATTTTTATTTAAATTGCACCTGGTTTGATGATGATGATTAGTAATTGTTTGTTTAGAATGATGTTTATGTATATAGGAACAACATGTTGCAATAAAAATTATCTTAATATCACTTATACAATTCATTAGTTGAAAACAATCTGGGTTTTTTAAACATTATTTTTATGATTGAATTCTGTACAATTTTAAGTGCACCAATACTGTTTTCGGAAGCTGCGCCCCAGAGCAATATTCCATATCTTAGTAATGGTTCAATTAAAGCCTTATATATCAAAATCAGTATTTTTCTTGAAAGAATTTCTCTAAGAATATAAAAATTATGGATTAGTGCTCCAATTTTTTTTTTAAATATATTACATGATGATCCCATTTTAAGTTTTTATCTATGTATACACCCAAGTATTTAATTGAATCAACCTGTTCAATAGAATTTTCTATATTGTTGACTTTAATCGCGAAATCTGGTCTACTGGTGTCCTTTATAGAAAATGTAATGAACCTTGATTTTTTGCTATTTAGAGTGAGTTTAAAGGTGTCTAAAAATTTTTTTATTAGGGCCAGACCATGTTGAAATTTTGATTTAACATCTTCCCATGTGTCCCCATAGAAAACCACAGAAGTATCATTTGCATAGGAAACTATCTTCCCACATAAATCTATCTCATTTATACCATTCATGTAGATATTAAATAGTATGGGTCCCAGCACAATGCCCTGTGGCACCTCAGTCCTCACAATCTCTGGCTCACTAATAGTATTCTGAATTTTGGTGTATTGTACCCTATAATTCTTTAAGAGTAACAAAATGTTTCCTCATATACCATATTTTTCCAGAACTTCCAATAAGATTGAATGGCAGACTGTATCAAATGCCTTTGATAAGTCCAGGAATGCCACAAGGCACTTACTATTTTTGTCTAGATGTGCAGTTATAGTACCCACAAGTTCATACATGGCATCCACTGTGTTCATACCAAAGGTAAACCCAAATTGGTTTTTTGATAGAATATTGCTATGATTAAGATAAGATGTCAATCTTTCTTTAAGAGATTTCTCAAAGATTTTGGCAAAATTAGAAATGGTACTTATAGGTCTGTAGTTTTCCATGTGTTGTTTTTTACCTGATTTAAAGATGGGACTTACGGTGGATACTTTGAACTAGTGTGGTACTTTTCCAGTCTGAAATATTAGATTTATAATATGTACTAGAGGTTCTAATAGGTATGAATGAAGAGACGTTATTACTTTTGATATTATTCCATCCTTACCTGGGGAGCACTTATTTTTTAGGGAGCTTATATGTTTAATTCCATAATTTTTTGTCACAGGTGGTAAATACATAGATGTTTGACATGCATTTTTTAGTTTAAATTGGACTGAGGGCTTTGCTACTGTATCTGCTATTTTAGAGCCTGCATCAATAAAAAAAGTATTAAAACTGTCGGTCAAATTTTTAGGATCTGCTATCTTAGTACCATTTTCCATTTTATGTCTTCCTTTTTTTTATCTTTGCTTTCATTAAAAGCATCATTAACAAAATTATATATTTTTTTGATATTTTTACTATTTTGCTCAATCCTAGTTCTGTAGTATTCATTTTTTGTGTTTATGATTAATTTGTTGAGTTTATAAAGATAGTCTTTATATTCTTTAAGTTTTTGGGGATTCGGATATTTACCTAGTGAATGTTTTAGCTTATCTCATTTGTTATCCATGGTTTGATTTTCCTAAATTTATTGTTTATTGTCATCTCAAAGGATGAGTTATTGACTAAATTTGTAACTTCATTTACAAGACTATCCACTGCTGCTTCCGGGTCATTAAATTTTAGAGACTCCTCCCATTTTGCTCTTTGTGCCAGGTCACATAACTTTTCATAATTAATTTTTTTAATGGATTGATATATGGTTTTCTCTCGGGTTTTCTCTGTAACATCTTTGTTTTTATAGCTGTTTTTTTTCATTTCAATATTTATTAGTATGGGCAAGTGATCTGTAATATCATGGTTAATTATATACGACTCAATCTCAACTTCCCTACGTTTAGTTTTGAGAAATACATGGTCCAGACCTGTTTGAGATTCTGTCTTATTATATTGTTGTATAAAGAAAAAAACCCATGCGCATTCAATATTGAGATACATATATATTTATTTACCATGTGGTCATTTTTATTTAAAGTATTTATATTTATGTCTCCCAAAAATAAAGAATTATTAGTATTTTTTTTATGATTTTAATATAGGGTGAGATCAGTTAAAAAGTCAGCAGTATTTGAATTTGGTGAACGATAACAAACATATAAATTAAAAGTTATTTTTTCAAATGTAAAAATTAGACTAGTAATATTTACTCTTGATAAATCTTATTTCAAGGTGTGTATTTCAAGGTGTGTATTTCAAGGTTTACTAAAGAACATCTAGTGTAGACCAAAATTCCATCAAAAGCATTAAAATCACCATCATCATAATATGAATCATAACCCGGAATATTAAATAATGCAGCTGAGCTTAGACTATGGCATTCCGTCAACAAGATAAAGTCACAACTTCCAAGATTGTATGATTCAAGAAAAACATATAATTTATCGATGTTAGATTTTATGCCCCTTATGAAAGAAAGAAAGAAAGAAAATGTGCTATATTACGTAAGACAACAAATTCTTGTGTACAAGCATCCTAAAAACTAAAAAATTCCAAATTCACTTTAAATTTCAAATTTCAAACAAACATAACATCTAAAACACTTTACCATAAAATTTACACACATTACCAAAATTAATCATAAAAAAACAGATTGAGAAAAAAAAAAGCATCTTTTTGATAAATTTCATTAAAAAATAAGTAAAGCTGTCAATAAAACAGAATTTAGAGGAAGTAAATTAAATTATTTAACAGGAAACAAAACTAAAACACTAAAATGATGTCAGAGCACAGGTTAAAAGGTATCATTAAAAAAATCGTCAAGGCTATAATATGCCCTGGATAATAAAAGTGATTTTAATTCCTTTTTGAATCTCTTAACTTCTAAAATTTGTCTAATACATAGAGGAACATGGTTGTAAATTTTTTTGCTAAGGTATATAAGTGAGTTCTTGGTGAGGGAGGATGTAGGGATTGGTAAGGGAAAATCGTTAACCTGGCAAGTCATATGACCAGTGTTAGAGGGAGGTTTAGGACATTTATGAATAAGAGTAGCTGTTTCTAAGATAAAAAGAGAAAAAAGAGTTAGGATTTTTTGAATCTCTTAACCCAGCAGAACATAGGTATCTGCCTTTTTTTGAATCACAAAAATTATGTTTAATAATCCCTTGTTGCTTAAACCCCAAAAAGGCAAGCCATAACGAAGGTGGGACTCAATAAGAGAAAAGTATACTGAACGTGCAACTACCCCTCCCAGCTCATGCCCCGCCATTCTTACTGCAAAGCATCCAGAGGATAATTTTGATGCAAGATTTAGGATATGATCTTCGAAGCGAAGGCGACCATCAATGGTAATACCAAGGAACTTACAGCTTTCTTTGTTTTGCAAGGGGGAGTTTTCACTAAACATAAGGCCCTGAACGTCACACTTAAATGTTAAGCATATAATATGTTAAGCAGCAGTATGTTTAATTGAATTGCATCTTTGTTTATGATATTATTAATTAATTCAGGCTTAATAGAAATAGTTTTCTGTTCAATAGAGATATCATTTAAGACTTCTGCTTCCATAAATCTTTTAAGTATATGTAATATATAACCTCATAATATCCTCCCATTTTGAGTAAATACAGAGTGGTACTTATTTACGTGTTTGGATTCCATAGCCCTTTTAAAAAGTTTTTGATTTTGTGGAGTCAAATCGTCATTGAAGTAGATATTGTTATTGTTACCTTGTATAACACACATGTCTGTCTTCAATCCCTTCAGTTCCTTGATTCTTTGAAAAAACTTACTTTTTTCTGCCTTCTCCTTAAGTTTAACCAACAGTGGGGCATCATCTTGTTTTCCTAGTCTGTACACTTCCCGAACCGATATATGAAGTTTTTGTCTTATTTTTAGACAAATATGCAGCTGGTAAAATATTGTGATGTATATTGGGACATCCTGTATATTATTGGCCATTATTAATAATTGTTTTTTGTGGTTGACATATGTATTGTTACTTTGTACTAAAACCTTTTTTTATTGACTTTTGTTTTTGAAACTTTCCTTTTAACTGTAATATATATTTTTTCTGTATTATTATATTTTTTGTTTTGTTTACAACTTAAAGTTGAAAAACAATAAAGCATATTTGATTTGATTTTTATATGGCAAATCTTAAAATTAACCTTTTTGAAAATTATGTCATAGAGGGCGCCACCAGCAACAATTTGACCCATTTTTTTTTAAACTCTACTTCCCCATCTTTGAATAAAAGAATTTTTAGTATTGAGACAAATAATGGAGATCATGCCAATCATTTACTGAAAAATATTCATAATTTTTATCTTTAGTATTTCATTATTCATTCAAAGTGTAATAAAGCAATTTAAATAGTTTATGAATGTCATTTTTTTTTGAGTGCATTGAAAACTTTAAATGTAAATATCTCAAAAAGGGCTAACCCTAGCAAGATTTTTGAAGTATACTTAGTATACCTTTTTGGTAACCAAAACTGGTTGAACACAGAACAACGTAAAATGCACTATGCCAAATCCAAAAATGTTACAGAGTTTAAAAAAAAAATCATGCCAAATGTTGCTGGTCCCACCCTCTATGACATGATTTTAAAGGTTAATTTTAAGATTTGCCATATTATTATAAAACCAAACTGATTAAAATAAATTAAGTTTATCACCCTTATATTGGTTGTCTTTGACTTTTGAACTAGGCAAATTTAGCTTAACCTGATTCATAAACGGATTCTGCTGTTCAATTATATACCACTATTTATGAGACAGCCTGTATAAATACTTTTGGAATTATAACATCAAACTTACTACTAGAAATCTTTTTACTTACCTTAAGTTTTGTAATATCACCAACAAAAAAAGAAATTTTATCAGCTAAAATCTCATTTTTTGAATTATCAATCTCATTCCCAGGCAAAGCAGTCCCAGGTTTTCCCAAATTTTTTTCTTGGGCATACTGCTTCCAGGTTTTGATGTCCTGCCACTTTGTCCATTGTTGATTATCCCGAGAGTCGTATTCAGATATATATTTGCGTTTCTCAGATTCCCAACTCATTTTATTAGCTAAATTTGGATTTGCCACGAAAAGAAAACGGCTGGACAAAATCAACCACTGGTTTAATAATTTTGCCGGGATGTTTTGAACAGCTGATTTTGATGAAAACGCAAACATGGCTGGTCGGGCTACAGCAAGGGCACTACCAGCGTTGCCAACTGTTAAAACAAACAATCCACTGGATTGACGTTCAAAATCTACAAAGTTTAGCGATTAAACGAACTTACCTGTGAAGTCCTATTGAAATTATATGAGGCGCTTCGTCCGTAGAGATCACTTATACTTCGAGGCGTTTCAGAATTAACCCGGTTCAAAAATCTCACGTTTCAAAATTAACCGGTGAAATCAGCTGGTTGTGACCGATAAGGTATCGGATTAACCCGGATGCATTTTAACATTCCGGTATAGGATTTGACACCCAGGCGAATTTAATAAAATTGGTCGATTTGAGTTCGTTTCGCCAATAAATGCGAAGTGCCAAAATTAGGGTCAGAAATGTCAGAATGTTGGACGGTGCTAAAACACAAGCCGGATTGTTGCAATGTGATTGGCGCGGTTTTTCTATTAAATAGGCTGACCACGTGTCAACAATCCGTTAATGCGTTCTCTGTTCGTGCAGTATTAAGGCTAGCGTCCACTTCAGACGGATCGCGGCGGGGCGGACCGGGCCGCGTATTTACCAACCCTAACCCGCTACGGTGCTAACCGATTCCAATTATGGCCGAACGAAAAATTTACAAACCATATCCCGACACAGTTCACTCGTACTGCAGGGAGTTAGGATCAGGAGATTAGTCAACTGCGTTGAATTTTTAATGTAATATTATAATGGCCGCTTTCGCAGCACTAATTTAAGAACATTTAGGAACAAAACAAATTAAAGGCAAAATCACATTCACTGCTGACTGAGAGACAATATCGTCGGCTGAATGCAAAAACTAGGCAACTATTTTTTGATAGTTTCGAGAAAATGGGCAAAACATTATAAGCGATATAATTAGAACTGCTCTGCAGTAAATGTATTTAATAAAATAGCTTAATTTTTTTGTAAGTTCTTTATTATGATGAAAACATTACATTTAGTACAAAATTAAATATATATATATATATATATATATATGTATTATGCAAGGAAAAATAAATATATTTAAAAATAAAACTAAAGATATCTACTTTTTGCACTAATTTTTTTTCCCTCTTTGTATGTACCTGTACGTGAAAGAGAGGCACAATACATAATTAAAATAACGTAAATTAAAAGTTTTATCCTTTTATGGTTGCTTAAAGTAAACAAAATTGCTGTGATTAATCATCTTCTTCTTGTTCCCTCCTAACGTGGGGTAAGTTATGGTAAAAATCAAAATAATCACGACTTAATGCTGGTGGGTTTGTAGAAAACAATGACATTAGGTCATTATATTTTTGCTCAGTTATGGGATGGCCCTGTGGATAACAAGGTAGAATATTGATTGACTGCCTACGTAAAGTTTTTTTTTTACAATCCACCTGTCTAAAGTTAGCTTCACCAAAAGACTCTTTGCACTCATATTGGTAAGCATTTTCCTTTCTAAAGCGAAACCAGCAGAGCTTTTGAAATGAAACAGGCTCATTATTAATATCTGTTTTTCTCATGGTCAACTGGCTATTGGCAAATGCCTTCCAATCAAAAAAATCATTGCCCTGAATGTCATGAATTGCATAGGGCTGATCTCCCCTTTTCCTTGCACTTCTGGCAATAGTCTTCCAATCGCCTGGCCACAGTGCTTTACCAACCCTTTTAAATTCAGTGCCTATAGCGGAGTGCATTGAGTCGCACTCCATTTCGCTGTGACCAGGTGTCAAAAATGTTAGATGGATCGTTTTTAAATTGCCTATTACTTGTACTGTATGCATGCACATTGCAACAACGTACTTGTTAAGGTTTTGTCCACCACATCTATCACTAAAAAACCTTATTTCTTCTACAGA
The DNA here is from genome assembly GCF_022605725.1 of Anthonomus grandis grandis. Classification (NCBI taxonomy): domain Eukaryota; kingdom Metazoa; phylum Arthropoda; class Insecta; order Coleoptera; family Curculionidae; genus Anthonomus; species Anthonomus grandis. Next base: position 6,622,387 of record NC_065562.1, read on the forward strand.
ATTTGGCAGGGATTTAAAATATCTAAATAAAAGACTCGCTATTTCACAACTACCTCTACCTCCTTAACCCTCGTGCCACATAAAACAGTCTCCTTTTCTGTTACCAACGTTATAAATTGTAAAGTTATAAGTGGCTAATCGACGTTTGTAAAATAAGGCTCTTTTAGCAGCAGGTTTTATAACGCCTTTAACTGATTCATATTTTTTTCCCTCATCTCTGTTTTTTTTCCTAATATTTCTTTTCCACAATTCTGGCCTTTTTCTTTTCCTCCGAGGTTTACTAGTTACTTCTGGATGTTCCTCCATTCCAATTAAATTATTTTCACTAATACCTTCTCCTTCATTAGATGCTGTATCTTCCTCTGAATCTGAAGAACTGGTGCTAGAAAGATATTCAGAATTGTCTGGGGAAAAATCGCTAAAGCTTTCATCTTTTTTCTTTTCATAATCAGAGTTCCCTGCTAACGTGCGGTTATCTAAAACACAGAATTTTTAATAGTGCATGATAGTTGCTATTACTAGTATAATATTATACCCAAGGGCTCCTCCTCAACGGTTTCTTCATTCACATTACCATGATTTAATTCAAGCTGGTCTACATTAAACGTTTCTTCAGTTATCTCATGATCCGATCCGTGCATGGAATTATTGACCTCATCTAAAGAAAATTCAGTAGGGCTGTTAACGCAATTAATTTCGCCAAAATCTTGCAGATATTGTTCATCTTGATTGGCTATAAAATCTACAATAAAAAAAATTAGAATACTAACACTAGAAAAAATTTGCATCTACCTAATAATATAACTTCCTCAGCAGATGCTTGTACTAATGAATCATGACGCGGGCCAGCTATTAATGTATCTTTGATTTGACACTAGTCTCCATTTGAAGAAAGTCTATTTAGTAGGTTGCCTTCAGTACCAACATTAGTATTAAAATCCAAGTTTTCTTTAGATTCACATTGGTTGCCGATAGTCGTTAAAGATCGGTTCATCGAATCTAGAATTTAAAATACTTGCATATTAAATCGGTACTTATTTTTTCATTAATTTAATAAAAAAAGCATGAGGCCTTACCATTTATTTAGTTATGTCCAATATCTTTACTTACCTTACGCATCATGTTACGCCTTAATTCTTTAAATGTAAATTGCAAATTTTAATCATATAAGTACTAATTTCAGTCACTTAAAAAAAATTAAAGCAATTAAGAGTTTTTTAAATAATAAAATCTCACAAATTTTTCCTCTGTAAGGTGGCTTTCACATTAAGGCACACCAATAAGCAATTGGAAAATGTCAATAGGCAATACGCAATATTATTTAAGTTTTCTGTCACATTAAAACAATAACAGTATTGCCAGAATTCTCTGACTATTATGTCATTCAACGACTCCAAAGACACAAGAATTTTCACTATTTCTACAAAAAATTTTATAAAAACCTGGAACGGCGCAAATATTTTACGCCTTTTTAATAAAATAAAAAATTATATTATAATATAATAAAATACTATCAGTATCAGTACTAACAGTCTAATGCGCAAACTTCTCACAGCACTATTTGCAAAACCGCAATATTTAACGCTTTTCACGGTGCATGTATCGCTATAGCAATGATATCGCTGCAACAAGCAATATTTTTGGTTCAACCCAAGTTTAATGGCAAATTGCGTGTTGCCTATTGCCAGATTGCTTATAGCTGGTTGCCTTAGCGTGAGAGCCGACTAAATCCCTAAAAATAACACGCAAGCAAACTACGTAAAAACCGTTGAAAAGAAAACATAATTCTAACCTAACTTATTTTTAAATACAAGTTTTAGAGTTAAAAATTGGGAAATATAAATCGCCTATATAACATTCAATTACCTTCATCTTTCGGGTTTGCCTCAAGCACTAAATTCACCATTTTAACACCCCTAGACATCATTTTGGACTGTATATTCACTAAAAACGGTCTACATTGGCAAACATAAACAACGGAAATAATTACAAATATTTACTGCAATAACATGATAACTTTAGATACCTATTGTACTTGTCGTAAATTAAGCTGTCAAAGTACGATAAAAAGTGTATATCTTAAGTTATCCACAAATACCGTAAACAAAAGTTTTAAATATTTTGGGCAATAAATAGGTATACGAAGTTGCCTAGTTTTAACAATTAATTTATCCGTGAAAGTTTATGTAAAAACTAGATATCTTCAGTTACCCATTATTTGCTTTAAAATAGGGACCTATTATTTATGTACAAAAAAAAGGAGACTTAAGATGTCTACATTTGTTTTTGAAAAAGATCTTTTATTTAGAAATTTGTAAGGGTATCTTACGTTATCTGATTTTAGCATTAAAAAGAAGAAACATATTTATTTCATCTACTTTTTACAATATCTAATAGATGTCGCTAATTTAAAGTTAGGAGTTATCCAATTTTTGCATAAATTTCTTCTCAATTCAAGCATATTAAAACATAGATAACCCAATAAACACGAAATTTTGAGTTACCTAGTTTTTGCATTCAGCCCACGATATATAGGGTATTTTAAATTCGTCCCTCATTAATGGGTTCTCGGTAACCATAGAAGATACGAAGATGGGTAAATTTGGGCAAAGATGCGCATTTCTGAGCTCAAAAATATGCCTTTTAAAAAATTAAAAACTCCCGATTGGTTCCGAAAATAATCGTGAAAAATCAAAATTTTAAAAATGTATTTTACTTTTTTTTGAGCTTATTATCTATCGGATTTTAAAATAATTTACACTTTTGCATTTTCACTTTTTCCTTGCTACATGGTGGCGGAATCTGTTTGAAGTATGGTAAAGTGTAAAAATGTTTGTAAGGCTAAAAAACTAGGTCGGTGGTCTACGAGCTCTATCTAGTAATAAAAATAAAAGTGAAACTAATTTTTTTATATTTTAATTACACACTTGTATTGTGCGTAGATTTTAAACAGTCGAAATACAAAATACTTGGGTTTTTAACATCATCAACAAAATTACATGGAATGTACAGGGTGGCCCAAATTCGACCCTCATCATTGGGATCTCGGAAGCGGTAAGAGATACAGGGTCGATTAAATTATGGCAAAGTTGCATAATTTGATGCTTATTAAAATTCCGTTTAAAAATTTAATAAATTTCTGATACGTTTGCAAATATCGAGAAAAAAAAGACATTTTAAAAATTCGATTTTATTTTTTTACTAGCTTATTTTTTTTATCCGATTTTAAAATAATTTGCACTTTTGCATTGCCACTTTTTCCGTGCTACATGGTGGTTTTCAATAAAACGTTTCGTCTTTTGCCGACCATCAATAACTTTGTTTTTTCTAATGGCCGCCATATTGGATTTTTACATTTTTAACTAATTAACCCTAACTGTACAGTGAAAGTGACCCCATTATTGACTCCACCCGCTGGCTTGTGATTGGTCGGTGCCGCGCCGGAAGTGACGTAATCAATATTCGATATTATCGAAAAAACCATAAATTATTATTATATTATTATGTATGTAGAATAAGTAATAACCAAATGTAAATAAGAAAATAACCAAATGTAGAAAACTATAACAAAATTCAATTCACTTACCAGAATAACAACGTTCAATCCCTTCAATAAAAACGAATCATTCATAGTACCCTTGTTTATTTTTTTAATAACAAAGGTAATGCTGGCGTTGCATTCAAAATTTTGTCGGCGGCTCTTTACATTACTTTTGGCTTTGTTTTTTTCACTGTGCTGGCATTTAAATATTTTCTTGTATAAACATATCTTAAGATTGGAAAACGTTTTATACACAATCCAGTTTGCTGCAGAAGACTCTTGAAACCCTTGCATCCATTTTTTTATTGCTTCCGAGTAATTTGAATCTTGAAACTTAGTTCTTACAGTAATTTGGGAACAATTAACGTCTTTTATAACGACTTCGCTCAAATCGATATCTGATAAGTCGTCAAACGAAAATAGTTGTTTTATAACTTCCATTTTTTATGCAATAAACTTTACACAACACTTTATGAATACTTAAAAGTACGCCACGAAAAAAAAACAACAGTTTAAAAATGTTAGGTTAGGATGAAACTGAAAATTTTATGTCATAATCATCATAAAAAACAAAGCACGGTGTTACGAATTCTAACTTCGTACAGGTACCAGAGAACTGCATCGGGATATGGTTTGTAAATTTTGCTGCCGGCCATAGTCGGAATCGGTTAGCACTGTAACGGGTTAGGGTTGGTAATTACGCGACCGGGCCGCATTTCTTGCAACTGCGTTCACTATAGACGTAGCAAGACGGATATTTTTAGGTATACTGTATATTTAGCCAGTTTCAGTTTAGTCGTTTTTGTGTTTATTGTAGATGGGGTGGGACGAGCGTTTTCAACACTATTGAAATTTGAGTTATTTTAATTATTGAACTGATAAAAAAGTCCTGAAATGGAAATAGATACGTCTGATGAAGAGTTGTTCCTGTTTCAAATATTGCTGGAAAAGGAAGAAAAAACGAAAAAAAAGAAACGTAAACATAAAATGTGGGTTCACGATATATGCAGGCAAAGAAAACTATACGGTGAAATTCTCCGTATTATTAATTTCCAGATTTGAAAAAAGACCCTACAAAATTTTTTGAATATTTTCGTATGTCAGAAGAAAAATTTGAAGAATTACTGCATATTTTAAATAACGACCTTATAAAACAGAGAACCAGTAGAGCCATATGAACGACTGGCTGTCTGTCTCAGGTAAGTAGTATTCTTATTAAGAAACATGCATCAGAATAATTTTATGCAAAATGATCATAGCTCATTTTTTAATGTTTCACGGCATGAAATCAAAAACTATTATTTCTGCGATGATAAACTTTAATTCATATTTTTTATACTTACTACATTTTATTCTAATTTCTATATAAATGTATTAAGTTTTTAGTCTACTAACATCAACGTTCAGGAAACGTTAGAAATTCCCATCTGCATATATGTCTTGTTTGCGTAATCAGCTGGTCCAGCTTGTGCAACTGGTGAGGATTGTCCAGGTGAAACTGGAGAATAAATTAAGTTCATTGCTTTGGACCATAGTATTTGATCCAGTCGTTGCAATTTGACCTGTCTGTAACACTGGCATTCGGACTAGTTCTTGATAATGGCTTCGCACAGTAGGACGATTAAAATATTGTTCATGGCTTGCTTTTCGCTGTAACATTTCCAATTAAGCGTAATTTATAATTTTAAAAACGAAACCTTTCACACAAATTTGGATGTCTTCAGGAAAAGTTTTCACTGTACGCCCCAAATTAGTAAAAAAGTCAACAACTGTGTCAGGTTCTTGGCGAGGTTGGTCATACTTTTTCTTAATATAGGACTGAAACAGTGTTTTTGCCGTGGTTGAGGACTGGCCATATTCGTCCTGTACTTTCTTTTTTTTTGAACATGAAACAGTTGAATTGGAACTCATTTGGGATTGGGACCCTGGTGTAGATGGTGGCGACATGTGATCAAGCACAGCTTCTTCATCATCACTCGACTGTCTCGAAATGTTTGTTAAACATTTTTCCTGAGTTTCCAAATAACAAGTTAGAAATTGCATTTCTTTCTCATATTTAATAGGCTTATTCTTTGTAGCGGCTTGTCCACTCTTGGTTTTTCGCAAATTTTTTGCGCGCCTAAAGTTGTCTCTTAGCCTTTTCCAGCGGTCCCGACATTCGGATGCTAAAAAGAAAATGTATGGATATATTAAATAAACAATATTAATTTTTTTTTGCGGGTATAAACACTAATAATTAAAATCTTTTCCAGGTTTTTGGCGATTAGCAATTCTTTTCGATCACTTGCTTTCAGTTTTCGTTTAGGAAAAAAGACTGTAAGAGCTATAGTCTACGAAACTTGTACAGCAATATGGCAAAGAATGAAAATTGACGCACCTTCGGAAGAACAATGGGAAACAATACCTTGTCAGTTTTGGGATAAATGGAATTTTCCCAACTGTATAGGTGCCTTAGACGGGAAACAAGTTGTTATAGAATGTCCCGCAAAAAGTGGATCGAAATACTTTGGCTATAAAAAAACATTTTTTGTGGTTTTATTAGCTTTGGTAGGCGCCGATTATAAATTTCTGGTGGTCGACATTGGCGGCCTAGGGAAAAACTCCCATGGAAATATTTTTTCGAATTCCAATTTCGGAAAAGCGCTAGCAGAGAACAGACTGAACATTCCTCATGACAAACCACTTCCTGGCACTGAAGATGCTATGCCTCATGTTATCATTGAAGATGCAGCATTTCCTTTGGGAAGGCATTTAATAAGACCATATCCTGGTAACCAGACTTTAGCCTCTGAAAAGAAGAAAGTGTTTAATTATAGGCTAAGCCGAGCACGACGGGTCAGTGAAAATGCGTTTGACATACTATGCAGAAGCTTTAGAATATACGAAAGACGATTATCCATGACCCCTGAACATATTAACATTGTAGTGGCAGCAACTTGTTGTTTACACAACTTTTTAATTACCATCAATGTGGGGTTACAAAACGATTTAAAAGAAAATAATGAAACATTGGAAGGATTAGTGAATTTACCACACTTTGGTGGAAATGCAACACAACACAACTTGCTCTTAGTATTCGGGACAAGTTTAAACAATATTTTGTATCGAATTTCGGATCACTTCCTTGGCAATTACAGGTCGTAAGACGAGGATTTCGTCATAACGAATAATATATACTTCGCTACCGTCTATTTTACATATATGTATCTGACATTTTATTATTTAATTAGGTAAATAAATGCGTCTGAAATACCTATGTACTATGTACCCTTAATTTCATTAAAACTGCAATTTCTTGCCATATATTGTTTCTTCTTTGTTCGTCGTGGTACCTCGCATCTCCCGTGTCGTACAGTTCCTTATACTGGGACCCTAATGATATTAGCAATTCTTCGTCCATTTCTAATTAATTTCCTAGTTAATTTGTGGGTAAAGCAATAAAGAATTAACCAAAAATACTAAAATGCGTTTGTGCTGCTATCACTCTACATTAACTTGAGACGGGTCGCAACGTGCCGTCCGCAAAAATCCGCCCCGATGCGACGCGCCTCGAGTGGACGCACTCTCATTTGTTTCCACGTGAAAGCATTATTGCGTTGCGATGAGGCCCGATGCGATCTGTATAGTATAGTGGACGCTAGCCTTTACAGTGCAATATTACGTCATTACAATTCGTGCAATATTGGAGTGTAATAATTAATTAATTATGGAGAGACTAATAAAAGTTACCGAAAATTTGTATAGGGGCAACATGAAAAATGAAAAAGATGTCGTGGAATGGTTGAATGAATATAAGGAAGACATTTTCGTCATGGCGTTATAAGTCCAGTATTAAAAATGCTAAAAAATTTGAATACAGGTAATCTAAATATTTCTTAGCTAAAACTTCCCATTAATTTATGTAATAGGTTAATAATTGGTATAAGTGGTATACTATCGTTTACAAGGTTTCTTGGCAGTAAATGCATTTTATGAAGATAGGGTTGCCAGATTTTAAAAATTGAAAAGCGGGAGGCGCGTAGTGTCTTTGAGGGGAAAATAATACATTTATTAAACTTGAAAGAAAGAAAGAAAGAAAATGTGCTATATTACGTAAGAATAATGTTGTGTACAAGCATCCTACAAGCTTAAAAAACAAAACAAAAATGCAATTTCAAAAATTGACAAAACAATAAACAAAATTAAACACAAGAAGACAAAACTTTTTGAACATACTTGAATTAAAGATAACTAAATAAAACAATCAATTACTAAATAAAGGAAAACTTGTTGACAAAACTAGAGAAGAGAAAAGGAGAAAAAAACTTTCCAACATGTCCAAGGTTAAAACCTATCATTAAAAAAGTCATCCAGGTTATAATATGCCTTAGCCAATAAAAGCGTCTTTAGTTCTCTTTTAAATTTCTTAACATCCGATATAGGTCTAACACATAGAGGAACATGATTGTAGATTTTTCTACTTATGTAAATTAATGAGTTTTTGGTAAGGGAAGACGTAGAAATAGGTAGGGGAACATCATTTACACGACGAGTCAAATGGCCAGTGTCAGAGGGTAGTTTGGGAATTTTGTGAATAAGAGCAGCTGTTTCTAAGATAAAGAGTGAAAAAAGACTTAGAATTTTTTTAGAAATAAAGAGGGGTTTGCAAGAATCTCTTAACTTAGCAGAACACAGGTATCTAACTGCTTTTTTTTGAATAACAAAAACAATGTTAAGTAGCCCCTTATTGGTTAAACCCTAATATGAGATTCAATAAGTGAAAAGTACACTGAACGTGCAACCACCCCTCCCAGCTCTTGTTTTGCCATTCTTACTGCAAAACATCCAGAAGATAATTTCTCAGCTAAATGTAAAATATGATCTTCAAACCGAAGGCGATCATCAATGGTAATTCCTAGGAACTTGCAGCACTCTTTATTCTGCAAGAGAAAATTTTCGTCAAACACAGACCCCGCACTTAAACCCCATAATAGACGTCTTTCTTACTTTAAACACGAGCCTGTTGGAAGAACCCTGGGGAACGCCGCATTTTAGGGATCTAGAAGCAGACAAAAGCCCACGCACTGTAACCTTCTGAGTACGATTTGATAGATAGGACTCAAGCCATCGCAACGCTACGCCCCTAAAACCATATTTATCGAGCTTAGATAACAGTATTCCATGATCCACACAGTCAAATGCTTTGGATAGATCACAAAACACTGCCGCCGATGACTCTCCAGAATTCAAGGACACATAGAAGCTCTCCAAAAAGCTAAAAACAGCATCATGTGTCCCTTTACCGGTTTGAAATCCAAACTGATTTGCAGACAAAATGTCATTATGATGTAAAAAGGACAAAATCTTAGAGAGGGTAGACAAAATAGAAATGGGACGGAAATTACAAGGCTGATCCAAATCTCCACCCTTATGAAGAGGGATAACCACTGCCTCTTTTAAACATGAAGGAAAAATGCCAATATGTAAAGAATTGTTTATGGCAGAAACTAAAGCATTTAAGGCTGAATCAGGCAAAAAGAGTAACAACCTCGAACATATCCCATCAGCTCCAGATGATTTATGGTTTTTTAGGCGTTTGATTTCATTTCTTACTTCGGTAAGATCGATAGGATAAAAGAAAAATGAATGTTCAACCGACACTTGTTGAAGATAGTGTAAGGGATCAATATTACTACGAATGCCCTTGAGCAAGATATTAGGTATATTACAATAATAGTCGTTTAAAATGTCAGGTCTTAACTCCGGTTCAGATTCTTTTCTATGGCAAAACTTGATAATTTATTTTGAAACTATTTAACAAATCTTGACCAATTTTTCGAAGACAAAATGAATAAGTAGAAACAAATCAAAATGTAAAAGAATATTTTTAAAACCTTAAACTAAGCAAAAAATATATTATATACAAAAACAAATAAAATAAAACCTTCTTCCTAAAAAGTGGAACACATCAAAACTAAATACATTTACGTATGTAATATAATAGCAAAAATAAAATGTCACTAAACGTTATTAATATTTTTGGCAATATTTTACCTTTTTTATAATATTTGCACAATACTTTTTTAAAAATTGACAAGATTAGATAAAATTATGTTTGACCATTAACTCGGCTTTAATGTTTTTACGTCCAGTCTGATTCTCTCTTTTCTCTATGTCAAACCCATTAAATTAAAAATTCCTTTGGTGATAGCATTTTCTTGCAGAAGGGAGAAAACTAACGAGCAAATTTTGTAAAACTTAAAGGCATTGCTGATTTGCAGCCAGCTCATCAAAATTTCCCAAAAAGGTTTCTATGAAATTTAGTACGATAACAAATTCTTCAAAAATTCAAATTTCGATAGGGAAATCTTCACAAATTTTCAAAAACTTATTCATATTTAGCTTGTTTTGCAAAGCCATTGCACTAAGTGATTTAAACTTATTATCATCATCAAAGTAATATTTACAAATTAATTTAAATATATTTTCAACAACTTTAGTTTATAATTCTCTCCAAAAATACATCTGCTTCTCGTTTAAACATGGCAACTTTCGAGTTATCATCAGACTTTCCTAATAGAGGAAGCGCTATGATGGATCCATATTATTATTGTTTCTTTTTTAACTTTTATGGCCCTCTCAATGATGGCATAATATTAAATAATTTATTGATAACGTTTTTTCAGATTCTAACTTATAGTTATTGTATTGTGCACCGATATTAAGTAATAAACCTACAAAAAAAGCATGCAGTTTATTTATGCAGTTTACAAGAATAAAACTAATTTATATAAAGATCTTTATCATAGCAAAATTTTCACCAGCCAAAAATTAATCTCAATAGAGATACAACTGGAAAAAACCTTGATATAACAAATTTTAAGACGTTAAAATAACTAATAGGTGCTTACCTAAATAGGATTCAGCAAGCTCATTTCCAAAAAAAGATCACAGTAGTAGTGGAGGTCATTCTTGTGAAAATAAGATTTAACGGGAGTAAAATGTTTTAAAAGACTTTCAGTGGCAGGAATTAAAGAAAGCCTTCTTGTTGGAATGGTTCTTGATAAATCGGACCATTCTTTTCCGCAAAAAATGAAAAATTCCTTCAATTCGTTCACTTTTTTTGTGCTATTAATAAATTCATTGTTCAACACTTATCTGCGCAATAGGCTGTAATGTAAATAAATAACGTAAATCCATAAATAACTGTAAATACGATTTATAGAGCGAAAGACAAAAGCACATTTTGCTTGAGCGGTCAAATCTAAGTCTAAATTATTAAAAGAAAAAATGTATAATTTTTTTTTCCTGCAAATCTTTAGTCGAATTTTTTTTGTGCTTTTCAGTTTTCATGTGTTTAATTATAGCGTTTTCTCCGCCCTGATTTATTGTAAAATGTGATTCACAAATCCAAGAATAAGCTTGGCTCTATTCATTATTAAACTTTATAATCCATTTAGATTTTTTAATAGAATAGAAGGTCCAGCCTTGATTTGAATTATTTGTCTCAAATACCGAAATTTTTTTTTTCTTGCTTATCATCTTCGTCAACACTTATTTCCCCAACCCAATCAATCTCATCACTTAAATCACTACTATTAGAAAAATCCTTACTATCAACCTCAAAAAAAAACAAACAGTTACGACCTAATAGAAAGAACGTGGATAAAATCCGGTGCGTTTTTTTACTTGCCGAAAAGCGGGAGGTTTGTTTAAGGTTGCGGGAGTCGGGAGGTTAAGTAAAAAAGCGGGAGCCTCCCGCCTAAATCGGGAGGGTTGGCAACCCTATATGAAGACCTTTTAACAAGAATTGTTTTGAGTACAATGAATTAGAGGGTAGGGTTCTATTTTGATTGAAGGAACCATTTTTTATTTATGATTAGAAAAACGTCGTATCAAAAATGGGTTAGCACTTAGTTCGATGTTAAAACAATAACTAATTGTTATTATTTATTTTTTTTGATTTTTTAAAAAATTTTCTGTAGATATGATTCGAATAATGACGTGTGTTAGTAAGGGGTTAAAATATCCAAAAAAAATCAAAATGAAAATTGAGCAACAACAAATTTAACAAAACTAAGCCGTAAGAATGCAAAACTAGGTTAGGTTAATCCTAGGAAGAATCTATTTGACCGAGATTCTACCTTAAAATTCCGGTTAATCCGATATCTCGTCGGTCACAACCAGCTGATTTCACCTGTTAATTTTTAAACGTGGGATTTTTTTGTACCGGGTTAATTCTGAAACGCCTCGGTTATTTGCGGTGCAACCCGGTGTATCCACCGGTGAATTCTGAAAAGCTTGGAATCGGTTAATAAACAGTTTGTAGGTGTCAAATGTCAACTATACGTCAATATTCCAGCTGATTTTGATGTTTATTTTTTTGTTATTTAAGTGTTGCTATTTTTTAGAAATAGCTAAGAAAATATTGAGTTGTTCAGGTTTTAGTAGTAGATATACTGTAATTAGGCAAATGATTTTGTATGTTAGAATATTTTTATAAGTTAACTGTTTGAATCTAGTGTTAAGATGGCTTCTCAAGAACGGTTGCAAAAATCCTTAGAGGTTTTGAAAATTTTGTCTCAAAATCAGCCTCCTGACCAATCCAGGTAAGTAAATAGAAGTTTAAATTTTGTTTTATTTGTTTTACTACTATATTTTCATTTCTTATAAACCAATATTTACTTTTTACAGAAAAAAAGACAAAATTCATCATTGTTATGTAGTCTCAGAAGCCTTTTCAAATCCTACAATTAAAGTTTCAACTAATTTGCCAGTACTTCTTGAAGTCACAATTGAGACGTTTTTGAAGTTATGTGACGATAGTGATGCTGATATTCGAATGACTAGTGAAGAATGCCTTAATAGAATAATCAGGGTAAGATTAAAATTTTTTTAATCATTACCTTATAAGGACCTTCATAAAAACATTTTAAATGATAATTAGCCATACACAAACTTTAATGAATCCCCTGTAAATAACTTGAAAGAAAAACTGTAAAAGCACTGCACTAAATAAACTGCACTTTGGAAGGTTCTAATAACTAGTACTAATAGAATTACTCCATAGCTGATAAATGTAAATGTCTAGTTTACTTGTGAAATTGTTGTTCTTTGACTAGTAAGAATACAAATTTTATTTTGCGTTCTTATTGAAGCCTGAAAAGATTATAAAAAAAAACTATTATAATAAAATTATTAGTATTCTCTTTTTACCTAAGAAAGTAAGACTGTTATTAGAACATCATCCAATACTGAAAATATCCATAAAATAAATGAATTTACCAGATTTTATTCTTCCATTTCTATCATCCTCCTTTCTAGATATTTACTAATATTTATACCAATCCATTAAAATATAACAAAATTAAAAGAAATTTAGAAAATATCTAAAAAATCACTCATATCCTTGGTTGTATTAAATTTAATTAAGTATTTCTAAGAATATTTTTTACAACACTAATAAACTATATTCTAATATAATGTGATTGAGTCCTTTATAAATGAAGGCCTTGGCGTGAAAACAATGTATGCCACATGCAGTAGGTTTTGAGAAATCTCCTCTGGAAAATCATATTTAATCCACAAAATCAAAATTAAATTCTTTTTATTTGAATTCGGTTGTAAAAGATAAAACACCTTACCTAGTCTTATACCAATAAAAAGGTTTAAAAAAAAAACACTAGATTTACTTTTTTGGAATTTAATTTGCAAAAAAATGTGGCTTGTATCCTTTTGCATGAAAAAATAAAGGTAAACTGAAAAAACATAAAAGTTTAATGAAAAATAAATTAATTGTCATCACTTAATGTAGTCTTCATTCAAATACTCTATATCCATCGGTAATGCCCCTTCTTGGCTAACCACTTTTCTTGCGCCAATATCCAAAAAAAAAAATGATGGCTTACTTCAGGTATATATGGTAGCAAAAGTGATAAATTATTAATTTTTTTGGGGTTTATTTTTATTGGCTCCATATATTTTTGTTTTAAACATTCTGTTAAACATTGCCTTCTAATACCTTTTTTTCTAATATTTACATTTTTAAAATTTTCATTTAAGTAATGTTTTATCTTTAAAAGTTTGGGGTTTATGCTGTCAAACTTAAAGATACAAATTTTGCTGAAGGCAACTTTTTCTTCTTCATTGGTAAGCTTTTTTTTAGTAATATTTCCTTCTAAAGATTTGAATGAAAAGAAGTCTTCTCTCTTCATTACAGTAACTTTAAACGGATTGGTTCTCTTACACTTACTTACTGCCTTATATCAATCTGCTGGTTCATATACTGCCTTTATCTTCTTTTTATATTTCTCTATCATAGCAAAGTCCCTATCGGACGGAAGATGAGTATGCCCCACTATTAAGAATCTATGCTCTATGGATTCAAATACACCTTCTGTAACCAACTGCTTCCATCAGCTCATTAAGACCCAGTTCTTATTTTGACCTCCACAATTATCTGTATGTACAATAAGGTTTTTGGGGAGGTGTTCTTGTTCTTTGAAATGTGTAAAGAGAATACTGGAAATCTCATCGCCTCTTTTACCAGTATTCTCAGACCACATGTACATATAGCCCTTATCATTCATACAGTCATGGACTCTAAGATTATATACCCATGCCTTCCTTAAGTAAAAAGCAGGACCAGTTGTTAAAGAGGGTACAGGGAGTGCTTGCTGAAGGTCAAATGATAATACATATGTATCCTTTAAAGCAGCCATTTTTATTTCATCCTTTAAAGTATTTTGCATTGCTTCAGCGCGCCTTAAATGCAACTCCTTTTCTGTCTTTAACTTCTTTAGAGATTCTTCATCTTCTTTAGAATTCTCAATGTTTACATCTAGTTTATCGCATATCTTGCAGGTATCGCTTCTTGGTAGCTTAAATCCTATATTAAACTCAGAACAAAATATCCTTCTGTATTTATCCTGACTTATAGGTATTATATTTTTTTCAACACACCAAGGCTTAATAATCATAGTATAAAGAAGATATATTGAGGTCATGATTAATGTAAGTCTTATGAGGATTTTTTTTCCCACTGTAATGGCTTGTGTATTTTGGAATAATATTAATATGGTCTCGAGCTGACTGGCAGGCCTCCTCTGGTATTTTATTATGATGCACTAGAAACTTCCCTTATTGATCTGGTTTAGGTGTGGTTAGGCCTTCAAGCATTTGTTTGTGCAGAAGCTGTAATCGCTTCTGAGACGTCAGACCATAGCAAATAAATTCTCTTTTACATATTTTTACATCAAAGCCATTGACCCTCACAAAATAGTGAAAACTAAACTTCTGGGAAGAGGCAGCTGTCTTTATTTTCTTGGGGTATAAACGTTTTTTTGGCAACTGCTTTATGTTATGAAATAAATACGCGTTTTGCTTGTCATAATCGCCAATATTCCAAAAATCGTCAAAAATTTTATTTTCTGTACCTTGAAGCAACATCTTACAGTTTTTGTTGCAACCACATGGTGGACCTAAGACTATGGCTTCAATATTTTTGCCTTTTTTATTTATATAGGGCGAACCAAGATTTCGACTATTTTTCTTAATTCAGATCTTTCGACGTTTTTTTTCGTCATTTAGTTTTGTTCCTTTTTTCAGGGGTAGGAAGCTCAGCACGGCGTTTTTTTCTAGATCCCTGTAAACAAAAAATCCGCTATATATGGTTATTTTAATACTCTGACAAACATATTGGGATGATGATAACAAACAAAGTAAATGTTATGTCAAAAAAAATAATATTATACCTGTCAAAAATGTCATACTCCCGTAAGGGAATTGCCATAAACATTATTACAGATATTTTAAGAAAATATACAAAAATAATGGCAAAAATACATAGCTACAATTTTCAGAAAAAAGGTTTAAGCCACATAACCTCAAATACATACCCGTTGCTCTTCACAGGATGATGCACTGGATTCATTTTCACTCTCTACGTAGTCTCTGTCTTTTACACTATCGTCAGAATTCCATCCACCGCTATTTTTTTCACTAGAATTACTTGAAAACTCTTTAAACATCCTGGGCTACTCATGATGGGGGCTTGTAACCTTAAACCAAAAATTTTCATCACACAGCAGATTTTGTGAAAACGACACTTTAGCACAGTAGCCCCATCTATTGACCGATCATAAAAATATGCTGTATGTGGCTAGTACCTTTATTTCTGAGTAACTTCAAATAAAAAAGTCGGGTATAAGGATTTTGTGGCTTGCATCCTTTTCACTCCAAGGGCTTCAAATGTAAAATTACATATATTTCAAGTGCATTTTAGCTTCAATACAAATTTTTTTTAACTTTTCTCATATTTTTGAAACACCTTGTAATTGATTTTTTAACTTAACTAATTTTTAACTTTTTTAACTGAATTTTTTTTACCAAAAGGCATTAAGGTATTTTAATATCTACTATACAAGAGTTAACTATTTAATAGTATTTTTAATTTTTCTACTAAAAGTTTTTTATTGGGACCACCCCATTAGGATGTCTTAGTGTATATAGTGTATACACAAAAATCCCACATAAAAATCATATTTCATTCTTAGCAAAATGGTGAACCACAGGGAAAACATTTAAAATTAGGTGACCTTTTGAGTCTATTTTGAACTTTGCTATTTCAACCCATTGAGTAGGGTGAAATTGACCCCTACAAAATTAAATGGAACAGTGGTTCAAGTGATGTTCAAGGCAGCCTCATTTAAAAAAAAGTCAATCAGTTTTTCTTAACTAAAATATGTTATTTCATTTTTACTTAATAATGTATTCTATAGATAATTTCTATTACCCATTGATTTTATTTAAAATGTGAATCAGCAAATTCCAATGACACTATGAATTACTTTGACACTAGTTTTTTCATTAAGAGGTATTTTAAAGTGAACTCAAAATACAGACCTGATCTGTCAATTTTTTAAAAATTTATAGCAATCTTAGCAGGGATGTAAAATGATGGTCATTTATTGGTCATTTTTGTCATTTATGGTCATTTATATTTTCTGATTTTCAATATCAGACTAGGTACTTATTATAGCAATAAAAACACATATTTTAAACAAAAAAATATAATACAACGTAAAACAAAACATTAAATTCTCATAATAAAAAATATTTATAAATAAAACAAAGTTTATTTATAAATATTTTTAGTATTATTAAAAAATAACATAAATATGTAAATTCAAACTAAATGCTTATAAAGGTAGGTAATAAAAGTAATAAAACTGGATTTCACTAAAATTTGTAATTTTCTTCTTCTTCAGTCTCATAATTATAGATATCACTGAAGCTAAGTTCATTTTGAGATTTGGAAAGTATACCTTTCAACTCTTCAATAAGACTAATGCTTTCGTCAGTGGTACTACCTTCTTGGTCACTGGTACAGCTTACATGTTCATTTCCGTTATCAAGTAAGGTTTTAGAGGTGGAGGTAGAGGGTAATGGTGATTTTGACGGTCCAGACGGTTCTTCATCGGCATCGGGAATAGTTTCTAGAATAATACTGTTTTTTCTATATTTCTTAAAATAAAAATAATGATGTTAATACCTAAGCGATTTTGTTCTATCCTAGAATACACATGTCTGACATGTCTCTCCTTGTCAACTAATCCTAATCCGAAACTTATTTCTTTGCTCGGTTTAACGCTTTTATGAGGAAATAGTTTTAAATAAATAATTATAAATCCATAAGAACTGAAAGTTCTCTCAGTAGCTGCTGAAGTAGCTGGCATGCCAAGTACAGCTTCTGCCACATGTCAAAGTGGCATTCCAGTACAAATACCTTTCCAGTATATCAAAGGTAAAATGTTAACATTTTTTTCACAATCCTGCACAAATTTTAATCCCCAAAAACCTTCGCTGCTCCTATAGGCGGCTAAATTTTCAAGTACTTTATTACTTACTCATGTATTTCTCTAAGGCACATCTGTTGCCTTTCAAGTAGACTTTCTGTTACTTTTTTTTCCTCCAGCTTCAATAAGGGCGAGGTAGACAATTGGTTTTCAAAAACAATAGCAATTTCATAAAATGCAACAGCTGTACTTCACTAATGTTGCACTTGTCTGACTCCAAACGCAAAATCCATTTCTTTATTGGTTGTAATAAAGTTAAAAATTTTCGATTTTCGTCCAGAATATATCATCAAGAATATCATGTTTATTCCTTTTTTCAAGCAATGTCTGATACTCTTCTGTGATTGCCATTGCTTGAAGAGTACTTTTGTTTATTTGTAGGCTCTCAAAACTTGTAACTATGGAAGCCCATCTTGTTGCTACTGGAAGTTTAAGGGTGCAGGATTCACCTTTTTGCTTTTCCTTTGAAATTCTTTTAAATGCAGAAGTTAAAACCGATTTATTTTTTATTGCCTTTATTATGGACTTCGAGGCATTAAGAAGAGTTTCTGTGGTCTTTAATTTCATTATATCAGTAACCAATAAATTAAGTGTATGTGCTGCGCAACCGTAAAATGAAATTGGTTTGTCTGGATATCTACTTTGTAGCAAATCCCAAGATTTCTTCATATTAGCGGCATTGTCTGAGCAAAAGCCGATTATTTTGTTAATTCCCACCTCATTGTATACCATTTCTATTTGAACTGCCATGTACTCACCTGTATGTCTACTTTCTTCAGTAGACAATGATTTGTAAAAAACAGGTTGGGGTGTGGCTATAACAAAATTAATTATGCTCTCATTCCGTATGTTAGTCCATGCATCGCTTTGAATGCCCAGGACTTTAGCATTTGTTAAATTATCTGTCACTTCGATTTCAACTTGATTAAATACAGCATTTAAAAGCGAATTTGATAAAACAAAACGTGAAGGCAACGTCAAGGACGGTCTGATTTTTTTAAAAAGGTCTATCCAATATATATTTTCTGTTATATTTAAGGGCAGGCCTGTAGCATAAATTGCCTTTGCTAGCATCAACCAAATTTCATCTTGATCGTCGGGTTTAATGTTGTCAATAAAACTGCTTAGAGTGCTTAGGGTACTAATTGAGCTACATTGACTACGACTACCCTTTCTCTGGACTTTAGATGCCGAATGCCCCGATGCCGATAAACTATTCCTTACCTCTTCTAACTCTGCTTGCTGTTCTGCTGATTCAGTCACCGACACATCCAGTTTCCTCTTGTTTGATTTTTCTGACTCATTCAGCTTTAGTTCACTTTTTAACATTGCTTTAACATTGTCAGGACACATTTCACATATAACAAGATGTTAGCCCATTCTAGTTGCATGGTGTGCAACCTGTTTTTTACAAAATTTACACTCGTAACATTTCAATTTCTGTCCTGGCTTATTTAGAGTATTAAAGTATTTATATACAATACTTTTAGTTCTACCCATTTTCTTGATGTTTAAGAAACAAAACACAACAAAAAATAAATAGGCACAGGAAAAAACTTTGAAAATATAAAATAGCTCTTATTGTAAAGGTACTAATGCCGCCGAACACCTGAATTGACGCGCCGATCGCGAGAAGAAGTAAGCAAGCCAGCCAAGCCAATGTACTAAGCAGGTTGCAGCTTGTCTTAAGCAGTAAACATTGAAAATCAGCTGATATTTTTGTGACAGTAAGATTTTAATTGATAAAAAATAAATGACGATGGTGTCATAAAAATAAATGACGTGACCGTCATTTTCAATATGACCGTGACGTGACCGTGTCAGCAAAATTTGCTCACATCCCTACTCCTTAGTAAATTCACTGTAGTAATATTAACAGTTCAAATGTTAAGATGGTATCACTCAGAAGTTTTGTGTTAAAAATAAAAAGTTGATAAAATAAGAAGTCAAGAAGAAGTTTGTGCAATATTTAATGCAAAATTTCCTGAAAATCATATTTCACAATCAACTGTTTGTAGGATATTCCTCAAGAAAGAGACTGGTTTAATCAGTGATTGACCTTCCGATTTGAGCGAAGATAAAAAAAAATGATATATTATAATAATAATAATAAGCTTTATTTCCAACAGGTTACATATACCCAGTTACAGGAAAATCAATTAAATATATATAAATGTACAAGTATGAATGCATGAACTGTATTAGATTCATGCAACTAAACTATAAAAGAATTGCTATATAGTAAAAAAAAGTAGTGAGTTTGAGAAAATAAATAATAAAAAATCAACACTAAATTAGGATAAGAATCAAGAATTAATTTAAATCAAAAGAGCAGAAAAAAAAATTAGTAAATAAATGTATTTAAGCTAAAAACTAAATAACCTAGCCTTCCCCACCGACCATATGCAGGTGACTTAAAATAAGTGCTAAATTGTCATGGTGAATGTCACAAGAATCAGCAATAGTGTTAAATTTTTGACCCATAAAGTGAATAGGACTCTGGTACAGAATGTTGGACCTGGCTGTGTCCAAGTTAAAAGCTGGACACTGTCTAGATCCTGGGCGTGGTATATGAAAGCAAATCCTTTGCAAAAGGGATAGGCAGTCAATTTTATGGTTAAGTAAATTAAACAAGAATTTCACCGAATGCATTGCTCTCCTCTTCGCAAGTGACCATTCAGTATATCTAGAGAGCAGCAGGTTATGGTCAAAACTCCTTAGAGGATAGACTCCATCATCCTTAAATTCCAAACATTTAAGAAATCGCCGTTGGACTGATTCTAATAGGTGAATGTGCTGGTTGTAAATGGGAGACCAAATGAGGGAGCTGTAGTCCAGCCTGAATCTAACAAATGCATAGTAGAGAGTTTTGGCAGTGGCAGTGTTCAAAAAAAGTTTGCAATTTCTAATAATAAAGCCCAGCATGCAAGTAGCTCTAGAAACAGTATCTTCGATGTGAGGGATAAAAGGAAATTTTTGGTCAAAGGTGACTCCAAGATCCTTAAAACAGGTAGACCTTGCCAGAGACTCTTCATGAACTGAGTAAGCCAGTTCAAAGCGCACCAATGGTGTACAGTATTGATGTTCTCTTGCAGTTGACCACAATCTGTTATAGAGTCAATCCTATGGAAAAGCTTTAGGTCATCAGCATATGCTAACCGAGAGCAATTGAGGGTGGAAATCAAGTCATTAGCGAAAACGTTAAAGAGAAGGGGGCCCGAGTTAGAGCCCTGAGGAACTCCAGAGGTGGGTGAAAAACAAGCAGATCTAAAGCATTCGACCACTACAAACTGAGAGAGGTCAACTAAATAGGAGTTAAGGAGCTTTATCAAGCGATCAGAGAATCCAAACTGGCGTTCAAGCTTATTTAATAGGATGAAGTGGTCAATCTGGTCAAAAGCCTTTTGAAAGTCTGTGTAGATAAAATCGATTTGACCTCTATCATTAAGTGCTTCGCACACAAACTGAGAGAAGAATGCTAGGTTTGTAGTACATAAGCGGCCAGAAACAAAGCCATATTAATCGTTGGCCAGCATGGACTTAACCTTGGGAAAAATTTATTTATAAAGAGCCAACTCGAATAACTTTGAGAAATTGCACAGAATGGATATAGGGCGGTAATTCTCTATTGTTCCAGCATCGCCCTTTTTAAAGATATTATGGGCTACTAATGAGAATCCATTCAAAAAAGTAGTCTATTTTTCTCAAAGAGACCTCCTAATAATAAAAATTCAGAGATTGGAGGGACACAAAGTCAATGATCTCAGATTATGTTTATTTTTTTAAAAAACTATTACATGTGAAGGGTACAGGGAAAAAACCAGATATGTCATTTTTTTCACATTAGAGTAAATTGAATTTTAATGTTCAAAACCAATTATTTTTATTTCCAAAACGAATATAAACATGTAGTTTACATAAAACAGAAGTTAATATTATTATAAAGTATTATGACTATGGTTTTTTAGTTTAGAAAAACTAAATACGGCTTTATTGCAAAAAAATCTGCATCACTCAGGGTTTTGCAGGAACAAAAGCAGCAATGTCACCTGAAACTGACAAAAACCGGCTGCTTTTATTTTTGAAATAAAAAAGAAGATTTAATTTTTTGGAATTTTTAATGTTTAATTATCAACATGTTATTATAAAGTAAGTTAGAGATGAGCCAGGTTTTGAAAAAATGTCACGGCTTTTGGACTGCAAAACCTCATGAGGCTCATTAGGTCGTTAAACTTAGCCTTTGGAATTGGTAATGAACCTGTAAAAAAATTCCAAAAATTAATACATCTCATTTTTATTTAAAACTTTCTTATAACTTACCATCGTATACCGGAACGGGCAGCAAAAATTCTCCGCATCTTAAAGCTGAATTTCGATCAAAGCGTTTTCGTATTAATCAAGACAAAATTGGCCCATTGTATATTGAACGGTATATAGTAGATAAGGCGGCTATGATTAGATGATGCCACCATTTCCTTCAAAATCTGGATTTTAAATGGGCATTTTTGTAAATATATTTTGTCTAAAAATGATTTCCAATCCAGTATCATATTTTATGACACACTCACTACAACAAACGGCGATGGTTTGGAGCGGGAATGCCTAATGACTTCTTCGAACTCTTCCGGGACCTCAAAGGGGCTCTTCAAATCCCACAATCCTACATTTTTGTTACATTCCAAATAGGAGCGTCCTCTTATAGGGAATGTGATTTCTGTTTCATTCAGATTATGAATTTTGTTGTTTACTACAAAATGATTAAATCGAAAAATGGTAAAGTTTTTATTTTGTCCTCCGGCAGAATCACAGAAGATTTGCAGTTCGTCAACATCGTCGTCTAAATAATTATTGATAAAATGGAGAAGAAAAGATGCAACTTCGTTTGATCCTTTTTTAGCCTCTCCTTCATGATAGGTATAAAAAATAGATTGACCCGAAGAGAAGACATGTACATTAAAGGCGTACATAGACAATTGGTGTTTATAATACACGTCGTTAGTGGCAATTTTAGGAATTGAAATATTTTTTGCAAAACCAATGCAGATGGCTTCCTTTTTGTTGCTTTTTTTTGCAGCTTTTTTGGCTTGCCTTTTCCTTGAATAAAACGCCTCAGCCTTTCTTTTATGCAACTCGTTCATAACGGTTAATTCTCTAATTTCATCAGTATCAGTCAAACTTTTAAGCTTAATTTGAAATTCATCACATGTTGCGCATGTGTCACTTCTAGGGTATCCAAAAGCAATATTGAATTCTTTATTAAGGATTGTTCTGTACGTTTGATACAAGACTTAAGCATTTAGATGCTTTTCCTTAAAGAGGTTAAACATCTTTTTGATTGTAAGTTCTTCTGGTAAATAGGTCTTTTTTGTATCTTTTTGACTATAGTGGCTCTGACGACCCTTAAAACTTTTGATGTGGTCACATATCAAACCTTTTGTTAAGTCGTCCAGCTTCCTATGAGTTGCACTATGCTTTCCACGTCTGTCCTTAGGAGCTGCACCACTTCGTTTGAGGGTTTCCTTTATATAATTTATTTTATTACAAAAAATAAATCCCATGAATGGAACAAAAAGCTTTGGCACACACTGGAATATCACCATCGCGAACCCGAACTCGATACGCATAACTAACTTGGAAACTGGCAGTATTCTCGTTTTGACGAGGTCTTCTATGCTGGACAGGTAAGACTGTAATTAAACCAGCTAAATAATAATTTTGCTCATCATGAGAACTCAGAGCATTAAAATGTCTCAATATTTCTGCTCTTTGCGCCTTATTAAGTACCTCAAAGCACTTTAATCTTGAGCAATTACAAGGCTGTCCAGCTTTATGAGTGGATAACTTCAACATTTTAGAGACCTCTGACATCCGACCGGTTCTCTTTCTTTTTTTTGAAGGCGTAATTTTGTTCTCAACGGTTCCCTCCGAATCACTATTAACCATAATGGTTTATTATTAATCACACAGACAAACAAGAAGTCGCACTTTTGCGGTTACAATAATACTGGCACGTTTTTTAAAAATAAATATTGAAAAAAAATGAGATAATCCACATACCTTATCTGGTTCATTAGGCCAAGATAACAATGTTCCACAACCTACTATTAACAGGTTTATAAGAAATGAAAAAGTATCACCCATATATTGTTTCAGCAACTTAAAATCCTAACACTTTGGGATCAGATCCTGTATGAAACTTTTCGTTACTGCCATGGTAATGCCTTTCATTAAAGAGAAAGCATCCATACTTAACCAACTAGATCTAGACAAAATCTACAAATACCTCAATCTTAGAGCGCCTTAACTAGAAACACAGTTTTGCATTATGGAAAATTATTATACAACATGCTACCATTAAGGATTTGAAATTTAAATAAATACAAATTTGACAGTCTTATAAAGAGTATTTTGCTAAGATGTGCAAACTATTTTTTTACTGAATTTGTTGGGGTATCTTTGACGCAGATGTGAATGTTTAAATTTTTTGTATAACCAAATGCATCTATTTTTGTTTTGTTAATAATCTAGAACTAGGACTTAACCATGTAAATTGTACAGCATATTTTGCTTTTTAATAAACTTGACTTTGACTTATAAAGTAGACCTTGAACAAGAACTTTTAGAAGATGATCCTGATAGGCGAATGCAGTTATGTGAGGATGACAAGGGGTAATAAAAATAATGCCTTTCCACACAATATTCCATTCTCTGATAAAGCAATGTTTTGTTTAAATGGCATTGTTAATAGAGAAAATTACCAATTTTGTGCTCAAGAAAATCCACGTGGATACATGAAGCACATACCCAGTATCCTAAAAAAGTAAATGTATACTGGAATTATCAATAATAGAATTTTGAGGCCATACCTTTTTTTGTTGTTTGATTTGATTCCTTCTTTAGCTGTAATTTTTTCCCAATGCGGTTGATCCAGATACACCCCATGACCAAATATGGTTTTTGCAAGATGACTCATGCTAGCAAGAAGCTCAGCCATATTCTGGTTTTAATGTGCGCAGGTATCTTGATATCATTTTTCCGAATCGTTGGATTGGTCGACGAGGTGCTATGTCAAAGAAAAGGTCTACCAAAATACATCAAACGACATTGACGTACTAAGAGAAAAAGTAAAATAGCATTCAATATTATACCAATTGAACCTATTTAGAACTCCGTGGATGACTTTTATCATCGCCTTGCGGCTTTCCAAGTTAAATGAGGAGGTCATTTGATGTATGTGATCATCATCGATAAACACTGTATAATTGATTTTTTTACCAATGTAGATCTTAGAAATAGTAATTTTTAAAAATAAGGGAAGAAGTTTCTAGTATGAATAAAGATGTAAGAGTTAAGATTTTTAGGTGAACAAAATGTGGTCTATATGACTCTTTGATTTAATTCAATAATAAAATGAACAGATGGTGTCCATGACAGCTGATGCTCTAATTCTCCCTTTACCATCCTGATGAAAGCTTTCTCCTCAAAGTTACTGTAATAATATTGTGTTTTAAGCTTACTTCTCAATCAATTGGAATGTCTAGAAAATTAGTTACTTTAATCTCCTGCAAAGAGTTATCATTTAAGATCAGACTTGCTATCTCCAATAATAAGTGTTTTGGTTTGATTTGAGCGATTCATTAATGATATTCATATTCTTTCCTATGCTGTAATCCATCTATTTCTTCATGTTGCCATAAAAATATTCATATTCTTTCCTATGCTGTAATCCATCTATTTCTTTATGTTGCCATAAAAATATTATCTTAATAGTTATGAAAACAATAAATTAATTATTGAAAAAGTATTGTCTGATATTGTGTCAATTGTCAGCTACTTAAAAAAGGCTGCTATGTATTTAGTTCGTGATTTATGTTATAAAATACTCAAACTTCATTTAATTATTCACAAGTGAGGTATCGTTGTTTTTAGAATCCCAATTAAATTTTATGGTTAAAATTAGAAAATTAAGGCAATTTGCCGTTAAAGCGGAAGTGACAGAAAACCACTGAATAAATCAAAAAATGACTTTTACATTTTATAACTAACCTAAATGAGGAAAGATATTATAGTTTTTTTAAGATTACTTGTCCTGGGTCGGTTATATTTGAAATATTTATATTTTTTATAGAGAACCATTTTCACATTTAATTTAATTAAATGAAATTTGTATTCATTATATATAGGTCATGAGCGATGGTCACACGGGTAAAATACAAATAGAACTACACAAAGAAATAAAGAAAAATGGATCGCAAAGATCGCTTAGGGCAGCCCTAACTCGTTTTTCACATTTGGCACATCACATAAGGCCTCATAAGGGCAAGCCCTATGTGGTGAATCTTTTCCCTGCTCTGATTAAAATAGCAGATAGAACTGAAGAAGGAGTACATGAAACCCTAGCTGCTTGCCTTCCCAAAATATTAAAAGTTTTGGGAACATTTGCCTCGGATAATGAGATTAGGGTATGTGTTACAAACTAATCATAATTTGTTTTGCATTAATACCACAAACATGGATATTTAAATAATTGTGAAAATTTAATTTCAGATTCTTCTAAAAGCATTTCTTAGTAATATTGTGAAACCTTCACCTACAATGCGAAGAACATCTGCTAGTTGTATACAGACAATATGTGTGAATTCTCGGAGGCCTTATTATTTTTTGACCTATTGTTTAAATTGTATCTTAGGTAAGTAATTACTTTATTTAAAAATCATCATTCTCTAAGTTTGTAGCAGCTTATCTCTTTTATTTTATAAAAAGAAGTATTTCTGGTACATAATAGCTTATTCTTTGCAAATAGAAAACTATACTTTTTCTACGGGTGTCCAAGAAATCTTAACATAAAATTAATAAAATTAAAAGGTGAAATAATTTCGTGATAAACCCACACAAAAATTCTAATCTTTCTGTAATAAGAATTTTTTATATTAAAAATATTTATTACAATATACATTTTTATTATAATAATCATAATATAATACATTTTCTGTACGGTGTTTTTTATAGATATTTATAGTAATATTGAAACAATTTGAAAAAAAATTTGGAATAGTATTATTACCCAAATTGACGTCATTCTTCGTCGTCTCATGTATAATGTATATATGCCTATGCTGACTATTTAAGGGATGTAGAATCTGGTTTGAAAGGAAATCCCAAGTTGTTTTGGTCTTTTGTTAAATCTCTGCGTGATTCCGCTGACATTCTAGAGAAAATAACTTTGGAGGACAAACCCTACTCAGGTTCTCAAAAGGTTGCTGATGGATTTGCTAATTTTTTCAGGTCAGTATTTATAATTGATAATGACTTAGACTGTTCACCCACGGAGGCCATGTCATTTTTCTGTGCCCAAATGACTTCCGAAGATGAAATTCTTAAAGCGGTTAGCAGGATTAAAGCTAATAATATAATAGGCCCTGATGGCATTCCGGCATATATCATGAAGGGCTGTCGTGATTATTTTTTACAATCCTTTAAACATCTTTTTAATTTAATCATCAAAACCTCAACTTTTCCAGATAAGTGGAAGATTAGTAAAATTCTTCCTATTCACAAATCCGGCTCTAGACATAATAAATAAATAATCGCTAAAATAATCTAAAAATAATCGCATTATGAGCTCCATATCAAAGGTCTTCGAGTTGATTATCTTTGAGCATCTATTTCATGACATTTCAGGCCGCATTACTTTATGTCAACACGGGTTTTTACCGAGAAAATCTACCTTGACAAATCTCACCGCCTTTTGTGAATATGTCCATGAAGATGTCGATCACAAGTTGACGTTATATATACTGACATAGAAAAGGCTTTTGACAGAGTAAGACACTGCGTGATTTTAATATCTTTGTCAGACTTAGATGTAGCTACATACATTATTGAATTTATTAGGTCATACTTGAGTAAGAGGTTCCAATACGTTGAGATTAAGCGATCTAGGTTATTTATCATAAGAGCACCTCTGGGGTTCCTCAGGGTTCCAATCTTGGTCCCCTTTTATTTTCGGCGGCCATTAACGGCTTAATATGCAACATTAAAAAAGCAAAGGGTCTTCTAATTGCTGATGATTTCAAGTGTTTCTTACAGATTGACTGCGTTGAAGTCACAACTTACAAAATGATTGCTCTGATGTTGCTAACTGGTGAGACATTCATAGCTTTAAATTAAATGTCAGTAAGTGTGCTTGCATGTCATTCACCCTCAATAGTAGCCCTATAGCGTTCAGTTATGTATTAAATGATGTGGAACTAGAAAAAGTAACGGAACAAAAGGACTTAGAAGTTATTTAGAATATAGTTATGTTAGTAATTTATCTTTTTCTTCCCACATTTTGTCCAAGGTTGACAGTGACCAAAAGATTTCCAGCTTTATTGCTAGAACCACCAAGGAGCTTAGCATTGATGTCAGGCTCCATCTTTTTGATAGCTTGGTGTTGCCAATCTTAGAGTATAACTCTATCATATGGTCTCTTCTATATAACGTTTGGATGACTCTAATTGAAGGGGTGCAAAGGAGGTTTTTGGTGTTTATCCCCCTAGAGGTTGCGACAATGAACACTTATTCGGTGTTCAGTCCTGACATTCTTCATCATCTCCCCTTTGCCAATAACAGATTAAATTCTCGTAATTCTATAATGTTTTACTTAGCATACATGTACAAACCTCTCCAAAAACTCACCCATATATAAACTCTGCTATTATTTTAATTTATATGCTTCAGATATAGATATTGACTCGACTAGGCTCAATCAATTTAGGACACTTATGACGAATAAACTTAAATCAACATAACATCCTGCTTCCCTTACGCTTATTTTTTTTATCCTGTTGTAAGAGAATTTTGAGTGGCCGTACGTTTTTTTTTGTTTTTGTATTAACTTTAAATACTCTTAATCATGCAATTCTAATAATTGTTTCCTTATTATTTTAATACGTGTGTTATGTAAATGTCAGATATGAATTAGTTGGTACATTTTACTTTAGTGTTTAGTTGTTTTTTTTCCTATTAACTTATAGGAAAAAAAAAAGTATACTTTATATTACTTAGTATTTATGTTGGTATCTGTAAGTAGCTTTTGGCTGTTGATATTGTGATTAAATAAATAAATAAATAATAGTTCATGATGTGCTGGTACTTATATTGACATTAACTGAATAGAAAATAAATCATCTATGTAGCCTTCTGTGGTCAGGTGGATATTAATTTGCACTCCCATGTCTTTTTAAGGCAGTTATATCTCTTCCTATAAGAAGAGTAACTGATGATCTTCTGAGTGTGTGTCCTGTAGCTCAGAATTGGATAAAAAGACAAAGAGTAAAGTCTTGGTGTTTGGAATATTTACCAAATGTCCCGACTCTTAGATTCTTAATGTCGTAAGTTATTTACAATTGACGCAACTCATTACTCCGGCAAGGGCCAGCAACTCTCATAATTAATGCAACCTTAAATTTAAAAAAAATAATGAAACAATCACTACTTAAATGCATGTGTGTTTTCTTTGGCTGCCAAATGATCTGCTGCCTCATTGATCAATTCCTTAATTTCCTCCGAAGTAAAGGTTGTTGCACAAATATCCTTCCAACTTTCTTTTCAAAATTGCGGTGAGTTTCGAATAAGTTTTAATATAAATATTATGATTTATATTTATGAGAAAGTTGTTCAAAATATCATGTTTCCCAAAACTGAATCCACATTTTCTGTTTTTCTCCTATTCTTGAAGTTTTGATAGACAGCAGTGTATTTTCAGTTTCGTGTTTGCAGCAGTGTATTTGCTTCAAGATTTTTCTGGTACCAAGTTGTTTTGCCTCTAGGAGAAAAGAATACTTATCAGAATAATCTGTAAGTGATTTTGCACAAACAGAGTTCCCTGAATGCATTGGCTGAAGCACCGTTTAGGGTTGAACAGACTTAACATTTTCCAAAGAGGAGGATAGTAAAGTGGACTCATCACTAATGTCTAGTCATAAAAATCCCAGCGGTCTGTGTTCCACAACCTGCAATGTTTTCCTTGCAGCGACAGAAGTTGCCAATCAGTCTTAACTTTAACAGATTAATTGAAGAATGGTTGTTTTGGTTTTATGAGGGAATAATTGTGTTCAGTTAGACCTTCATATTTTAATGAAAACCATGGTTATTAAAATTTGTTTTTTTTAAATTATTAAATCTTTTTTATTGTCAATTGAATGGGAACTTTGAATTAAGCACTAATGGGTAAAAAGTGAAACTTTATAAACGCTGGGAATTGTGTAAAGTGAGTACTTTACACACAGTAGTAGAAAAAATCTTTTATGAATGTGTTTATCAGAACCATTTTAAATGTACATATTCTTACATGATGGATATTTACAGAAAAATTTTGATCTATTTTTCGGTTGTTGAAATGAAAATGAGAGGCCAGTCAATTTATAATATTTATTTATAATGATCAAGTTAAAAATTAAATTTTATTTGAAAGATTGATTGAAACCAATTGAATTTAAATTTATGAAAGACTAAAAATTGACAATACAAAAAGATAACACAATAAATAAAATCACATTTTTTTACCGGAAACCTGAATTGCTGCAAATCAATTAAAAACATGACCCCTGATATTAAAAGAGACAATTTTTAGGAACAAAAGTAATTAATTTAAAATAACATTCTTAAAACAAAGCCAACCCACGCTTACGGCACGCATAGAAAAACACACTAAAATGATATGACAACTGCTGTTCCATCAGTCAATGCCAACAACGTCATTTTTGTCAATGTTGCCAAGCAAGATGGCCGACATACGATTCCGATTTGCCCTATACAAGCTTTATACATGTGATCGCAAGAGTGAGACAGCAAATGTAAAGATTTCCGCTAGATGCTAACGATCATTGATGGAATGTGACGTAATAGAATGAATGGGGGGGGAGGGGTTTAACAGACGCAGCTGAGCTCCCCTCCCTTACCTGCTGTGCTAGCGCCTCCTATCCACTGTGAAAATTACTTTCACTTGAAATTGCAGTTAAACTACGAGGTCTAGCAAAGGAATGAATAAGACATTTTTTTTTCTGCAAAATTTAAACTACAATGTATTGAATAACATATACATGTTATTCGATACACATATAACACGTAAAAAAAACAAACAAAGTACCTGAACCTGGCGCAGTCTAGCTTTATATAGCTACTCGACTGAACCAGATCAGGGTGTATTCGAAGTATATAAACCAACATTATAACAACATGTTATATGTAAAGAAATATTCCCAATTATAATGTAACACAAAAAAATTTTGTTCTTCTATAAAAAAACAGCAAATTTGATACATATTAAACAGTAAGAGAAATGTTTTGAATATTCATAAGAACAATTTTATATTTCCTCCTAAATTTATCTGCACGGTCAACAAATTCTGCAGGTATTTTATTGTAGCACTGAACAGCATTGTAAGAAAAAGATCGCTGAAACATAGCACTCCTATGGACCGGTATGGTTAACTTATTTCTAGCTCTAACATTTACCTCGTGTACATTTGCTCTAAACAACAATCTATTCCTTATAGTCGCAGGTGCCTTTGGGCTGCTAATGATTTTTATCAAAAAAGTGGAAAAGTGAAGAATTCTACGATTGTCCATTTTAAGCCAGTTAATTGCTTTAAAATATTGCGAAATATGATCATACTTATGCCATAAACCAATCTGATACAGGCATTTTGAATTTTTTGTATGCGCATTGTACAATCATTATCTAAGCAAAAACCATAAACATAATCACAGTAGTTAAAATAAGAGAGCACCATGGCCTCACATAGGCTGCGTTTAAGACTTAGATTAAGAATATATCTATTACTATATAAGAGTTTTAAAGCTGCAAACGATTTTTGAACAATTTTTTAACATGCTCCCTGAATCTTAACTTACTGTCCATCGCAATGCCCAAATTTTTGGCAGTTTCAACAACCGAAAGCTTGGAGCCCTCCACATGAACATTTATTACACTTTTAATATCTGTAGTTTTATTTGTATTTCCAAAAACCATAAAACAAGACTTTGAGGAATTTAATTTTTAATTATGTTTTTTAGATAATTGATTTATTATATCTAAGTCATTGTTTATACCAATCTCCGCTTCTTTAAGATAATCAGGTTTGAAAGTTGTATATATCTGCGTATCATCAGCAAACGCTTGCACCTTACAAACTTTTAAGGACTTAAGAATGTCTGCTGTATATACAAGGAAAAGCAGAGGTCCCAGGACAGAACCCTGGGGCACTCCAGACAAAATGTGAGCCTGATTAGAATAAGAATTATTTGTAAATATTGTCTGAAATTTATTATTCAAATAAGACTCAATTAACTGTATAGACTCCATTGAAGAACCATAATATTTAAGCTTATCTAGTAAAAGGGCATGATTTATTGTATCGAACGCCTTAGAGAATTCTAAAAGCACCAGAACAGCAATCTGTTGCTTATCAATAGCGTCCATTATATTATCCAGAACGTTTAGTAGAGCTACAGAGGTACCAAAATTCTCCTTAAAGCCACATTGCGTAGCCGGAATAATGTCATTATCAATAAAATAACAAACCATCTGATGCTAAAGTACCTTTTCAAATATTTTTGAAAGTACTGGAAGTATACTTATAACGCGCAAGTCGTTATAATTTTCTGGTCTAACAACTTTTGATAAGGGTTTACCAATCGAAATTTTCCATTGATCGGGGAAATAGTGAGCTTCTATACAACAATTTATTATGTGGCATATGTACTTATCAATAAAGGGGCTACAATACCTTAACATTTTTGATGAAATCTGATCCACACCAGTCGCATTAGACTTAATACTATTTAAAATTCCACTTACATCTTCAACACTTGCAAGATTAAGTGTGAAATGCAGGCTATTATCCTTAGAACATTGAAAGGCCTTTCAATGTTCTAAGCTATTATCAAATACACCATTATTATAACACTGAATTTGTTCATCACAATTCGCAGAATTTTGAAGAAATTGAGAAAAAAAGATGTTAATTTGATTTGGATCAGACAGGTGTTCCGGATATTGGTATTATTTTTATCTCTACAAATGTTAAACTTTTTTAATGACGACCAAAGCTGACGTTTATTTTTTTCGTTACACGACAGATTTAGGTGCTTCTTTTTTTCTCTTCTAATTGTAGCCAGAGTATGATTTCTCAGAAATTTATAATTCTCCCAATCTTGTATATCCCTTGTTGCCTTGAATTTCCTTAATGCCTCATTGCGTTGTTTTTGGAAAAGAAGTACCTCAGATGTTAGCCAAGGAGCTTTAGGTTTAGTTTTTAATTCTTGCTTTTTTAAAAGGAGCATGTTTATTAAAAAGTGTTTGAATTAGATTATTAAAAATTACTAGTTTACTATCGATATTATTTTGATATAAAATGCTACCCCAAAATATAAATCCTGCAAAAAAAGTTGGTTATTAAAATTTTTAAAGCACCTCTACTCAATTAGTTTAGGAACTATGGGTACCCTGTTTAAATTTAGCTCACAGAAAACCAAGCTGTGATCTGAGACGGTGTCTGCGCAAATGACCCCTTTTTTTTTATATCAGAGACACATTAAATTTAAATTTACTTAAATTTAAAAGATTAATATTAAAATCTCCTAAACAGAATTAAAGATAGGCTATTAAAGTTAAGAGTACCGGGCTTATAAAAACCACCAAAAGCATAATTTTTATTTTTGATTTTTATTTTTAAGAAAAGAAGTCCCAATTGAGCATTAATATTAAAGTCAAATGAAACAATATTATTTTTATACTTGTTTCTTTCATAAGCCGCCACGCCCCCGCCTCTACCCTGACGATTCTTCTTAAAAAATTGGTATCCCGGAATTTGAAACAACAATGTGTCATCGGTATTGGAAAGCCATGTTTCAGATAAAAAGATAATGTCTACATTTTGATATTCTACTAGTAATCTATTCATTCATTGAACCTTGTATGCAATGATCTTACGTTTAAATGTGAAATTCTCATTTACCTATAAAATATATAACACCCCACTATAACAGACACTATAATATACCTTTTTATACCAAAAAGAGAAAAATTAATAAAAAATTAAAAATTAATTTATAAAAATAATATACAAATAAAAATTATTTAATATAAAAAAAGTAAATGGTTAGAGGTTAAGAACCACAGATAAATGATGAATGAGTCGCTCTCATTCCCATTTCTAATACCTAAGACAAGTTTTTACCAAAGAAACAATTATAAAAACAAAACGAAAAGAAGTTTTGTATTTGCACTTTGTCTGTTCTTTTACTGGTTTATATTTTCTTGTAGACCTCTTTGAACTAGTTGCAATATGCAATGTGTTGTACCTATTTCAACATAAGTTATATGTGTTTATCTAATACAAATTTACAATTTTAGATTTAGTAATACCAGTGGATAGTAACGAAAATAGCAGTTTAATACTAGGAGTATTTCATTGCTTAAAAGTGTTATTACCCTCAGTGAAAAACATTGTAAATACCAACGAAGGCTTAGGCCACTCCAAAGATATCGATGTTTATCCTATTCCGGTAAACAAATTATTACAGGTAATTTTAAAATATTGCAGTCCAAAAAATCACTATTATAGCTCATATTTTTGGTTTTAGATTTTTGAGCTTTGTCATTACTATTTAACAAGTAGCGACCATAATGTAATAAATGCATCATTGGATACTTTAAATACTTTACTTCTAAATGCTACTGAAGAACTTACTAAAACTTTACAAAGTCCAAATGGAATTGATCGCTGCAGAATACTAAAAAGTTTTTCAATAAACAATATGCGATCTTTAAGTACGTATAATTGAAATAATTAGCATATCTGTTAGTCAATTAATATACTTGATTATTGAACTTTAGGTGAACTAAGTGTATCAACTAATATTACCTCAGCTGAAGAAACGTCTATTGCAGAATGTGAATTGACAGAAACTATCGACAGTAATATTGTTAACTGGATAGGGGAGTCAAAGTTGTCAGTTGTAAGTGACAATAATTCGAAAGTGAATTTAGATAAGAAAGACTCGAGAGGCGATAGTATTAATATCAAAAATAGAACTGAAGAATATTATGGTACCTAGCATTAGTTTTGAAGTTTGTAAGATAAACTTTTCTTATGTCTGTTCTATTTGCAGAAACTCATTTGAAATTACCTGAATTTTATAATATGGTTGGTGGAAGTTTAAGTGTAAATAATAATCTGGATAATCTTAGTGATAGGTTATCAGAAGGAAGCACTGCAGGCAGTGAAGAGAAATTATTGGATGCAGAAGAAGGGTTTATGGTATGTTTAGGTATTTTATTCTACGCTTTTTAGCAATACTTTCTGATTGATCTAAGGTATTCAGTACCGTACTTTTAGATCTTTGGGCGCAAATGTAAATGTAACCTTTTAATTTTGCTATAAACCGCCCAAGTAACAAATTTATGGCTAAATATGTATCACATTCCGCGGCAGTATAATAATAATAATAATAATAATAATAATAATAATAATAATAATAATAATAATAATAATAATAATAATAATAATAATAATAATAATAATAATAATAATAATAATAATAATAATAATAATAATAACGTTTATTTATTCCTAATACAATTAACAATTCAAGATTTGCATTGCGGTAAATGAAATAATAATAATATAATTATGCGGTATTAAATGGCCTATTTTTCAGTATCCTAACAATAAGTAGGGGCTGTTGAAGCCACGAAGTAAACTATTTATTTTTCAATTTTTTTTAATCATATAAGAATCTATTTACAAAATAAACAAGGAGAAAGAGAGAGAGAGAGAGAGAGAGAACAAAAAGAGAGATCGAATGAAAAGAAGGCGTAAAGAAAAGAAAAAGAAGAGATGACACTATAAATGCAGTGTTACGTCACATATTGTGTAATTAAATAGGTTACATATTAAACAAACATTTTTTTCTAAATTGGATTTCTAAATGACGGTGTTAACTAAGTAATTTTATACTTATTTATCAGCTTGACAGCATTGTTGGAAAAAGATGATTTAAGAATTTCCTTATGGTGTCTTGGAATGTCAATACGATATCTTTGTTTTAGGTTTACATGATGTGCTGAAGTTCTTAGTTTAATTTTATTAAAAGATGTAGTAAGGGGTGCGATTTTATAATAAACTGAAACTGAATGTAGCTATGTGTTACCATATCCAACCATTTTATATCTTTAAGCTTATAAGTAATGCTGTTGCGTGTTCGTATACCAAAAATAAATCTTAGACAGAGTTTTGAACAACTTGAATTCGACGTTTTGAATTCGAAGTTAAAGTGAGAGAAGACTAAGGATGTTTTTTTTTTGTTTAATTTAAATAATGTTTGTGTGGATAAAGCATTTTTAGGGTTGAATAGGCTATTTTAAGTTTTGTAGTGACGTGTTCTTTAAATCGTAGTTTATGATCTATAATTAGACCCAAGTTTTTTGCACTATCTTTGATTGTTATCTTTTCATTTTCTATTTTTAAGTGTAAAGCATTATCAAATCAAATCAATCAAATCATTTATTTTTATCGACATCATAACAATGTATAGGAATTGTCAATAAAAAACTACAATGCTAATAAAAATAGTATAAAGTTACAAAGATATGAAAGGAAACAAATTTAACTTAATTTAGTCAATAAATCTACAGTTAAAGAACTCTGTCAACAAATAAAAAGGACAGTCAGCTAACATGGTCCTAAGAGCCCTCTTAAAAGTTGGAAGTCTTAGCTCCCTTTATTCTACATGGGAGATGATTAAAAATTTTGAGAGATGTAATTTCCGGACCATCCTGTACCTGCGACAACCGGGTAAAAGGGATGTATAATTTATCTGCATTTCGAGTTTCATAAAAATTAAAATCTCCAGATCTCATGTAGTTTGAAAGATTTTTATGTACTTAACGTGCGCACTCCAAGATATAGGTAGATATAAATTATAGTTAGGATTTTTTCTTTTTTAAAAGTACCACGGCAAGTTTCTCTGAAGGAAAGTCTAAACATCGTACGAGCAATGCGCTTTTGATTTATTAGCACTCTCCCAATACTGGAGGAATTACCCCAAGCTAATAAGGCATAGGATAGAGTGGGATGCACTGAGGCATAATAAAAGCTTTTAAGTGTATATGCATCCACATAGTCTCGAAGTTGCAAGATGGCATAACTGCTGCGGGATAATCTATTGCACACAGATTCCACCTGAGGAACCCACGATAGATGTCTATCAATTACAATGCCCGAGGACTTTGTGGAGTGTTGTTGGATGAGGCTACTTGATGACTGCTCTCTAAGCTCCGGTCCTGAATAGCTCGAATCGGAGTGAAAACAATGAAATTGGTTTTTAAACTATTCAAACAAAGACCATTTTTCTGGCACCACCCCGCAATATCAGCTATAAACTTGGTGGCTTTTGAGTGGATAGACTGATAGTCAGTACCCGAGACAACTGCTGATGTATCGTCGGCAAAAAGTGTTATGTAGCTGTCATTAACCAGGAGAGGCAAGTCATTAATAAAAAGTAAAAATAAAATGGGCCCAAGAACACTACCCTGTGGAACCCCAGTGACGACAGTTGCCCAATCAGATATAGTCACCTGACCACTAACTCTCAATCTAACAGCCTGGCGTTAAGTTGATTTGTGCGGTGAATGTCACTAGCAAAGACAATTGTTAGGGATTTGGCTGGATTAAGTCTTAGCTGGATATTTGTCGACTTTTCGTATAAATATTAGAAGCCACTATTTATTTTTAAATTGGCTGCCTCAGTACCAGTGAAGCTGTAAATTAATTGGCTATCATCAGCATACATATGATGATCACAGTATTGAAGACATTTGTAAATGTTACAAGTGTAAATAGATTAGAAGAGAGGGTCCAGAATACTTCCTTGAGGAACACCATTTTTACACTACTTGAAACAGAGTCACCGATGCACTTTGAAACCTCTCTATCTGTTAAATATGGTGTAATTAGCCTTAATGCCATGTCAGACAATCTAATATACTTCAGTACTGTTAACAACAGTTCATGGTTTTAAGTGTCAAATGCGTTAGAATAGTCTGGCATAATAAGAACATGATTGCTAAACAGATGCAACAAATGCATTATTCAAATCTATGATTTAAATATGGAATCAGTGATCTCAGCAAGAGTGGTCTTACAACTATGTCGCTGTGTACAACCGGATTGTTTAACGGGTAAAATATTGTTAGAATTTACAAAAATGCGAATCTGAGTCTCCATTACTTTTTCTAAAATCTTGGATAAGTAAGGAAGGATTGAAATTGATCGAAGGTCGCTAAATTCCTTAGGGTTGTTACATTTGTACAATGGACTGACTTTTTCTTGCTTTAGGATTTTTTAGGATTTTTAGGTTATGAACTACTTTTAAATATCGTAAGACGTATCGTGAGTGCTTTACGTAGGACGACGTAGTAAAATAGTCCTGGCTGATAATGAAATAAAATTGATAAATATTGAATATAATAAGCAAAACTAATAGAGTCGAATTATTTTAAACTCGTAAACGGACCCATTGGTGACCAATTTCTTTTTAGTCGTGGGATGTAACAAAGATAACGCTTTTGTATCTAAATTTGATATACATTTCTATTAATATACACTTCAGACATATATATCTACAATTTCTAAATTTAAATAGAATTATAACAGAAATATATGACTCAATTACAAAATTCTATATGGTTAGTATATAGTATTCGGCTGCCCACTTTTTAAGTTGGCAGCTATAGAAAATTACAGAAAAAATCAGTGGAATAGGAAGGGTTAATCTCCCTCGAGAAACTTAAAATTTGTTGTACAAAAATTACTAAACAAATTAAAAAATGCGCTTTTCAAAGTTTCCATTTTTCCACAAAGAAATTCCATTGTGCAATGGAATAATCTCTTCTTAAAATAATATCACTAGAAAAAAAAATCCTTATGGGTCGAGATTGGAATTGCATAAGAAAAATCATATCATATTAAAATAAAAACATCTGTGTTTTTTTCATTTAAAGAACAAAAATCAGTTCATTTGAAAATATTGTTTGTTTTAAACATGGTATTAAAATTCAAAAATCATGACTGTTTGAACTTTTATGACAAAATCAGATCAGAGCACATTCTTCACCGTATAGCTAATCTTCACCGTAAAGGCTTATAGGATTTAGTCACCCTTACGTTAACTTTTTATAAGTATATAGGGTGTTCCTTAAAGACATATCAATATTTAATAATGGTAATTTTTAAACCCATTTTAAGAAGAATAAAAAATCATACAAATGTAGTAAAGATGCATTTTTTGATCTAAAAAAATGTTTTATTCATTTTTAGTAGGATTTTGCATTGAATACTTTTGAAGAAGTTCTTTTTGTTCGACTTATGGTTTTCGGTTAAAAAAATAAAAATTGTTTTATTTCAAGATCAATTCCATAGAGATCGCTCCAAAAAAATTCCATCGACTGAAATCAAATGAAGAGATCACATTTGTTCTAAACAAATGAGTTTAATAAGGATTTTTTTCTTTTCAGATGTACTTAAAATATTTAAATTAAAATTGCTTCATAACGCAGTAAATACAGTGCATCCTAAAAGTTATGTCTAAATTCATTTAAAATTCAGGGGTGTGTTCGAAAAAAAAACGCTCGGACCCGTCGGTTTTTATTTCAAGTTGCGCATTTTTGTACGTGAAGTTTGTATATACAGAATTGCTCAAAAATAAATTACGACCATCAATTTAATTTTTTGAAATTAAAGCACATTTTTATTTTTCCTTTTTGAATTTCGCGTGAAATTCTACGTACGTTTCATGCATCATGTCCTATACCTAAAGTCAACAGTTATCGAAAAAAAGACGACCGAACATTATTATTGAAGTTCACCTTACGAGTCATGTCGAATATTTTTCACTTTTTGCTTCTTCTTTTATTAGCTCCGCAAAATGCAAGCATTCCATTGAGCATGTGTCTTCCAGGTCATTCTTATAACATTGCCGTAGATACCTAGCACTTTCAATTAGCTCTTCTCGGGTACTTTCTTCTAGATGAAAGAAGAAACGATTTTTTTTAAAAATACTTTCGTATGCTTCACACTTTTTTTTTTAGTTCCATAGCAAGTGTGTCCAGAATAGGCAAATATGTTTCAATTTTTAAGTGATCTCTTCTTGTCAAAACCGTGCCGCCCTCTCTTTTTTTATCTGGAAAAACTTTGCGTTTTTGATTTCTTTGAAGATCATCATCATATTTTTTCTCCATAATGTTTTTGGCTTTATCAAGGTAAGTCTCGAACATGGTGGTATTTCGCAAAGACTTAACAAAATTTATTAGAGACAGAAACAGTTGAGTAACGTCACCTGTATTAATGTTGACGCTTTGAAGGAGTTTGTTCGTTTTATAAATACGTTCTTATACGGATTCCCAAAAAAAAGCCATGAAAACATTTTCAAAACCGTTAGTTTCTCGGCAGTGGCTGTCTCGGCTTGCTGTCAAAGCTTTTAGGTAATCGCTCCAATTTTCTTGCAAACTAATCAGAGCATCATGCCGAGCGGACCACCTTGTTACATCGTTTAGGTACTTTAGCCCCAGGTTTTAAATTGGTAAATATTATTTCCCAGCGACGAGTAGATGCCGAGAAAAAGGTATAGAGGTTCTGCAAAGTATCAAAAAATTTCAATGCTTCCCTAGTACATTCTGCCGAGTAGACACCAACCAAATTCAAAGAATGCGCAGCACATGGGACGTAACTGCTTGTGGGTTACGATTTAGGATCCTAGCTTGTAAACCACTGTAACAACCAGACATGTTACTGGCATTGTCGTAAGACTGACCTCTACAATGATTTAAATCCAATTTGTGCAATTCCAACTTGGAAAGAATGGCATTTTCCATATCTTCGGCCTTATGTCCCACATTTGGTCAGAACCCAATAAAACGCTCCACTGGATTTCCGTTCATAACATATCTAATAATAATAGATAATTGATCATATGGGACACATCAGGGGTTGAGTCAATTATTATTGTTGAGTTAATTAATTAAAGGGGACGTCCCTTCCCTCCGATGCGCAGTGAGACTCTTTAGATCGTTTATTTTTTAAATTATATTTACTATAAACTCATAATTAACACAAAATACATAAATGTTATTTTAGAATTATTTTTACCCAATATCACATTTAAAGCGTTTTTTTTTTAACGAACTACATTTACCAATGTGTACGCACCTTTAATGCGGTCGTCCATTCAGTCATTCCTATTTATCACTGATACCACTCACTTCTTGTCACAACCCTGCAAAGCGTCTTGTGATGTGATTGTCAAGCCACGGAGCAAAAAGAGGCATACGAGAGACAGAAAAAGAGACGAGCGAAAATTTTGGCGGGAATTTGGCAAATATTCACAAGGGTTTTTTTTTTAATTTTTACTGTTGTGTATATGTACTAAATACTAATTTAGAAATAATCATTTTGCGCTATAATCCATTTTTTAGATTTTTACGGTTCCACCACATGAAAATTAATTCGTATAAATGCCATGGAATATTGAATATACCTATTTACCTAATATCATAAGTTTACCTGCATATATTTACCTGCATAAGTTTCGATCGTTTCATCCAAATTTTCAGTTGGTATAGGTAAATTAGTATCGGCACAATCGGCAGTTATCTCAAGAGAGCAAGCAACGGGGTTGGAATTAGGCTCACTAGAGGTTGAAGGTTTATTTCAAAAAAAGTCTTTAATGTTTCTTGTTTTGTCTAAAACAGCTTTAACCTTTCTTCGTTTTTCTTCAGCAATGGCTTTGTACCGCGCCCTACTTAATCACTTTCGTCCGTCACTCATGATAGTTAAATTTAGCTAACTTAATGTTTGCAAAACTTGCTTCACACAGCACAAAAATAGGAATTAAAAAACGATAAACCTACAGAAAATCGGGCACACGGCGATGGCGTATAAAAAGGTCTCGCATTCAATATCGATATTTCATTATGTTATTTTTAAAAGTTTAATTTTTTGTGCGATTTTTTTAAATTTAATAATATATATATATAATAAAAAGAATAAAATAGATATTCTTTCCAATTTGCCGCCTTACGCCTGAGCGTAATTGGCGTAAAAGGAAATACGGCACTGCCTGGGTACGCCCTTGTTTCTTCCTGTATATTAAGAAACATTTAAAATATAACATCGTTATACAACGTTATATAGGATTTCTATAATGGTATACAACGTTTAATTATCTGTTAATAATTATCTATTTTTTAACCGAATTGCTGCAAAACTTGCCTATTGTCGTGTTTAGCGTTCTTTACCGAAGGTCGTTAAATTGTTGTTTGGGCAGTCTTAAGTAGGTATCTTATCTATTGTTTTCCATAGTTTAAAATTAATAGTGCTATACTCTATTTCAGAAGTGTGTAGAGCAATAAAACCTCATTAGGTATGCAAAAGTGGTACCTGGTGATCCACCAATATTTTATGCCACTACCTTAGTTGGGTATTAGTTTCAATGTAAAATTCTTTCTTTTCGTTGATTGCAGGTAGTGCCACCCGGTTTTGGGTCAATTTATGAGTTTTGCCCATTGTTACCCACTGATAAACATTGAAAACGGTTCGCCAAAGGCGTGCAACTGGGACTTGTTTTTTACCTTATAATTAATGTACTTAAATGCTATTTTATTTTAGAAAGTTACTTTTGTTTAAATGGAATAATATATTTTTTTCACAAATTTATTGAACATAATATGTAGAGTAAAACAGTTGAAAATGTCACTTTTGGATCTGGCACTTTTTGAACAGTGTATAACAATTTTAAATTATAATAGATTGTAGTCTTCTTCGTCATCTGACGAACTGTCATCACCTCTTGACATTATAATTAAAGGATCGACTGTCTGATCGATGAGGTTGTCAAGATCCCACATTTTGTCCTCTTGCTTAATTACATGCTGGACTGCTTTTCGCCAATTCTCTGGTGTCGCTTCCGTAATGGCTTGATCAAACAGTAGCTTAACATCTTTCATTTTAAAAGTCGTGTTTTGTCTTGCTACAAATCCTTTTACCTGCGCCCATATCAGTTCTATAGGATTTAGTTCGCAATGATATGGCGGTAAGCGCAGTACAGTTATATTATATTTTTCGGCTATATCTTCCACGGCGTATTTCATGAAACGAGTTTTGTGTAAGTTTGCTATTGCCAGCAGTTCTTTTTTTATCAAATTTGCTTCAAACGCAATACCTTTTGCAGTCAGCCAATCGATAATTTCTTGCTTTCTCCAACTTGAAGTTGGCGTCTTCTCTATTCGCCGTGAATGATAGCTTGCGTTATCCATAACCACCACCGAATTAGCCGGAAGAAATTTTATCATTTCACCAAAATAGTCCTCGAAAACGTCTGAGTTCATGTCTTCATGGTAATCTCCTGTGCGAGTCGACTCAAAGGTTAGCAGACCTTCTTTTAAAAATCCCTCTTCGCTTCCAATATGTGTGATTATAAGTCTTTTTCCTTTTCCCGAAGGTACTTTAATACCCGTAGACAGGCCTTCTATGAAAGCTTGGCGAGCACTGGTTATATTTTTGTCTTGCCACATTTTTTGGACTATATAACCTTCGTTAATCCACGTCTCATCAAGATAAAAAACTTTCTTTTGCTCCCTGCGGTACTGCTTGATACTTCTCAAGTATTGTCGTCTCCAACAAACAATTTCGTCGCTCTCCAGTAAAAGTGCTTCGCGGTTATGCTTTTCCCAGGCAAAATCCATATTTTTTAAAGTTTTCCATAAAAGTTTTCTACTTATCAACGGAATACTGTCATCTCGGCAAAGCTCCATTAAAATTTTGTCTAGGGTGGGTATTTCCTTTTTAAAATAAAAAGAGTGAACTTTTCTTCGAATTATACATTTGGCATTTTCATCAAGGACTTTTGTAGGTCGTCCTGGCTTTTGCTTGGTAGATTCCACTTGACCTGCTACTTTTCTTTCCCGCAACAATTTGAAAATGGTGGACTTTCCAATTCCACTCATTCGAGAACATTTTTCAACAATTTCTTGCACAGTAAAACTAGGGTAATCGTGTTTTATGCAATCATGTACATTTAAAATAATAACTTTTTCATTCAGCGATAGTGGAGAATTTTTAGTACATCTTTTCGTTGGACTGAATACCTCCATTTTTTAAATATTGGGATAATAATATTGTGATTACACTACAGCGTAGCAGTGACTACTACCGTTTAAAATATGATTTAAAAGTATTTATAGTCTGTATATATTACCTGACCCCATTTTTGCATGTTACAAAGCGTTAAAAGATAGGTACCTATACAAAAGGATTAAAAGTATTTATTTAGTATTTAATCTCTTTCAAAATAAAGGCATTTAATCCGTGAAAATTAAATTCATAAATATTATAAGTACCTGCGCCTATGAACGGAATTCCCCAGTTTATTGCTCTATACACTTCTGAAATAAAGTATAACAATTATTAAACTTCCCTATTTATATGTGTTACTAATTCAATTTTTTTTCGTAGGACATCGATATCGGCGATTATCTAGATAAATCTGTCCCCCTTCTTTACTGCACGAGGCTTCTATCAAAGCTATTTCTTCTTTCAGGAATTCCGAACAAATACATCAGCGATAAAACCGTCAGGGTATCAGTTAAATC
Source organism: Anthonomus grandis grandis (assembly GCF_022605725.1). Lineage (NCBI taxonomy): Eukaryota > Metazoa > Arthropoda > Insecta > Coleoptera > Curculionidae > Anthonomus > Anthonomus grandis. The sequence goes on from NC_065562.1 coordinate 6,666,458, forward strand.
TTCAGCCTTGACTTGTCTGTCTTCAATCTTCAAATTATATCCTTATGGTTTTTTTACTTATTTAGACAAAAACTATTCACCAAATAATAGCCGCGTCAGCTCCCAGAGAATAACTGACCTTATGGTCCTGGCTGACCACCCAGATCCACAATTGAGAGGCATAGCAAGATGTGTAGCTTCGGACGTGGTGGTGGCAATATTGAAGAAAACACATTTAAATTTTCATTTATGGGCTACTGTTTTAGAGGAGCATGGTAAAAAAATAATGAAGCAGAATATGTTTGTGCCATACGACATTGACTTTTTTGTTAGAATTTGGCTAACGGTAAGTCATTTTTATCAATACTTTATTTAGATTTACTTACAGTGTTGATGTTCAAGTTGGTAACTAAGTCGTATTGTTGGAACCTTTGGTGTGAAACTCAAATTACCTATTCGATAAATAATTTAGATAATTCGGATATCTAACTACCACTAGGTAGTAATTTTTTGAATAAATTGTATTTTCAATTTTATATTTTTAATTAATTTGAATATCTCAAGTCAATTACTAGAAATATGTCTATACGGGGTGATTGATGGTTGATGGTACCTTAGACGTTTACGGAGAACGGAAAATACAATTTTTTTGAAAATTTGGCATCATGAGTTTTAGCTAATGATCTAACATTTAAAAATATTTTTAGCGATACAGCTTTGCCGCTTATATCAAAAAGTAGTAGCAACTTTGTTATTTTAAACGGAATACCCTATATATTATTTTATTTTCTGATCCGCTATCGCTTTATGAATATTTTCGTAATAAGGTGTTCCTATAGCAATTTTTAGTGGTTTTCGAGAAATTAATTATTTTCTTTTTATTTTTTGACCAAAACATAGCTCCAAATAAATATCTATTACCGCGGCACTGGTACGCGCAGAAAATTGAAATTATAAACGTAATTTACGGGAGTATATATAAGTATATATTTGTTCTACATTGTACAGGGTTCGTTAAAATTAGTGATTTTACCGCTAGATACAAAAATTGTGAAAAATGCATTTTTCACATTCCTTTTTTACACCTCATAAATTATAACATATTCTAATGGAAAATTGAAATCTCTTTCTAACGAGGTATCATGTTCTTATATCTAAGTAGTTCGGTTTCTGAAATAAAAGCAAGTTTCTGTAAAAATCGGAATATTTTGACATATTTGCTTTAGGTGGCCATGAAAGGTCATGACCAAACAATGCTATGCTAGTGACATTTGACAGTTACATTTAGTTGATCAATAATAGTAATATACGTGGGTGTTTCTTCAAAATAGTTACCTAAAAATTAATTGGAATGGAAAGAAATAGTTATTCAAATGAAGTTTTGATGAATCTATTTATTATTCATGGACATTGTGACAAAATTGTAGCAAGAACATGCGGAAAGTCCAACGAAATGTATTCTAATTTACAAAAAATGGATAAAAGAAAATTTGTGCGAATACAAAATAACTTTATACAATTTATTTCATAACATAAGAATGTTTTAACTTATAGTTATCCTAAGATTATAATAGTAATTTACAATACATTTTCAAAATGATTGCCATTGACTTTTAAGCACTTCAAAATCCTGCACTGCAGTATGTGTTTTCGCTGCTTGTATTTCAGAAATATCTTGTTGACCAATGCAATTGATAAGTCATTGACGTAGGTCCTGTTTACTGTTTACCGGTGTCTTGTATACTATTTGCTTCAAATTACCCCAAAAGTAAAAATCAAGTGGTGTAAGTTCATGTGATCTCGCAGACCAATCCCATTGTCCCAAACGTCTAAGCCAGCGATCATCGAATTTCTCAAATAACTCACGTTTCATCTCCTTAGTGCAATGACCGGGTGTTCCATCTATTTGGAACCAGCAAGTGCGATAATCTTCAAGCGTTACATTTTCCAGTAAATCTTCTACTATTGAGCGCAAGATCTGAAGGTATTTATGGGAGTTTAAATGTGAAAATATTCCAATTTTTACAGAAAATTGTTTTTATTTCAGAAACCGAACTACTTAGATATAGGAACATTATATCTGAAATGTTTTCAGTTTATTTCCCCACCAAGCCCATTCCGTCCATTTCAACTATTAGACGTTTTGTCAATAAGTTCGAGTTCAAAGGTACCGTAATAAATAATTGTAAATGTTCAACTCAGGATTTCGAAAATAGAGCAGAAGAAAGAGAGAACAGAGATCTTATTATTCTACTGAGTGTGGAGGAAAACAAGATGGTTAGTACGAGGGTTCTTGGGCAAGAAGTAAATGAACATCATACAACGGTATTGCGCACTTTAAAAAAACATAAATATTATTCGTATAAATTCGAAAAACATCAAGACCTGCAGGAAGGAGATGAGCGAAGAATGGCATTTTGTTTTGAAATGATGGAAAGATCAAATAATGATAGGAATTTTTTAAGAAATATTTGTTTTACCGATGAACGTACATGTACCCTCAACAATGAACCAAATGTTCAGAATTGCCGATATTGGAGCCAAGAAAATGAACATCGCTTTGTTCATACTCAATATCACAATATCCCCAAAAAACAAATGTATTCGTGGGAATTATCGGACACAATATCATGGCAGTGGCGAAGCGTACGAGTAGACAAGGTAGACACTGTCTACCCAAAATTATCCAGTTATTTGTCATTAATTTATCACGTAATTATTTCATGTAATTGTTGAATTAAAATTAAAAAAAAATTAACACAGAACGTAGTCGCTATTCTTACTATTATTATACAGTGCTTTCATTGCAAAACGATCTACCCTTAATAACTTTCTTAAAAAAAACAAAAAAAAACACGTCAAATTAGATATACAGGGGGACGTTCATTTATGCATTTACTGAAGTTCTGTCAATCACCTCCTCACCTCCAGCTAACCTCACTTTAATATGTCGAATGGGAACCCCCATCGTGTGATACATCATAGTAAGGAGCGTAAAATTCTCTATTCAACGGTACCAAAAAAAAATGAAATCGGTAAATGTGTAAGGAAATAGTTAGCGAAAATGTCTAGAAATAATGAATATTTTATTTACGCCAAACTTTGGTATGTCAAATGGCTACGACTTAATAATTAGTATTTTTATGTGTATAGAAAAGGTTTTTTTTAGTGGATATTTTCGTGGTTATTTATAAACGACTGTTCGATATTGGCAATTATGGACTTATAAGTTATGGTTATACCTATGTTGTGTTTTTTTGTAAGTAGTATTTATTTTTATCTATCTAACTTTTTATGCTAGTAGTAATTATTTTTTTCTTTTTTATGTCACTACATAATTCTTCTCTTTAAGTTAATATTTCATTCTCTATTTCATTAAAGTGAATTATATTGAATACACATTTTTTTCTAATTAACGATTTTTATTGTTTGTCTACCCGAAAAAAAAGTTCACGCTTCGCCACTGTATCATTGGACCCTTTTTTATGGACTATAACCTAACAGCTGAAACCTATTTGGACTTATTTCAAAATCAAATTGGACCCGCTTTGGAAGAAGTTGTTTAGGAAGATCAAATGATCTGGTACCAAATGGATGGTTGCCCGGCCCATAATGCCCGTATGGTTAGAGAGTGCTTGGAAAGTGCTTTTAAGGGCAATATTATTGGTCCACGGTACCGGATACTTTGGCCAGCCAGGTCACTTGATCTTTCACCGAATGACATCTTTTTGTGGGGTAATTTAAAAATTTTAATTTATAAAAGTCTAGTTTTAAATTAAAATTTGAGAATCTAAACCAGTTACAAAACGCTATTTCGTTAGAGTGTAATAAAATTTCCCAATATCAACTTTGTTTAGCTGTTAATGGGGGGTTGTTTGAACATTTGAATAATTGATGTTTTTATGTAATTCTCTATTATTTTTAAAAAAGTTATTGTATTTTATTTTATTTTATTTTTCCACACTTAGTAAAATATTAAGAGTTCTGTTCCCTCTTTTTTCGGATCTATTTTCGATCTTCTGAGTTAAAGATTTACACTTATTTACTGCAATGTCTTTGGACTCGAATTTACTAACAATAGGTTTAATGGTTGAAATGGACCAGATAGGCTTGATGGGAAAATACATTGAAAATATTTCAGATATTGGTTACTTTGAATGGTTCTGAGATTGATAAAATGAAAAAAAAAAACATTTCTTGTATTCGGCTTTACGTCAGATTTGACAAAGCCTTATAACAAATTGTTTGCTGGTGGCTGGTGTCTGGTTTTACCTGAACCGAAAATTTGGTGATTTTGCAATTACATTTAATTCAATAATTCAAGATTCGCTTATTAACATTTTTTGAATCTTTGCACAAGGGTTTGCCAGTTTAGTCTCTTCAAAAGTTATCTTACATTTTTTCTGTAAAATGTACAGGGAAGCCAATAATTGACCCCCTTAATAATACCGGGTGCTGCGGCGACGGACCGGTATAAGGTATTCCATTTAAAAAAATGAATTTTTCACAATTTTTGTATCTAGCGGTAAAATCACTAATTTTGAGCAACCCTGTACAACGTAGAACAAATTTTTATAGTGAAAACTAATGTATACAATACTTCCGTTAGTTACGTTTATAATTTCAATTTTCTGCGCGTTCCAGTGTCGTAGTAATAAAAATTTGGTTTTTGAAGCTATGTTTTGGTAAAAAAAATAAAGAAAATAATTAATTTCTCGAAAACCATCAAAAATAGCCATAGAAACACTTTATACAAAAACAATCATAAAGCGATAGCATATCAGAAAATAAAATAATATACAGGGTATTCCGTTTAAAATAACAAAGTTGCTACTACTTTTTGGTATAAGCGGCAATGCTGCTAAAATCCATGATGCCAAATTTTCAACAAAATTCCATTTTCCGTTCTCCGTAAACGTCTAAGGTACCATCAGTCACCCTGTATATGTTTTTTTTATTTTTTTGTGTGCTGCAAATACTACTCTTTTGTTCTTGATATATGTACTACTTTCAATAATTTATCACCTAGATATCAGAATTCTATATAAACTTGATTATGCGTTATTTTATACAGGATGTTTCAGGCTTTAATACACAAAGTTTCATACGATCGACAATTACATTGGTTTGGACTTTTACTTATTTTTATTTTTGGGGGTGCGCTTCAAGAAAACATCTAAGAACCAGTTCGAACTAGAAATGAATTTATTTATTACATTAAATTTTTCAAATTTTTTTGACGAAAAAAATACCTTTTAGCATTTTTTTACGGAAATCATTAGAAGAGCATTCAAAAGGACCGCACCGACTTTTTGAAAAAACTCAAAAGTTTTTTAGATTTTACTCATCTTAGCAGGTTGGGAAGGGCGGGGGGACTTTTTTCTACAAATGAAAATGCCAATCTTTTGTCAAGAGTTATGCATTTCGATGAGTTCACTCATCATCATCAGACTAAAATTTATTTTTTCTTTTCAGAGAAACACGTTAAAATAAACAGTAAGTTAAAATTAAAAGGTACAACAAAAATTATTGAAATTACAAATAAAAGTCAAAGTTTTAAAAAACCTTACCTAACACTACATAGATGAGGTGTTTACATGAAAAACAATCATTATTGTAATAAAATCAACAAACAGTAAATGGCGCGACTTCTAGTTAACCCAGTTAAAACTAAGGTTTAAATATGAAAGACGAATAAGCTGGAATTATTATTGAACGTCGACAGAGTACTATAGTAGCGCGGGGAGAAGAGGTTATTAAAGAAAAGGCTAAAATTGAAAAGAAAGGTGGAGGGGGAGGTATGAATGATCAGTATTTCTTAAAAAGGATATTATTTATTTATTGGAAGTCGGAACGTTGTGTGTAGTTAGGGAGTTAAAAAATAGATTGCTATCAAACTTAGTCTGTTCATTGACACAACCAGAATCTGGTGATTTTATGGCTTTATTAATTTCGAGGATGTCTAAAAGGTCCAACCTTAAGCCTTTTTGACAAACATGAATAACCTCTGTGTCTGCCCTGGTACAAACCTATGTCTGGCCTCGATGATATGGTTGGTGAAAGGTGAAGAAGTATTATTAATAAACTTATTTACGTTATTTTCTATTAGTTTGGTATGTTCTTTTACTCTAGTTTCAATTCTCCTTCCGCTTTGCTTGATGTAGTACACATTACAGTCAGGATGAGAACATTTGAGTCTGTAGACCCCTGATCAGTGGGTTGCAGGAATGTTATCATTGGTGTTAAGTAGGTGCTTAAATAAATTATTAGAAGTATGATAGCGCACACATAATTGGCTGTCTGAGTGTCTCATAAATCTTTTGGCAACTTGGCTGGATAATTTATCGAAATAAGTAATACTTCTATAAACGGAGGCTTTATTATCTTTACTTTATTTGAGTAAGTATTACTACTAGTCTAATAATAATTATTCTATTTGAGTAAGTATCTTTACTTTATTTGAAAATTAATAGTTTTTATCAGAATAAATTATGGCTAATTTAACGGAAACCCAACGAATTGAAATTTTGATGATGCTAGGGTACGGGGATCGAGTGCGCACGCAAAAAGAAATAAGTGAACTGTTTAATGCCAAATACCCAAACCATCCTATTTCTCAGTCAACAGTTAGTAGAATAGAGCACAAATTCATAAATTCAGGTCATGTTAGGGATTTGCCAAGATCAGATCATCCAAAAATTTCTGAAGAAACAAAATTAAACGTTCTGCTCTCCGTCGAAGAAAATCCAAACAATGCAACTTCACAAATTTCAGTTGATAATAATATAGCCGGAACGTCAGTAAGACGCATCTTAAAAGCAAATGAATACCACCCTTATAAAATTAGACTAATACACGAATTAAATGAGGACGATCCTGATCGAAGGAACCAATTTTGCGAGCAAATGATGAACATTTGCTATAATAACCGTCAGTTTGTGTTACGAGTTTTGTTTTCGGATGAAGCAACTTTTTGTTTAAACGGTGTCGTAAATCGGCAAAATTGTCGGTACTGGTCAGTGTAAAATCCAACTGAGGCTCATACACAGTACCGTAAATCTATTAATGTTTGGCTGGAAAATAAAGTAATAGGGCCATACTTTTTCGAAGAAAACTTAACAGGACAACGCTATTTGAATTTTCTTTAAGAAGATCTTATCCCTGCTTTGGCTGCCCTATACCCAGACGAACAAGACCCTGCTGTTCCGACAGATAATTTGTGGTTTCAGCAAGACGGCACATCGCCACATTTCTTTCGAGATGTCCGTAATTACTTGGATAGTGTTCCCAGGAAGATGGATAGGACGAAGAGGGCCAATAGAGTGGCCGGCCAGGTCACCAGACCTAAATCCCTGCGACTATTTTCTATGGGGGTTCCTGAAAAGTAAAGTTTATATTGAGAAGCCAAATTAAATAACCAATATAACCAATATACAAAATAAACCAATAAGGAAGAAGTAAATGGGGATCAGTTTGAACACTTGATACATTAATAAGATTTTTCACAGTTTATAACATTCTATCCTCCATTTTATCTTAATTTGTAAATAGACGTACTTACTTGCTTTCTTGTTGGTTAAAAGTAAATATTTCTGAAACAGTTGAGTTTTGAGATAAGGTATGTTATACGAAACTTGCTTGGAATTTCGCCTATATTTTATAAGGGCAATATAAATATAGCATTCCATTTAAAAAAACGACCGATGACGTCATATCTTTTTTTTTTGTTCCACCCTGTATACAAAAATTTATGTGAAATAATGCGCAACTTAAAATAAAAATCGACGGGTTCGAGCGTTTTCTCAAAAAATCACGTGTCTAATTTTTATCGAATTTATGCGGAACTTTAGGCGGTCACTGTATAAGTTGCTTTCTGATATTTTCTTTTCAATAAAAGACATGTAAACTTCTGCCAGAAAAGGTGACAAATTAGAACCCATGGCCAAACCTGTCTTCTGAGAATAGAACTTTTCATTAATTTGGAAGAAGTTTTGTTTTTAAACGATATCTATAAGGGAATAAATTTCTAGGATAATATGGGTAAAGGATAGATAGATAAAAATTTAAGAACAATAATCTCGTAAGCATTCATCGGGAGATATACTTGGGAATAGATTCGAAACGTCAAAGGATACAAGGAAGGAGTTTGGAGGTATAATAATATTAGACAAGTTCTGTGCCAGATGAAAGGAGTTTTTAATCGAAAAAGGATTGGAAAAGCAGCGAGCAAACTCTCTAACTCGATAGAAAGAAAATTTCTTTCTATTATAGAAAAAAAGTCTAAACCCTACTCTCAATCTCAACTGGCTTCGATCGGGTAGAGTTCGGGTTGCCGTCGGCAACCTTCGGAATAGAAAATTATAGAAAGAGGATGTATGGTCTTGCTATTACTTTCGTCTCATTTTAGTACATTGAAAAAAAGATGTATTTATCTTTGTTGTGGGGATGTTTTTGTAGGAGATTTGAAAATCAACGAATTCTCATATTCTCATATTAGACCATTAAGCCCCATTGTGCAAGGACCAACATTTTTAAGAAGTGATAAAGGGAATAGGGTCGGCTTGAAAGTGATATAATAATGTAATAATGATAAAAAAATTAAGAATAGTATTTTATTAGAAAATTTTAAACCATAAAACATTTAAACCACAAAAAAATAACTTACTTAAATTACTTGGTTACAACGGATAATTAGGGTTTCATTGCGGTCAAAAGATGAACGGTATATCTTTGAGTGAACTATAATTTGTTAACTACTTTTTTCAGGTTTAAAACGATCGTTAAGTTTATAAGGTCATATAGTTTCTCCACGCTTATTTACGCCCCGAAATTGGGAAATTCCCAGCGATTCCACAGAAGGGAATAAAATGGGTTTTATTACTCTTCACACATTTTGAAAATACTATATATATATAATCCTTTTATCCTTAATTCAATCGTTTGTTCTTTCTCTTCCATTTCTAAGGCAAAATTAATAATATTATTGTCTTAAATCTATATTTTAAGACAAATATTAAAATATAAATTAAATAGTAAATATATTTAAATAAAAAAAAGAAAATATATTAAGCTAATTTAAATACACACTAGGAAAGAGATAAGATAAATTTAGGAGGATCCATCATAAAATTCGCCGTCTTATTGATTCCTAAAATTACTTCAAAAATCTATAAGAAAACTTTTCCCTTATCGGCTTCCCTTATGGATATAGGATGAAAACAGAAACAATAACAAAGCATACTTATTACTTAAAAGATCGATAATGTCGAATGATATTTCAGTAATTGATATTGTGGGCTGTGAAAAATCCCACTAGTTATGAAAATAGGCTAAAGTTTGTAGATTGGGTAGCATAAGAATGTCTATAGCCGAACGATGCCGAGTGACATGAAAGGTTAGCGAGTGCTAATCGCGCATAGAAAGATATTTTCTTTCTATATTTTTTCTTCTCTATTTTTATGTTTATCGAGTTAGAGAGTACCGCTTCAGATTAATTGGGTTAAAATCGATGTTAACCAGAAAGAATGTTTTGATGCAGGGGAATTTCTATAAGAAACTACGGGCCTTATAGGACAGTTCTTTTTATGAATCTTAGGAAGGCAATAAAGTAGAGGAGTGACGGGGTTCAGGAGAATTAGTTTATAAGATTGCATAAAAAAATGTTCTAATTTGTCACCTTTTCTGGCAGAAGTTTTCATGTCTTTTATTGAAAAGAAAATATCAGAAAGCAACTTTTATCACATGTTGGTTTACGTACGTGGACGATGTTTTCACTATTTTTACCGGTTGTTAAAAAGAATCTATTTTTTTAACTCCCTAACTACACACAACCTTCCGACAAATAAATATTATCCTTTTTAAGAAATACTTATCATTTCATACCTCCTCCTCCACCTTTGTTCGTGTTGTTCTTGTTTTGTTCAATTGATGGCTCTGCTACGAGGCAATTTGCCAGCACGATTTGGAGATTCGGGAAAACCGTCGGGTATGTACCCTGTTCCCCGAATCGACCCTTTTTTCCTATATTAAATTATCGATCACAATCGAAATTTGTCAATGCTCGATGTCGCTTTCCCCACGATGCATCCGGCTACCACCGGCAAGGGGTTGGGAAAGGGATTTAAAGGATAGGAAGGACGAACAAGCACGTGGTGATGGGATGAAGGATAACGCGGAAGTGGGATAGAAACTTTCACAAAGTCTAATTCTGAAATGCACGTTGAACTAACGGCAAGGAGTAGGAAGTGTGCCTCTCCCCCTTTCTTCTCAATTTTACCCTTTTCTTAAATAACCTTTTCACCCCGCACTACTATAGTACTCTGTCGACGTTCAGTAATAATTCGAGCTTATTTGCCTTTATCTTTTTAGTTTTACCTTTCATGTTCAAACCTTAGTTTTAACTGCGTTTATTAGATGTCGCGCCAATTACTGTTTGTTGATTTTATCACAATAATGATTGTTTTTCATGTAAACACCTCATCTATGTAGTGTTAGGTAAGCTTTTTTTAAAGCTTTTTAAAACTTTGACTTTTAATTGTAATTTCGTTAATTTTTGTTGTACCTTTTAATTTTAACTTACTGTTTGTTATTTTAATGTATCTCTCTGAAAAGAAAAAATAAATTTCAGAGTCTGATGATGACGAGTGAACTCATCGAAATGCAAAACTCTTGAAAAAGATTGGCATTATCATTTGTGGAGAAAAGTCTTCCCGCCCTTCCAAAAGCGCTATATTATAGCCACTCCACTTCAAGAATGGACTTCTACTTACAAATGTCTTAGACTTAGTGAACATTATGTAGAATGAATCCTCTTCGCTGATGATATTTTTTTTACCACGATCTATTTATCTATGAGGGATATGAATATGGGATAGTGTCAGACACTTGCTTTTGAAACGAGTCTTAGTTTATAGCTAACAAGTTGTCTCTGGATTTTTAGAAGACTCGAACAATGAATTTATGCATATAGTGTGTCATTGAGTGTGCCATTCTTCACATACCATCAACCGGGGTTATATCGGACGATATTTTTAATTATCTGTCTATATTTAGTATTAAACTATATTTTAAACTATATTTTAAAAATTGTCACGATTATATTTATTTATTTTTTTAAAGTGCGTCCGATATGACTCCGGCTTTGGGGAAATATCGGGCATTACCATTAAAAGGGCAATTTACTGCCAGTAAACAATAAACAAAGATATTTTTTAATGGTTAGAGTATTTTTTGATAATGTGTATGTGGTTTTTTGAAAAGTCAATGGTTTAGCGCCTAATGTGATTTTCTTTAATGGTATTATTATATGATTTGCTCTAATCATAAACCATCATTATAGTGAATTAAAAAAACTATTGATGGTTGCAAGTTTAAAGACATAGGACAATAAAATAATTCTTTTGAACTAGGCATTCTTTTATATCCATTCGATGTATATCGTTTCAGGGTCTGGAAGATGAAAATTCAAATTGCCTTAGAAAAACGATTCTAGCCCTTAAACCAGTTTTAGGAATTTTATGTGAATCTTCAATGTGCACTAAGATTGAGCCGATTTTAAAAATTCTACCCATTGTTGCTAATAATCCTTATTGGCTGGTCAAGGTAAATATTGTTAAGATTTGCTTTAAATTTACTATAATAATTTGTAAATGTTTTAGGTTGCCTTGTGTGAACTCGTATGTGAACTGCCATATATTACCATAAATCACTTATGGGGTAGCGTATTTCAACAGCAAATTACCTATAATGTTTTGTTGGAGTTTTTAAAAGATACCGACCAAAGAATTAGAAGTGCTTCCAGTAGTGCAATTTTAGCGTATGTAGTATTTAAAACAAATAGTTATCAGAAACGAAATATAATATTTATTTCAATTTTTTTTTCTGAAAAAAATACATTTAGTCAATATAAAAAATGATAAAACTCTGATTTCAAAATGAGGTTTGATTGAATTAGAATTGAAATATTGAAGTAGAATAAAGTTGTTATTTTTAATATAAACACCTTATTTTTACTTTTTTTCAGTATAATACCACATTTACACTGCGAAACATTCCATTCAAAAGAAAGCCATCAAACTACAAAAGGAATTTTATTGTCCAAAAAATACATTTCTGGTATCTATGATGACAAAAATGAAAAAGATCTTTGTTGGACTCATTTTGTAGAAAATATGCCTTTTCCCTATTCTCAAATATCGGTACCAGGGTGTAAAAAAATTGACTATATGTTGTCCAAAATTATTACGAACCTGTACTACAGTTTATTAGAAAGCAACTCTAAGTTTTTTATTGTAAGTTTGTAATCAATTAATTTTCGAAGCTAGAATAAAAGATAAATATTTTTAGTTTGGTTGTATTGAGGCCCTCTCAGAATTATCTACAAAATACCCATGTACTGTATATAAATTAGCTTGGGGTATCGCAGAACATAAGGAAGATACAATTCAATTTGGTAGCAGCAAAGATTTGTTAGGCCTGTGTATTAGTCTATTGAACAGCTCCGTCCATGTTTATGACATTTTATTTTTGGCTAATCTCTCAAATTTAACGTTAAATCTATATTCGGGTAAGTAATAATGGATATTCGCTTAGATTTACTATTAATATACATATAAATTTACGTACTATTTCACCTAATTCTGTTTAAAAACATAGTTAAATATAGTGTTGGATGACTTTTTTAAACCCGATATTTTCCGGAAATAAATGTAATTTTTTGTCTAATTAGTGGACTGTATTTTACTAAAATTGTATCTGCCATGGCTGACTTACACCTTAAATCCGGTGCTCTATCAACCACCTTAATAAATATTGTTTATAATTGCAGATGAAACATAACCGCTGGCCTTGAAATGCTTTAAAAAATAAAATGCATTAATCTAGTTTATTAAAGGTTATCTTTTAATTCAAATGAAATATGACCATATAAATCTAGTTAACAAAAACTTTCTTTTTATCAAAGTTATTGGGGCAAAAGAAACTCGGAAGCATTTTGCAAAGGATTTAATAACTTAACTTAATTTGGGAATAAAACACGTTGGCAAAGATACAAAATAAATATCAACCTAAAACAGCGGCCATGACACCGGAACTGGTCACATGATTCTAGCACAAAGATAGATAAAATATTAAACTGATACATCCAGCGGCATCTGTTAATAAACGCTACAAACCGATATATATACCTCTTGAAGCTCTACCACTCAATTCTTGCTAGTCATCTTCTGTCTTAATGGGTATCTGTATGTCTTCCTCTTTAATCTTTTCCATTTTATCTTCATCCTCCGACTCATTAGGTAAGTATGCTAATTGATCTTTTTCTTCTGACAGTTTATATTCTTCTTGTCGCGGCCCATTTTGTACTCCATATAGGTTTCATCAAATCGTACATCTCTGGGTTTCACAATTTTCTGCTCTCTTAGTAACCACAACAGGTATCCACCACCGCAGTAGCCTACCATGACAGCTTTCTTGGCCTTAGCATCCAACTTATTATCTTTGGGTAATATAAAATTGACGAAAAACAAAGAAAAACACAAAGTCACGGTCTCACAACATGCAATTAAACGGGCTACATGTGTTTCGCTCTAGTTAGAGCATCATCAGGCCTTTAGAAGCCATCCACACACTTCACAGTACATAAATAAAACCTAGATTTTATTTTAAATGATATAAAATGATATAAATGGCCTAATGATGCTCTAACTAGAGCGAAACACGTGTAGCCCGTTTAATTACATGTTGTGAGACCGTGACTTTGTCACACCTTTTTCTTTGTTTTTCGTCAAATTTGTATGTTGGTCTCTTAGAGAATAATGGATGAGATTTTTGGATTTGGGTAATATAGTAAACCAAGCTCTAAAAGTAAACACTTTAAGCTTGCTTAAATCATTTCTCCCATGCCAAATATTAGGAAAGGCTCTTGTCGGGGTTCTATTTAGCTTATACACAGAAGACTTAAGTGCTTCATCCCATAGTAATTTTGGAATTCCAGAGTCGATAATCTTTGTTCTAACTTTATCTAACAAAATCCTCTGCTTTGCCATTTTCTTGTGACATGTATATTCGTATACATGACATGGTATGCTCCAAAATACAATTCTCCTACAAAAATCCTTAAAAACATGAGACACAAATTCTGCCCCATTGTCTAATCTAAATGCCTTGACCTTGACCTGATGCTGCCTTTCAAGATCTCTCACATATGGAATAAGATTCGTATTCACCTCATTCTTTTTATTTAATATTTTAACTACTAAGACATATGAAAAATCATCTAGTATTATTTGAAAGTACCACTATTATATGTGTCTGGATTGATTGGTCCGCATACATCATTGTGAATAAGATCACCTATTTCACCTGTGGTCATTTTATTTTTATTAAATGGAGCCCTGGATATTTTTCCTTCTATACAGCTACTACAATTCTTGTCACATTTTGATAATCCAAGCTGCAATAATGATTCGTTGCAAACATGTCCCAATCTCCTATGCCATAGATCATTAACCACTGAAATGTGGCCCTGGTACACTAAGGGGTTAATTAACTTGTTCACCTATAACACATACAGCCCATTCTTCCCTTGACAGTGTAGCAAAAAATGTTTGCCATTGATCCTGGTAACCGTACTATCCATGTTTAATTATTATGCTCCAGGTTGAAATTTCAATTTAAACATGTTATAATTTTAGCCTTCACGATAATTTTATTAGCGATGTCTGTAGACTGTAATATGCTTTCGGCTCTATAGTTTCTTAAACTTTGTTATCCATTGGAGTTGAAAAATTCAATTTTAAATTCCTGTTGAGTAAGTAGTCAACCGATTTAGAAAAAAAAATTGGTGAAATTTAAAAGTTTGTCGTGGAAAATATGATAATTAAAATTTGATAAATTGTCATCCTGAATATGTGTACGTCTATCTCTTTGTTTTAATTTGAGAGTGCGTAATTCGTTGCGTAAAGTAGAAAAAATAATTGAACCAATATCTTGAATCTCGTCTCTTAATCAATGATCCAAATCAGAGAAAAAAATCCACTTTAATAAGATATAGAAAAAAAAACAAATATTTGAGCTTGGCATTAATATTGTTGAGTTGTCGATAATGTTCTTAAATTTTTTCTTTCAGCCAAGCCTTTGCTGCATTTTTTGCATTCGCAATGTACAAATCGTGTAGTTAGTCCGAAGTCATCGTTGAATACACCATATTTTCAACAAGATGTATTTTTCCCGTAAAATGAGTTTTTTTTGTATAAATCAAATCAAATTTATTTTTCAAATTTTTAAATCAAATCAAATCAAATTTATTTACAATAATTTACAATAATTTTACAAAACTCACAAAAGTATAAATAGATGTACACCTAGATTAGAATCTGTGTGTGTACAAAACAAAAGTAATTCGGAAGATTGTTTGGGGGGCTCCTTTTGGAAAGGAGAAAAAATAGGTATTGAAGGACCAGCGTGAACTTCACACGCAAAGGAAAATAAGAAAAAGAAAACAATTACAAATTTACGGCGTCAATAACGACTTACCTGACACTCGATGAATTGGTATACTGTAGAACTGTAGATTAGATGGTTGGCCGGCCAGTTTTCTCAACACACACGCTATTCTATGTTTCGATGCGTATCGTACGATGGTACCGATCAAAAAGCCCGTCTCTCGCGGGAGGAAGCGTGCACCTGTCCAAGCCATCATTGACGCATGCACGCGGATATGGATTGTTATTGGTCAATTAAAATAATCAATACTTCTAACAAAATTGGCGGTGCATTCAAATACCCTTTAAATTTGCCAATTCCAAACATTCCGCCCACCAAAAAATACAATTTTTTCTCTTAGGCAACTTAAAAGGTTAAGTGTGTAATCACACCTGATAAGGATTTCCATAGCAAAACTCCTCAATAAACAACAAAATAAAAATGGTTAGCTAATTCAAATTATAATTTCATCCATTGGTAGAACAACACACAACCGAAAAAATAATGAAAAAAAAGGAAAAAAAAAGGAAATAATAAAATAACATATAATACATTGAACGCCATCATGTGACATATTAAAGCCGCGTATACACCTTAGATCATCATTAATAACTGACGTGATGCCTTTAACGCCGTAAAAATGTCTACGGAATACTACGTATCCGAGATTCGACATGTAAAGCATACGTTGGTTATTTCCTTTCATGACGTGAAAAAGCCCATAGGTATAAAGCCCGTTGGGTATACGCCTCATCAGTATATGCCTAGAATCCCCGATATTCTGCTAAGTTGCCAGATATAATATTTACTTTTCTTTTTTGAAAAATTGTCCGAAGTATACGGAATTCTCAATAACAATTTTTCTTTACGCAATAATATCTAAATCTAAGCATTTTATATTTTTTTATAAGAGCAAAAATGCCTCCCTAGCCTTTCCTTAAAATTGTACATATTTCATTTAAAAATGGTTGTTACCTAAATTTTTGAGAAATTGTATATGATTTAGCATGACCCTATGTATGTGCATAACATACTAATTTGTCGATTTCAGGGCACAGCGTCTAATTTTTAACGATTATTTGATCTTGTCTTCTTCTTTGTTTATGTGTGATTGTGTTTTTTTTGTAATAATTATTGGGAAACTATACAT
Organism: Anthonomus grandis grandis; assembly: GCF_022605725.1. NCBI lineage: Eukaryota > Metazoa > Arthropoda > Insecta > Coleoptera > Curculionidae > Anthonomus > Anthonomus grandis. Next base: position 6,683,070 of record NC_065562.1, read on the forward strand.
TTTGGTATAATGACAAACAATTGATTTGTATTGTGTGTGATGCAGTGCGGTCATAGACCAGAAAACTACTTTCTTTGTGTAAAGGCAAGTTCATGTTACAATCTCACTTTTAAAATGACATTTTAATTTTATAATTTATTATTTGTTCGTCGACCCAATCTATACGTTGATGCACAGAAAATTAAAAAAGTTGTGTTATCTTTTCTTTTATATCAGTTAAAAGTCAAAAAAAGATAAAAAATAACTAAAAAAAAACTGGTGAATGCGGCGGGCATTCCTATCTCCCAGGGCATTCACCAATTTATTTACTTAGCTTTGTTTAAAAAAAAAATTTGTACTTTTTAATCATACCTAAATAATAAACGAAATGCAAAAAGAAAACTAATTATTTTAATAACGAAAAAGAAAATAAGGGATTGCTTAGATGTACAAGAAGAAGTAGCTAAAGCGCTTGGAATTAGTTTAAGAATGGTGCAAAAGGTTGTATATGAAAACAAGAAAAAACTAATTATAACTATCATTATCACTAACAGAGTCGGAAAACTCTTCGTCATTTTCCGAATCTTCTTCAAATGGAGCAATGATCAATGGTTCAACTTGGATATCGAGTACTTTTTCTCTCTTCCACCAGGTTCTAATAATGTTTTCTGTGTGAACCACTGATTTCTGCCAATACTTCTTTGTGATGTGATTCAATGCCTTATTCCAAACAGCTGCAACCTGGTCAGATCTAAGCCCAGCACCCACATGCTTCTCATAATAAGATTTTGACCCTGCCCATATAAGCTCAATGGCATTAAACTCACAATGGTATGGTGGCAATGTTAAAACTTCATGGCCATATTCACGTACTATTTCGTCAACAGCATATATTTTTGGTCTTTTCAGCGATTTTGCAATTGAAAGAAGTTTGGATTTTAGCATATATGGCAAGGGATTCTGATTTTCTTTTACCAACCATTCATAAATTTCGCTTTTTCTCCAACTTCCATTTGGTTGTTTATTCAAAATTCTTGAATGATACGACGCATTGTCTAATACTATTAAGGAAGGTTCTTGCAAGTTCGGTATTAACTGTTCCTTTAACCATTTTTCAAACATTTCGCAATTCATATTGTCATGATAATCCATACCTTAGAAGAAAATATTAAACTTGCACCTGGAACGAATCCCGTGGAAGACCCGGCATGTAAAATAATAAATCGTTTTCCCTGACCACATCCTTTTTTTCTTTTCACGCTTTTCACAGATTCATCTTGCCAAGATTTTATTCCACTCCCGTTTGAAAATATCCAAGTTTCATCTAAGAATACCACTTTCCTTAACTTTGATTTTTCATTTTGTGTATATTGTCTTAAAAATCCTATTCGTTGGCTCACAATATTTGGTAGTTCACACAAATATCTTCTATTGCAGTCTTTTTTATAGCGAAAACCTATGCTTTTAATTAATTTTGATAAAGCAGAAAGTCCAATTTCCAAAGTGCCGCGTTGCTTTAAAACATCCCTCAGAAATGGCAGCGTTATATTTGTTTTTAGCCTATATAGTTCATAAATCCTATCCCTTACTTCCATTTTTACACATTCACTTAAATCTTCAGTCATCGGCTTCTTCCTTTTACACTTTTTTTCCTTCTTGGGAATAAGATTGTTCTTGTTTTCATATACAACCTTTTGCACCATTCTTAAACTAATTCCAAGCGGTTTTTTTAATTCCAAGCGCTTTAGCTACTTCTTCTTGTACATTCTTAGGCAACCCTTTATTTTCTTTTTCGTTCTCGAAGTAATTAATAACATTAAGTACCATTTTTTTGGCTTGAGGATTTAGAAATCCACAAAAAGGCTTTTTCTTTTCCATAATTTGAAATTTAAATTATCTTGTGACAAATAATGTCATCCGTCAATCGAAACGAGACAGGCATGTTTGTTATGAAAGTAATTGTTTTAGAACCACTGACATTTATCATTTTATCTTCTTTTGATACATTAACGCTGCATATATCTGTTTCGTTTATCTTACGCGTTGTATTTAAAAAACGTTGTTGCGCAAATTGAAATGAAACGTTACTACAAAAGTTTGTCGTTGATAATCCGATACACCCGCACGATAAGAGCGATTTTGACTATAACTAATATTTGCATTTAAAATATGTCCCTTTTCTAATGAAACTTCCTGTATATTCTGTAATAATGTCTTAATTTTATTTTATAGGTTATGCAATGGTTTCAGTCAAACCAATTGATGTGACAGATAGGTCCAGCGTCCCCTGGTTAATGTTTCCCTCCAATGAAGCTCTGAAATCGCTTTCCGAAAAATATCTTTTACATGCAATGAGACTCTTAAACATTTTTTATCACGTCATTAACGATTTGATGCCAACCCCTCCACAAAGTAGTATAAAAATAGGTTTACCATTTCGGTTTATATTTAAATATATTTTTAGGTAAAACGGTTTTGCCACATTTGCCAACTACCGGTACTTTATCGCCAATAAAAAGGCGAAAAAGTGACGAGAAAAAATTACCCTTAAGTGGAGGCAAAGTTTTACCTGATAAAGAAGAGAAACTTGAGAAAAAGGAAGTAAAAATTACGAATTTTGGTTGTTTTGCTTCGTCACAACATTATATGAAAATTTTCGAAACTTTAAGAAGCGCTTTTGTTAATTATAAGGTACTTTTTTATAATCATTTCCGCCTTTTTCCTCAAAAATAAATTATAATGATCAAATAAAAGCATTATCAAAAGTTATAACCTAAATACATTGTATTTATTTTTTTAGATATCGCTTGAGGCATCTTCGTCAGAAACCTTTTTAGAATCGCTTCGGAAAGCTATTCACACGTTATGTGTAATATTAGAAGTAGGCACTATTAACGAATTTAGTAGAATAGCCGAAGAAATTCTAAGTTACCTAAAGACAACGTTTCCGCTGGATAGGACAGTTACACTTCAATGTGTACAACAGCTTTTAAAATGTTTATTTGGGACAAATTTGATAGTAAATTTGGGACATATATTTGAGGAGCCCGAAAAACACCAAGAGGTATATAATATGTTACGGTTAAATCCCAGAACTGGGTAATATGTTTATTTAGACAAAACACTAGGTAATTATAATTATTATCCATCAATTCTTCTGAAAATTTGCTTGTCCACGTTTTTTGAGTTCTCTTTTTATTTTTCGTTTGGGGAAGGACTTAAGGAAACTTACCGTTCTGATGGCCTGTATCTTATGTTTCCTATAAGAAATTTAAAAATCTAGCAAGACTATCCAGTTAGCCATGAAAAAATACAAAATTGTTGTCTTGTGCCTTTTTTACGATACAGGGTGACCGATTTGAAATCGCCTATTTGGCGGTTAAGGAAGAGATCACGATTTATATCCGCACAGACCGCACTAGTCGGATCAAATGTTGTGAATTGAGCGGTTGTTTTAAAATTGAAATTTTTGCGCCAGATGGGAAAGCAATAAGGCAATCCTGGCAAGCTATCGTACACGAGCCACAAATTAAACGCTTTAGTTTAAAAACAAAAAGATGTAATAATTGCAATAAAGCTCTCCACGAAAAATACCGGAGATAATTCATAAAACTAAAATTATTAAAGGAAAAGTAGTCTTAAATTAACAGGATTAAAATAAAACTAAGAAAATAAAACAAAAACAAAGTGATGGACAGGGGTACTACAACAGATGCTCGAAGTGCTGCCCGTTCTCCTGGATGCATTTATCGATCCGTTGGTGCCATGAAGTTCGCATTCGAGCGAAAACACCCTGCTGCTCTCCTCCGAATCCAGTGGTGTTTGATACACCATTTGTTGGAGACCTCGGTGGCCACGCTATGGGACCCCCACGTCCTATCCAACGATTGGGGAAAATTTCATCTAAATAGTCCCGGATCCGCCTTGGCCAGTGCGCAGGACAACCATCGTGCTGCCACCACATGTTATTAATAATTTGTAGAGGCAAATCTTCAAAATATTTTTGTAACTGGCCTTGGAGAAATATCAAATAATCTTATGCATTCAAGCGGGCGGGTAGAACGTATGGACCAAGCAAGTGGTCGCCGACAATGCCAGCCTAAACATTAACAAAAAACTTCGTTTGATATCCTCGGACATGCATGGCATGCGAGCTCTCTTCCGACCAGAAGTGGTTGTTGTGGGCGTTGAACATACCTTCTCTAGAAAAGCCCTTTTCGTCGGTGGAACAAACATACCGCAGGAAATCAGGATTTTCCCCAATGCGTTTGTTTAACCACTGGCAGTAGTGAAGGCGCCCAGGGGAATCGTCAGGAAAGAGATGTTGAACTTTCTTCAATTTAAATGGGTGTAAATTGTTGTAGTGAAAGATATTCCATACCGTCCCGTGGCTGCAACCCACTTTAGAAGCGACCTGACGAATGCTCTTTTGGGGCAATACGTGCCATTACAGCATCTTCAAGTCCATCACGTGCTAGACGCAGTCGTCCTCGCTCCTGCTGTACAGGGTGTGTCAAATTCGAGCCACATCATTGGGATTTCGGAAACGGTAAGAGATACAGGGTCGGTTAAATTGGGGCAAAGTTGCGTATTCTTATGCTTAACAAAATGCCGTTTTAAAATTTAAAAAATTCCGACTACGTACGAAGTTATTCGGAAAATACCGAAATTTTGAAAAATCGTTTTTATTTTTTTGTGAGGTTATTTGAAAACATATTTTAAAATAATTGACACTTTATTATTGTCACTTTTTCTCCTCTACCAGATGGCGTCGTCAAATTTAAAATCCGACGTTTCGTCTTTTGGCAACCATCATCAACTTTATTTTTTTAAATACGGCCCTGGAATTTTTTTTACTCATTTTTATTCCCCTTTTTATTCTTAGAGAAATGACATATCACATAGTTTAATTTTCCAATATTTTGATGTCAAAAATTTACTTTTATTAAAAAAAAGTTAATACTGTCCTGTTGTTTCAAATAAAAATTGTCTTGATGTTGTTTTTCAATCAATAACATGGTAAAAATATTGCTAATATGTTATATTATATTATATTTTCACAAATTTTTCTGCAGGCCTGATGTCTAAGTCTCCGGCTGAATAACTTGAAAATTCTTATTAGCAAAGATGGCTTTGAATTAGAAAAAAATGGACGACCATCTGTCATTAATTGTTTATATCTGTTTGACATTTGGCTTTTTCGATATTTTGTGAAATCAAAAATGGTATTCTCTAGTAGCGAACAACGTGATATGGTCCAAATTTACTATTCTTTGAATAGAAATTCGCAACGCTCCTGCCAACAATATCTGGAGCAATATCCAGAGCGCCCCCAACCTAATTATACGTATTTCGGAGCTTTGGACAGGAACCTTAGCCTCTATGGAAGTTTCACTAAACCTCGAAATATGTATGGGACTCGAGTGCATCCTGAAACCGAGCAGGCGATTATTAATGCTGTAAGTATTACAACGATATACTTTCACAATAACTTTTTATCAGATAGCTTTCGTTAAAGGTTACCCAAAATCCGCAAGGTTCAACCAGACAATTTTCCCGTGAATTGAATATGCCAAGTACCCGTATCCACAGAGTATTGAGAAAAAATCGCTATCGCCCCTATAAACTTCATATCAGTCAAGAACTTAGGCATGGAGATACCGATAGAAGGCTTCAGTTTTGCAATTGATTGAACGAAAAACTGCAAGATGATGAAGACTTTTTAAACAAAATAATTTGGACAGATGAATGTTACTTTTCGACTAACGGGCTATTTAATCGGAATAATGAACATTTTTATTCAGTCGAAAATCCGAGACAAAACCGCGAAGTAAGAAGACAGGGGCATAATTCTTTCAATGTTTGGGTGGGTCTTTACAGGAATCGAATTTTGGGACCTATTATATACGACGGTAATTTAACTGCTGAGCGCTATTTAGATTTAATTCTGCCAAATATATTCGATGTTCTTGAAAATGAACCTCTTGATATTATCCGCGATTTGTGGTGGCAGCAGGATGGTGCACCACCCCATAATGGAAGGAATGTCACACGATTTTTAAATCATAATTTTCCTAATCAGTGGATTGGAAATCAAGGGGTGGTGCGCTGGCCAGCTAGAAGTCCCGATCTTTCCCCGTTGGATTATTTTTTTTGGGGCTATTTAAAGAACAGACTAAGAACACCCCAAATGATATAAACATTTTACGTGCAAATTTATTGACAGAATTAAGGGGTATACGAGCCAGGACTATCCAGCGGGCAGTGTCTGGAAATTTACGTAGAAGGATACAGAAATGTATTGAGGTGCAGGGTCAACTATTTGAATATTTACTTTAAACTTAAAATATTGCATTTTTTTGCATTAAGTTCTATTATTTTTAGTTTGTGTTGTTCAACATACAAATTAGTAATAAATTATAGTTGTTACTATTGTTATTGTTAAAATTTAGTATAATATATCAAATTTATACTATTTTTACCATGTTAATAATTAAAAAATTTTGTTAAAAACATTGATTTATTCAATAAATGATAGTGTTAAGATAAATTATTACTTTTTATTTCAAACAACAGGACAGTATTAACTTTTTTTTAATAAAAGTAAATTTTTGACATCAAAATATTGGAAAATCTCTAAGAATAAAAAGGGGAATTAAAATGAGTAAAAAAAATTCCAGGGCCGTATTTAAAAAAATAAAGTTGATGATGGTTGCCAAAAGACGAAACGTCGGATTTTAAATTTGACGACGCCATCTGGTAGAGGAGAAAAAGTGACAATAATAAAGTGTCAATTATTTTAAAATATGTTTTCAAATAACCTCACAAAAAAATAAAAACGATTTTCCAAAATTTCGGTATTTTCCGAATAACTTCGTACGTAGTCGGAATTTTTTAAATTTTAAAACGGCATTTTGTTAAGCATAAGAATACGCAACTTTGCCCCAATTTAACCGACCCTGTATCTCTTACCGTTTCCGAAATCCCAATGATGTGGCTCGAATTTGAAACACCCGGTACCTAGTTAACAGTCCCGTATAAACGACTTACAATAAATTTATACTTTGGCAATAAAAAAATACTTTTAAAGAACAAGACTTACTTAAAATGATCCCGTTTCCCGTAGTGTGCGGTCGACATTTACAAACACGCTGTCATTGACAAAAAAAATACATGGTATTCAGAAAAAGTAAAAAAAACTTTTCGTGTACGTTGGGTTGCTTACCCACCTGCCGCGAAACAGCCCCATCTCCGAATGAGGGCTTTTTCGGACATGGGTTCCTATGCTCAAAATACTTACCTATGGAGCCCGCACCTTCGCTACAATTTATGCCAAAGTTACCGTGGTCACCCTGTATAATTAGGCGTTTTCGAGAAAATCGCTGATAAACGGAAAGGTATTAATAAACCCGATTAATCTATTAAATTAGAAAAAACAAAATGGGCTGTAACTGTTTTCTTTTTTGTCAAATCAAATTAAATTTTATGCAAAAATGCAAAAACCGATAATTTTAGATTTTTTCATGGCTAATTAGATGGTGTTCTACATTTTTGAATTTATGCAATGCAAACATAAAATAGGGACCATCAAAAAAATAAGCCCCTCTGAATCCTTTCCTAAAATTGGGTTTACACCATTTTTGGGACGGAAAATATCAAATAATTAGTTTAAATTAAAACTTGCAAATTTCCAAATGATTTGACGTATAACAGTAGTTAGTGTTTGAAATAATCAATTTTCTTCAAGCAATTTGCTCGGGCTGTAGCTCTGAGGAGGTGCATCTTAGGACACATGTTTATAGGAAAAAAAAGTATTATTTTAACTCCAACAATACGGTCTTAAAATATTTGCACCGAATTTTGTAACACCCTGTATAATTCATAGTTTGCCTGAAAATGTTGCTCATATAAATTGAAAAGAAATTAATTAAAATAAATGTTGTTTGGTTTTGCGCTCTATATTACGTCGTTGAATAAATTTCAAAAGCAGCGAGTAAAATATTTACCTGAGAACGAACATATTTTTTGTTTACTTATATATTGAGGAGTTATACAGGGTGGTCCGGTTTCGATGGCCGAAAATTAAATGGCCGACGGAAAACGAAAAAATAATAAGTTTGCTATTATAAATAATATTCGAAAAATGATTCGTTAAAAAATTACAGGGTGTCAAAATTCTAATTAAAAAAATCAATTTTTTTTTATTTTTCTTAAACCACTTTAGATATTTTAATGAAATTTGGCACGTTTAGACAGTTAATCAAGACGCATCTTTTTGTGCAAAAATTATTAATTTTATACACCAGTGGCGTGTGTGCGGGTCGATCTTCATACAATTTTAATTAAAAAGATGATGCGCCACTGTTTTTTTTAATTTCTTTTTTTTATGAAATCCTTGTTTAATTTAAAATAAAAAACATCTCTTTACTTTTTGTCGTACGACACACTGCGAGTAAAAAAATAATTTTTTATAAATGCTGATTTTTTTTATTAAACAAAAAATATGAAAATACTAAATTTAATTAAAGACTAAATTATTCTGTTGGGTTCTAAAAAAGACACAAGAATCTGGATTCCGAAATTCAAATAAATAATGAATATAATAATGCCGGCAAGAAGGCAATGCATGCATAAAACCAAAAACGGTTTGTTTGTATTTTATTATGACAGTTAATTATTTAAGTAAGTGAAATTATTGCGTTGGTTAACTTATTAATTTTGCTATTGTTAACAGTGTTGTTAAAAGTATTGTGAAAAATGCGTTTTTCAAGTAATGAATACGCTGATATTCATTTTTGTTATGAATTTTGTGATGGAAATGCGGAAGCGGCAGTTCGTGAATATCGAAGACGGTATCCAAATAGAAGAATTCCAGATGCTCGCGTGTTCATTAGAACACATCAACATTTTAGGAACTTTGGTCTACGTGGTAATAATAAACAATACCAAAACCAGAGAAATAATAATGAAAATCGTGTACTGCGCACTTTTGATAATAATCCAAGGCTGAGCTCTCGCAAGGCAGCTCAACAACTACAAATTCCTAAATCTCAAATATTGCGAACCTTACACGCTGACCACAGGCATGCATATCACCTACAGCCTGTTCAGGGTTTACACCCTGGTGATGCTGAAAAGAGAGTAAGATTTTGTCAGTGGCTTTTAAACTCAATAGAGGATAATCCCGACTTTTTACACAAGAGACTTTGGACGGATGAGTCTTATTTTACAAGACGCGGAGTGATAAATTTTTATAACATTCATGTTTGGGCACAACAGAATCCTCATGCAATTCGGCCAAGATCGTTTCAAAATGAATTTTCCGTTAATGTTTGGTTGGGCGTTATTCGTGATAATGTTTGTGGTCCGCATTTCCTACCTCCAAGGCTAAACTCACAACTATTTCTGGAGTTTTTAAATAATAGTGCTGATAATGCTGAAATAATAATGCCGGACTACATTGAGGATTTACCCATTAATTTGAGACATGAAAGTTGGATACAACTGGATGGAGCCCCCCCACATTTTGAAATAGGTGTAAGAAACTGGCTTAATAATAATTACCCTGGAAGGTGGATTGGCCGGCTAGGGAGGAATGATATCCATGTCACCGGATCTTAATCCACTAGATTTTTACGTTTGGGGAAACATTAAGGATAAAGTTTACGCTAATGCCGTATTTAACAGAGAGGAATTCATCTTAAGAATTCAGGAAGCATGTAACGACATGCAAAATCAAAATTTTGTGGTACTGGCTGCAATAAACTCCTTAATAACTCGTTGTAGAAAATATATTGAGGTCGGTGGGCTGCATTTTGAACAACTTCTTTAATTATTAATTGTTTTTATTTTGTTATTGTTTTTAAACGAGTTAAATGTGTTATCTTCTTATGTGTTTTTATAAATCAGCATTTTTACTCGCAAACGGTGTGTCGTACGACAAAAAGTAAAGAGATGTTTTTTATTTTAAATTAAACAAGGATTTCATAAAAAAAGAAATTAAAAAAAAAAACAGTGGCGCATCATTTTTTAATTAAAATTAATTAAAATTGTATGAAGATCGGCCCGCACACACGCCACTGGTAAATAAAATTAATAATTTTTGCACAAAAAAATGCGTCTTGATTAACTGTCTAAACGTGCCAAATTTCATTAAAATATCTAAAGTGGTTTAAGAAAAATAAAAAAAATTGATTTTTTTAATTAGAATTTTGACACCCTGTAATTTTTTAACGAAACATTTTTCGAATATTATTTATAATAGCAAACTTATTATTTTTTCGTTCTCCGTTGTCCATTTAATTTTCCGCCATCGAAACCGGACCACCCTGTATATTGGGGAATAGATTGAGGGTAAACTATAACTAGGAAAAATCTGAAAATTTGACAATATACTTAAGTCGATAGATACAATTTGGCAAAAATATTTTCAAGGTGAGATTTTTCAGATTCTACACTAGAATCTAAACATTTTTTGTGTATAATTTCCTCTTTTATTTAAGTCTAACATTTGACATATTTCAGTTTTTATGTGAAATTACGTTTGCAGACCGTACAATAATTTTCAATTTTTCCTATAAGAAAACTGATGTTTTTTTCCCTCCCTCAATGAGAAATCACAAATTTTTACTTTATTTTAAACAGCTTTTAAAGGTGTTTAAAACCTAAGGATTTAGTAAATAAATCAGCTTCTTGTTCATGTGTACTAACATATTTTATCATAACCACATTGTCTTTAATCTTATGTCTAACAAAATGAAATCTTATGTTCACATACTTAAGTCTTTTATGACATTCAGTGTTCTTGCATACTTTTATAGTAAAAATTCAGAGATTGGAGGGACACAAAGTCTGGTCTCATGGTCTCAAATTATGTTTATTTTTTAAAAAAACGATTACACGTGTTTCGCCCTAAGGCATCGTCAGATCTAAAAGAAAATAGAAAGCAACTCTAGTATAAAAACAACAATGCATAGACACAAATTACAATATTGAGATATGACTTACCAGTAAAGCTATTGGATTAACACCACAAACATTTAAGTTAAAACAAAAATAAATACATAAAAAATAAAAAATAATGCTGACGTTCACATTAAATCCAGTGTCAAGACTAAATAAAATAAAAGTACACAAAACAAGCAAAATGAGGTTAAGTTGAACGGGAGAACGGAAATAAAGCAAAAAATAAAATAAAAATAAAAACTGAAATATGACTTGGTCGAGAAATGAACCAGCGACCATCGGGTTCGTAGGCAAGCGCTAAACTTACGTGCTATCCAGGTCGTGATAAATATTGTTAAAAATTAAATGCGGTTCAAAGGTAAAAACATCATTCACACAAGACGGTACAGGACTCCTTTTTGCCCTTGTGATCTCCATCTTCTCTAATAAGTCAAGCTTCTTTTTGAAGGAAAGTGTTTTGAAAAATGAAATGAAAAAATGAAAATGAAAAAATGCAACTCTCTATCTCTAAAAATAACGGAGATATCCCGCAAAAGTACCCAAAATGGGACACCCTGTACATTCGCAGAAGTATTTAGACGCTGTGGGGAAACTGGAGACAAGAACCTGCGATTATGAGAGCTGTTACAGAAGATATATCTTGAAATACTCGGCGCATTGGTGCTGCATTAAGGATTCACCATTCCACTGTAACATAGAGTTCTTAAAAAAAAAATAATTGAAACGGATGCTCATTTGAAAAAAATCCAGGATTTATTGCCAGTGGATGGTGAGGTGAGGCTTCAATTCTGTAGGTGGTACTTTAATAAGTTGCAAGAGTGAGGAACAGATCAAATATTTTGGACAGATGCAGCAACATTTACAAGAGCCGGATTAATGAATTTAAGAATTAGCCATATATGGCATACAGAAAACCTTCATGCGACTGTTGTTTCACATTTTCAACATGAGATAAGGGTCAACGTATGGATAGGATTAATGAGAGGTCGCCTTTTCGGGCCTGTAATACTTCCTGATCGGCTTAATTCCAATGAGTTTTCAAATTTATTAAATAATGACCTTGTTGACTTTCTGGAAGAAATCACCTTAGCCGCTAGACAGGAATTTTGGTTTCAAATGGACGGATGCCCAGCCCATAATGGCAGAATTGTGCAAAATTCCTTGAATCAATGCTTTGGGGAGAAATGGATCGGAAGATACTTGACTTTTATGTCTGGGGCACATTAAAATCTAAAGTTTATAGTATTAACATTAATACTCGAGACGAACTAACTAATCGAATTAGTGTGTGTGTGTACAATGAAATGCGACTAAAATGCGTTGAACTTGAACGGGTTGTCGATAGTGTCAGAAGAAGATGCATCAAATGTATTGAACAAGAGGGAAGACATTTTGAACAATTGTTATAATTTTAGATTTGTTTAATGAAATTTTGATTTTTTAATTTTTTAATTTTTGTGGTTTTTTTCTTTTGCCCTTGATATTGCTGTGAAAACAAATAGCTATCACAAAAGTAAGTATATAATTGAAAAGCATATTAAATGCAGAATCATTAAAATCGGTGTAAATTCTAAACCACTTATTCGATTTGAGCAATTCAAAATTTATTTGCAAGATAAATGTAGCTGCTTTAAAAGTCTGATCTCATTGCTACCCTATAGTTCCTAATAAAACCGCCAGAGGGCGCAATTTGTTATAATTCCAGTTTTTTTCATTTTGCTTTAAAAATTCAAATTGAATGGTATATTTTTGACATTTTATTTAAAAAGTAAATAAAATTTGCAAAAGTACTGTAAAAACCGCACGATGATATCTTTGCTCGTTTTAAAGTTATAGCGAATTAAAGTTTTTTACGCACCGAGCCTAAACTTGTGTCCCGCCTAAAAATCTCTAATTAGCATTACCACAACTAAAATACCATGATGTCATAATTAATAAATTATTATAGTAATAATTGATTGATAAATAATAAATTAATAATACCTATGTATCACAGAATAACTGGAAGTTTATGTGACTTTCTTAAGGCGAATAATTTTATTAACGAATTTCTTTTTATATTTAAATTATGGTCCTGAAAAGGACCGATTTTAAACCCAATCATATTTGGTATTTAATGCCTCGATAGGTGTTCAAACTGCTTTCCATCACATTCCAAACAAGCTTCCAATCTTCTTTGCGTGGATAAAAACTGGTGTTTCGATTTCAGCAGCTGATATTTCATTTATTGCACCACGGATTCAGTTTTCCATATCCTGTCTTGTTGTAGGTGGAGTTTGGTACACCATATCTTTTAGTAGTAAAAGTCTAGGCATGTTAAATCGGGTGAGCTGGCCGGCCAAGGATATAGACTCCCCCTTCCGATCCAGCGCCCTTGAAAGTAATTATTTATATGATGCCGCAACAAACGGGAAAAATGTGCTGGGCACCCGTCCAATTGGAAATACATGATCCGTCTTACTTCCAATAAAATAGGCAAGGAATTTGTTAAAAAATGCAAAAAAAACATTACCGGTTAATGTGCCATCAAAAAAATAGGGACCAATAATTTTCATTCCGATAATGCCACACCACACGTTTACACTCCAGCTTGGTGCTGGACTTCTCGCATCCAGCGAGGATTTTCAACCGACCAATAATGCATATTATGCCTGTTGACTTTCCCATCGCTACAAAAAGTGGCTTCATCGGTCCACAGAATCTGTGACAAAAAATCCCTGTTTTCGCGAATCATTGCTAGTATCCATTGGCAAAACTCAATTCGGCGCTCAAAATCATGTTCGTTTAGAGCTTGATGTAGGATTATATGGAAAGGGTGTAGCCTTAAAATAAAAATAAATGCCTATATTCGAGAAGAAAATTATAATAAAAAGATGTATTACCTGTGGTCTTTAAGTATATTTTGAACAGTAGTTCGAGCTATTCCCAAATCGAAAGATAATGCACGAGTTCCAATATGCCTATTAAACTCTATGTAGGCCAACACATTAATAATGTTTTCTTCAGTTCTTTTAGTAGCGCGACGCCTTCTAAATTTGGGCCGACTAAAACTCCCAGTATCGCGTAGTCGCTGTACCAACCGTGGAAAAATTCTTCTGCCATAATGGCGGCGATCTGGATACCGAAGGGCATCCTGTCTTTCAGCTATTGCTGCATTTTAAAAGCACTCAAAGAAAACCGCAATCAAATCCACAGCTTTATTATTTGTCAAAGGCAGTTTACAAAAAATCGAGCAAAGAAAATTGAAAACAGATTTAAACTGGCCGTCTAATAAATATTTGAAGTTTCCATACAATCCTTTTTAAAAGTTTCTTTTATTTTTGCCGCCTACTATACGCTAACTAGAGGCCGAGCGCTAGATGGCGGTACATAAGTTTGGACTCGGTGCGTAAAAGAATTTAATTCGCTATAACTTTAAAACAAGCAAATATATCATGGTGCGTTATATCATTTTCACAGTATTTTTGCAAATTTTATTTACTTTTAAAATATGATGTCAAAATATACCATTCAATTTGAATTTTTGGAGCAATGAAAAAAACTGGAATTATTACAAATTGCGCCCTCTGGCGGTTTTATTAGGAAGTATAGGGTAGTGATGAGATCAAACTTTTAAAGCAGCTACATTTATCTTGCAAATAAATTTTAAATTGCTCAAATGGAATAAGTGGTTTAGAATTTACACCGATTTTAATGATTCCACTTTCAATAGCTTCCCCCACCCCTAATATCGTTCGTACGTCAATAATTAATAAACCAAAATTATAGCAAATTATCTAGGCTTACTAAAAATAATATCAAAAGTATAGGTTAATATTTAAGTTTTCGGAGAAAAAGACGTTTCGTTTATTTCATTTTCAGTTGCGCCCTCTTGCGGTGAAATACGGAACTTAAAAATAATTTCCAGAATTTTCTCATGGCCACTTTTATAATAATAAAAAAAATTCCATTGTTGCCGGATGTACAGGTCCTGAGATACAACCGCTTACCTCGCTTATTTGGCCACCCTGTACATATATATATACCCAACCCAACCCACTTTATAAATTTCTCGATTTATAACAGTAATCAACAAGAAGAACCGGCCGAACTAACAATGCATATTTATCCTTGTTTCGCAAATCAGATGGAAAATTGTACTTGTGATTCTAAGATTTCTTCAGTTTCGTACACAAAATACCTCGGCGTTTATATTGATAGAAATTTAAGATACAATATGCACATTGATTACATAACTAAAAAGAGAAGGAAAACAATTTATAAGTTTTATCAACTACGCGAATTTATGCCTCGTGAGTTGTTGGAACTGGTCTATCAGGCTCTGGTTGAGTCCGTTCTCAATTATGGTATAAGAATTTGGGGTAGTGCGTGTCGCACAATGTTAACAAAGCTGGTTATCACTCAAAAATATATACTAAAAATAATAAATCAAAAACCAAAAAGATACTCAACAGTTAATTTGTTTTTGGAAAGTGGTGCTCTCACTGTAAGAGAACTTTTTATGAAGAATAAAAACATTTATTCTACCCCAACGCCTTCATATTACTATATACGGTTTTGTTTACATTATTTTTTAGGTCTGATGATGCTCTTCGGAGCGAAACACGTGTCACCACTCTAACAAATAAAAGAATTTTTTGAGACCGATATTTTGTGTTGTTCTCCTTTGATTTATTAATATTACTAGATCTGTCACGAGAGAACATGTTTTTTTGACTAAGGTGGATTTTACAATTTGTCAACGTCATATTTCTTATGTGGGGCCAAGAATCTTTAATTTTATACCACACGCTTTTAAGGCTATAAGAAAAATAAGTCTGTTTAATATACGCATAACCGAATGGATCAGGTGTAACTATGAAAATGTTTTGTTAAAGCTACCTTTTCTTACGTAAACAAATGTTATAATTACAGGTATATTTGCAAATATTATTTATTGATAGAATAGAAGAATGAATTAATTTAAATATTACTTTTACAAATTTAATCTAAGTTAATTTAATTTGTTTTTTATAACAAGCTCTCAAATTTATTGTTAAATGATTATTGTATTCTGAAATACTGTGTCCCAACAAGTCACTTGTGACTTAGGGCACAAACACTAACTTTGTAACAATACTGTACAATTTTAAGTAATATATTTGAATTTGAATCTTTTTAAAATTATTTAAAACGTATTTTTATGATGTTCAATTTTCTTAGGACCAAAATTCCAGTTTTTACCACAACCTATTTCAAAAACCTTACGAAGATATGTCTGCCTGCATTAAAGCTCTCAACTCGATTAACAAGATAGAATGTGATAGAGATAGAACCATTATGGGTTATTTGCACCGAAGAGATGTTAAGAAAAACCCCGTCATTAGCAGGACCTCGGATAAAACTTTGGCCAGTTATATTCGGATATTTGAGTCTATGGTTATTAATTCTTTAGAGGTAAATTACTTATTATGCAATTAGTATTTTTAGGCTGAAAATCGTGATTTGCATAAACAGAAACTTTATTTTCAGCAATACACGGTTACTAGTGACGTACTATTTCAAAGCCATGTGTTAAAACTGCTCTGTCAGTTGGTCCAGCTGCGAGTAAATTATTGCCTTTTAGATTCTAAGCAGGTGTTTAAAGATTTCGTTTTGAAGCAGTTTGAATATATTGAAGAAGGATTTGTTCCGTAAGTGCTTTTGATTATTAGGATTAATCTTAGAACATTAAATGCCTAGAATAAGCGTAACTGCAAACCATGGGCGAGGTTGTTTGAGTTCACCATCTCTCAGACAATGATGTCAAATAGACTTTCCAATTTTTCATTTAATGTATAATTTTCTTAATCATGACACATCTCGTGAGAGTATGTGAGGAATTGTACTCTTTAAAAGTTTCGTTTATTTGCCGACTAATAAAATATGCTTTGAGAGTAATCAACATTTTTTTCAATAAAAAAAAAAAGAATCATGACAAAAAAGTTGATGAAAAAAAAGCAACTTGGCAACTTAGAATACCTCTATATTTACAATGCACGTATCCGAAGTTGTCACTTTGTGTTGCTTTGTGTTGCTCTAGATATTTTTTCATATCTGTGAAGTTAGCGCCCGATCGATATCCAGCAACCAAAAATCTAGAACGCAGCATATGTCGTTTGCCAGCAACCTATTTATAGTCCGCGCCCCGCTGTTATTTAATCGTAATAATGTCCGTATCTCCTGATACTCCCAAGGAATTTTAATATTTTTTTGTCCAGATATTAACAATCAATAACTAAATCAATTTAATAATAATAATAATAATAAACGACTTTTATTTGCAAAAATTCATTATATAATATTATATTATGTTTCTTAACCTATCAGTTGGCGAAGTCTAGCCTAGGCTATTCAAACTCAACCCTCTAACAGATTTCATTAAAAGCTAAATAGTGGTTATAAACCTCTACAGCCGTGTTTGTAAAAATTACGTAAAAAGTCGAATGTCAACGAAATGAAAAAGGCTTCTAAAGGATTTGAATTAATCTTTTTTTCTATAATAAATATCTAAACGCATTTGAGAGGGTTGCAAGACCTCTACAAACAAAAGTTTTTTGGGCAAAAAATTATTAAATTGTAAAAAATATAAGGGGCTATGTAAATCCTAACGGCTATAAAAAAAAGTTTTACCCATATCCTTTGGCAGTTATAGCCATTTATAACTTACTTAATAATTTTTAAACGAAAAACTTTCGTTTGTAGAGGTTTGCAAACATCTCAAATCCTTTTAGATATTTATTATATATTACAGAAAAAAGTTTAATTCAAATCCTTTGGAAGTTAACCTTTTAATTAATTTTCTTAGTTTGTCACAGTTTATACCCACTATAAACCGATTTAGTTATCCATAGTTAATATCTAGACACGGGCATTGTATTGATTAAATAATAATGGGCGCCGACTATAAATATGTTACTGTCAAACGACATATGCTGCATTCTCGATTTTGGTTGCTGGATATCGACTAGATACTACCTTCATTTTTGCACACATTAATTTTGCGGCTTTTCGGGTTCGAATAAGCGATAAATTTGCTAGATTATAATAACATACTTAATTAAACATTTTTATTAACATTTTGGCATCCAATACTTATATAGATACTTCACAAATATGCTGTCTTAATATTATAACAAGGATGACACCTAACTCGCCTGTGAAAGGAACGATTTGAATTTCCTTTTTTCCAATATATGTGACCCACTTCAGATTTCTTCATAATTTTTCACTCTTTTTTTTGCTTTATAATAAAGAATACAACTCAGTTTCTGCTAATTATAATAATTTATATCACTTTATTTTCTTCTGTTAAAATTGAGTAAATTGAGTAATCACTGGCAACATGAAATACTAAGCATGTTTATCAACAAAATATCCCCTCTACCCCCTGTGTAGATGTTGCGCTCAATCCAAGCAGCCAATGTTTATTCTAGTGTATTCAATGTTCTAAGGGATTAATTTAAATGAATTTAAACGAATATTAACATTTATTTCGCGATTTGATTATTAAAAAATTATGGTAAACAATTTTAATCCTTATGTTAAATTACGAAAGAATTAGATTGGTAGCGAGTTAAGGACAAAAGAAATATAATGTTTAAAATAAAGGCAATCCTCATATTTTGGTTTCATACCTGCAAAAGAAAAGTTTTTTGTTCGAAAATACATTTTAAACAGTTTTTTTATTATGATTAAAATAGAGAGTGATATACAATATATATATTATACGTTTTTAGATTCTACATGAAAATCTGAGCACATTTTGTGTATTTTCCTATACCTAAGTGGAATGGTTTTTGAGATATTTTTAATTTTATGCATAAAATGTTTTCAGGTTATAAAGAAATCGTATTTTTTCCGTATACAGAGGTCTTCATTATTAAATTTATTGGAAGTTTAATTTCTTAAAGTGAAGGATCGACTTAGTGCCATGTATTTCTATAATATTTGACGAACATTAATACAGGGCAATTAAGAAAAAATAGAAAAATAAATTGAATTCAAAAAATATTTTTTTTTTAAATGGAATAAACTTCTTATTTTTATAAGTGTATGTTTCTTAGAATTAAAAGTTATAAGTTTGTAAGAGGTTATGGAATATGATTATACTCACGCTGCAAAAATGTTGAATCATATAAAAATGTAAATATTAATTATTCTCATAGTTCAAGTACTGTTTTGCTTGTATTTGATAGTTTAAGTTGATGAGTTAAGTTTATTATTTTCACCTATAATATCTAGTTTTAAGAGGTTCATCTTGTTTTAGAGAGCCCCATTTGGTTCCCAATTTAGGTTATTTAAGTTATATGATCTAAAACTTATATACTTTCTTGCTTTAATTGTCAGTATTCTCTTGAAATTATTGGTCTCCCTGGGAAAAACAATGTAGAAAATTCTAAACATTTACAAATTGTTACATGGGTCTTTAAAAGAGATCGCGTTTCATGACATTTTAATTAATTTTGTTGTTTATCTTGGAAACAATTAAACGACAGTCAACGCGAGTCAGGTTAGAGTTTTGACCGTTGTCAATAAAAAGTGTATTCCTCACATAAAAGAGTATTCCTGAAGTAAGTGTGTTCCTCAATAACGTTAATCATATCATATATTCTGACCATGAAGCCATTCTCGCTAGGATTCCATGCAACACTGTATTTCCTTCATCTCATTATATAGGAAGAATTTTCAGCAGAGCAAATTTTAATGCCTTTTCTTCTACTGCAGCTTTGGTTAATTGGAATGCAGTTGAAATGGCTCCTGACCCGTTTACTTTGTTATTTCATGTGCTATGTGACAAGATCAATCAGTGTTTTCCTAAAAATAGGCTTAAAATGAAAAATAGAAAACCATGGGTCACAGCAGGCCTCAGAACTTCAGCTAAAAACCTCCGTTTTTTGGCTAAGCTGTGCAAGTTTACAACTAATGCAAACATTATTCTTTATCATCAGAAATATCGTAGTCTATATAGAAAGACGATAAAAGCAGCTAAGGTTAAATATTATAGTGACCGCTTGAATATGTCCTCAAATAGGCAGAGAGAATGTTGGTCAATTATAAATGACTTCAGGCATTCTCACAAGAAAGTTTCAGAACCAGAAGTAAGACCAAATAGTTTAAATGATTATTACTGTAATATTCCTCATTTATTGCTCAAGGATGTGAATACTAATATTGATCCTTTGCATTATATTCAACAAGTGTCAGTTCAAAATTCTTTTTTCTTTTATCCTGTTAGCCTTACTGATGTTAGAGATGCAATTAAAAGCTTAAAAAACCATAAATCAGCTGGAGCTGATGGAATATCATCAAAATTACTACTCCTTTTGCCTGACTCAGCATTGAATGCCTTAGCTTCTGCCATAAACAATTCCTTTCATAATGGCATCTTTCCAGCATGTTTGAAGGAGGCAGTGGTTATCCCTCTTTATAAGGGTGGAGATGTGAGTGAGCCTTGTAATTTTCGTCCAATTTCTATATTATCTACCCTCTCCAAGATAGTTGAAAAACTTGCAAAAATCAGAATTTTATCTTTTTTGCAACATAATTGCATTTTATCTGCAAATCAGTTTGGATTTCAAACGGGAAAAGGGACTCATGACGCTGTTTTCGGCTTTTTGGAGAGTGTCTATGTGTCCTTAAATTCTGGAGAGTCCGCGGCGGCAGTGTTTTGCGATTTATCCAAGGCATTTGATTGTGTAGATCATGGAATACTGCTGTCTAAGCTCAATAATTATGGCTTTGGAGGTGTGGCATTGCAATGGCTGGAATCCTATCTGTCTAATCGTACCCAAAGAGTTACAGTATCTGGATGTTTATCCAATTCCAGATCCCTTAAAACTGGAGTACCTCAGGGTTCAGTGTTAGGACCACTATTATTTTTGCTCTATGTAAATGATTTGGGTTCATTAAAACTGCAGGGCAAAGTGGTTCAGTTTGCTGATGATACCACCATTTTATGGAATCATAGAGATTCTGATAATGTTAGAGCCCAGGTTTTTAAGGATCTTAAGATTTTATCGGAGTGGTGTGCTGCAAACAGGCTTGTATTTAATGTGGGCAAAACCTTTATTATGGGATTTAAGTGTGACGTTCAGGGCCTTATGTTTAGTGAAAACTCCCCCTTGCAAAACAAAGAAAGCTGTAAGTTCCTTGGTATTACCATTGATGGTCGCCTTCGCTTCGAAGATCATATCCTAAATCTTGCATCAAAATTATCCTCTGGATGCTTTGCAGTAAGAATGGCGGGGCATGAGCTGGGAGGGGTAGTTGCACGTTCAGTGTACTTTTCTCTTATTGAGTCCCACCTTCGTTATGGCTTGCCTTTTTGGGGTTTAAGCAACAAGGGATTATTAAACATAATTTTTGTGATTCAAAAAAAGGCAGTTAGATATCTATGTTCCGCTGGGTTAAGAGATTCTTGTAAACCTCTCTTTATATCTCAAAAAATCCTAACTCTTTTTTCTCTTTTTATCTTAGAAACAGCTACTCTTATTCATAAATGTCCTAAACCTCCCTCTAACACTGGTCATATGACTCGCCAGGTTAACGATTTTCCCTTACCAATCCCTACATCCTCCCTCACGAAGAACTCACTTATATACCTCAGCAAAAAAATTTACAACCATGTTCCTCTATGTATCAGACAAATTTTAGAAGTTAAGAGATTCAAAAAGGAATTAAAATCACTTTTATTATTCAGGGCATATTATAGCCTTGACGATTTTTTTAATGATACCTTTTAACCTGTGCTCTGACATCATTTTAGTGTTTTAGTTTTGTTTCCTGTTAAATAATGTAATTTACTTCTTCTAAATTCTGTTTTATTGACAGCTTTACTTATTTTTTAATGAAATTTATCGAAAAGATGCTTTTTTTTTCTCAATCTGTTTTGTTATGATTAATTTTGGTAATGTGTGTAAATTTTATGGTAAAGTGTTTTAGAAGTTATGTTTGTTTGAAATTTAAAGTGAATTTGGAATTTTTTAGTTTTTAGAATGCTTGTACACAAGATTTTGTTGTCTTACGTAATATAGCACATTTTCTTTCTTTCTTTCTTCTAAAAATACACAAAAACCTTAATATCAATTATTTATTACTTTTTTTTGGAAGAATGAGTTCTATAAGAAAAATACATTTCATTTTATTTTTCGATTTGAGAAAAATGAAGCAACTGCAACTTTTAGATATATTTTTTTCATTAAAACAAAATAAATCGAAAGTAATATAAAACTAGTGCTTGAGATTTCAGCCCTTTGGCTTAAAGACTTCCATACCCCGTGTTCGAATTATCAACTCAATTATTTATCGGCGTAATTTGAAGAGACCAGAAGAAATGCAAGCTAAGCAATCGAAAGGTCCGCGGCGAGACACTCGGTTTATTTTTCTTTCTTTTTCTAAGAACTGGTGTGTAGGCAAAGGGGGTTCGCGGTCGATTTTGTCACGTAGCACCGTTTTTGTGGTTGCGTTTCATATTTTATATAGTCGGTATAAATTAGACCTTAAAGCTAAACGGAGCCCTGGGTTCTTTTTAATTAAATGACGTAAAAGTGGTCAGAACTTTTTTGATTTAACACACTTAACGCAATACTACAAGTGGCACACAAGTGGTTGCATAAAAGTGCGTTTACGCGCAAAACACTCCGTCCCAGTAATTAGCTTAGAGACAATTAATTTTTAAGTATAACTATTTTGGTCAAGATAATATTCTTATACTGGTTAAATTCTATGTGCATTAGAGAAAAGCAGATAAAACAATTTTGTTAATTTTGTGTTTTGCCAGTCCGTAAATTGAATCATTTAGGAGTACACTTTTCTGGTTAAATCATAATAATAATTGTAAAAAAGATTGAATGTGGAACATAATACAAACGCAAATTTAACATGAGCTCAAGTGATCAGAATAATTTCTCTTTTTCAAGATGGACGCAGTCAGTTATATATTGCTAATTAAGTTGGCGTTAATCAATCAACAGTGCGGTTGTTAGGTACCAGGAAACAGTAGAGTACGACAAGCGAACAGAACCAGCCCGTAGATAATCGATATTTGATTCTGCAAGCTCTTTGTCGAGGACATGTAACAGCAACTCGACTCCAACCTGAGTTAGGTGCCACTCGAAATGTACGGATATCATCAGAACATTTCGAAACACATCCTGAGGCAATCTGCAATAAAGGTAAAAACACAGTGGAAGTCGGTTTCGAACTAAGATTGGAATATAAGTGATTGGGGTAATGTGCTCTTCATCGACGAATCAAGATTGATGAATACCTATTTACAGAAGATATTGTAATGGGCCAATATAGTTATTACACATAAATATTTTGTAAGCCAAAACTTTGCCTAACCAGACCGCGCGTCAGTGAAGGGTTCCTATAAATATAGAAATCCAAAAGTATGTGACTCAACCAGCCAACGCGCGACGTTAATGAACCATGAGAGAAAGGAGAGAGTCAGTCGAGCTCGAGTAATCGAGGGATGAAGACCAGTTGGTGTGATATTGAAGTTTTTGGAGGCCGATTGTATGTTCACCGTCGGCGAATTATTTAAATTACGAGACAGTTTTACCACTAACCAAAACTCTTTATTTTTACTCTCGATACGTGTTTCACTAACGACGTTAGCATCTTCGGGAGAAGATGTAACATGATGTAACTAATAGAGCGGAAAGAGCAATGAAGCATGGCCAAACAAATCTTAAACACTTACTAAACTATATATGTAATTGGCTATAAGGGATTGAACGGTTTATGGATTTTTACCTGGCAATAAGACTAATTAAACTAAATAATAAGAATTTTTATCTGTCAGACCTGGTAATGATATGAGACCAATTGTCTCCACTATAGGATTTCCAACTTACATTTCAAAGTTTTTAGTAAAACAGTTTGAGACATTGAAATTACCTTATGCATTCTACTAAATGTTGACGATCAGATAAAACAGATGTAAATAAATTATTTAAGGGCGTTAAAAACCATAATACTAGTAAAAATGTATCTATCTTCTTTTATATACCTCTTTGCTTCTTTTATACAGTGCAGCTCTTAATTGTCCCCCTCCCCTCTTATGTTTTGAATGCGTTTATATACAAATTTAAAATTTGGCACACATAATTAGCAACCAACATACTACTGTTTGGTCCCTAGCTCATTTTTCAAATCTTCAAAATGGCGGCGGGGTGCCATTTTAAAAAATATAAATAAACTAAAAGGGGAGGGTCATGCGATACATCGTATGAAAGCTCCCACTGAATGCTTTATGGTCCTAGATAATTAAGTAATTACTTCTACCCATAGCGAAATGCCTTTCAAAAACTTATTCTTCGCATTTTTATCTCTATTTAAAATAATTAAACTTTAGGTAACACAGAAATGTACAGGTACCACAGAACTATTTCACAGTGGCGAAGCGTACGAGTAGACAAGGTAGACACTGTCTACCCAAAATTATCCAGTTATTTGTCATTAATTTATCACGTAATTATTTCATGTAATTGTTGAATTAAAATTTAAAAAAAATAACACAGAACGTAGTTGCTATCCTTACTATTATTATATAGTATCTAAACATGATTAATCCGAAGGCGCACCCCGCCTGCCGCACCGATTAAGATAAAAATACAGTGCTGACACCCAATTAATGTATACGAGCCCCAGAAAGACACATTGATATTTGTCTTTCGAAATTTGGAGCATATCGAACCAAATACGCATCAAGCAGGCTACAGAGGTCCGGCCGCATTCAGCCTATTACGTATGCAAAAATTATTCGCGGGGAAGACATTCGAGCTTTTGTCTATCGAAGTCGACCAGCTATTTTATTATGCTGTTGAGGGTTATTGTTTATGGACACGCTTGATCTGGTCAGCCGCAATACATCTTCAGTTTTGTCTGCATTTGGTGGGGGCGCGTGCTATAGTAATTTAATAAGTATTTTTATTTTTGGGTGTATAGAAACGGTTTTTTAGTGGTTATTTATGAACGACTGTTCGATATTGGCAATTGTATTTTAGTTGTGTTTTTTTGTAAGTAGTATTTATTTTTATCTATCTATCTTTTTATGCTAGTAGTAATTATTTATTTCTTTTTTATATCACTACATAATTTTTCTCTTTGAGTTAATATTTCATGCGCTTTCATTCTGTATTTCATTAAAGTGAATAATATTGAAGACATATTTTTTTCTAATTAACGATTTTTATTGTTTGTCTACCCGAAAAAAAAGTTCACGCTTCGCCACTGCTATTTCACTATAAAAGATGTTGACAATGTACGCCATTAACTTCAAGACAGTAAAATAATCCATTGAAGTACTCTTCACTTAGATTTTGGACAGTGGGAATATCAATATTGCCATATGCATCATTATTCTTTAAGGTAGATCGAGGATAGATTCTGGCAGGGCGACGTAAAGAAAAGTCCAGAGGTGTAAGATTGGGCGACCTGGCTGGCCACTCAGTAGGCCCTCGACGACCAATCCACCGATTAGGATAAGTATTAGTAAAATATTCTCTTTTAACATTTCTGCTAAAGTAAGGCGGTGCCCCATCTTCTTAAAAAACTGTTTCCAACTCAAATTCATAAGGATTGTCCTCAATAATCTCAAAGATCAGTGGATGGTGTCCTGCCGCCATTTTGAAGTTTTGCAATATCAGCTAGGGACCAAAAAAAGTATTTGGCAAAGTAGCATGTGTGCCAAATTTCAAATTTGTATATAAACGCTTCAAAAGATAAGAGGGGGGAGGGACAATTTAGAGACCACGGTACAAATGTGAATATCTGTGGCTATGTTCGCTTATAACATAAGAACCATAATATTTACACACAGTTATTAGTTTTTACCCTCGGAAGATTATAGGCATAGTTTTATTCGCCAACTTGCTATTATTTTGCAATGAAAATTGGCTGTTCAACAATACAGAATGCTACCACGTGCGAACTACGTGAGTGAAATCGGTAAAGTGGAAAACTTATAATGACGTCTTAACCACCAAGTCACTTTTACATTATTGACAAATCCATGTATTTAGAGTAGAAATTGATTTAAATTAGTTACCTATAAGAATCGCATCAAGTCTGTCAAAATTCTTCGAAAAATCCGTGTAAATAACGTTTATCTGAGAATTAGGATTAATTCAATCAAAATTAAATTAGGAATAAAAATGAACAAGAAATTTGGTATAGGTAACTAATACAGTACTGATTGATCTTCCATTCAGAAAAACCTATTGATGAATTTAAATTTAATTTTTCAAGTATAGATAAAATATGTGAGTGAAAAGTACGTTCACAACATTTCGAAAAATTGATGGTTGGTCGATAATTTTGCAATATAATTTTAAACTATTTAAGTTAAATAATTTTAAAGACGGCAAAATATAAGGCTGAAACGACTAATTTTTTATCAAAAAGGAATAATATTTTCAGTCTTAAACCCACTACCAATCAAATTTATTAAATAAGAACGCAATGAGAGCGACTTGAAGTAAAGTAATGTTTTTAATTTATCCCATTCTAATAGCACTGAATTTGTAGTATTAAAAAAAACCTTATTTTTATGAATTTTAGGCATTCCGATAAACTCATACCCAAAATTTTCCAGTTTTTGGTTCAGTTATCCTATTCAAAACAGCATAGCAAAATGATAATAGATGTACCGAAAATTATACAACTCTGCGATGGTCTAATGGCTAGTGGACAAGATCCACAGACACACTGTATACCAGCGTTGGAGCCTATCGTTGAAGATATTTTTTTGCTGAGAAATCGGTAAGTGAACGTTTTATAAGAATTCTTGGAAGAAAAGAAGTAAAAAATAGTAAATATTTTACTAAAAAACACCCTGTAATTTTTTTTTGTAGGTAGTATTGTTAATTATTACCATAGATTTCTCCAGGGTGAAGTGCCATTATGCAAAGCAAAATAATAGGCGAAGAGTCCTGTTTACTTCACAATATTTATTTTAAAGATCCCGACGCGTTTCGTTTGTTAAAACATTGTCAAAGGAGAACTATGTTAGTAAAATATAAAAGGGTGTTATTAAACTGGTAAATTAATTAAAAACATAGTAAAACTTACATGATATTATAACAAAATGTCCATAAAAAGGTTAAAAAGAACGACACACACATAACATTACAATACATTAATTTAAAAACATCTTATCACATCGTATATTTACAAACAATAACGGATTTTGGGTCTTAAAAATTCCATATGGGTACCATATAATACACAGATATTTAATACTAGTACGAATAGATACATCTAGAATCAAACGCGGCTAGCAGAACATTTTAAAAAACAATAAATTTACAGGAACGTGGTAAACTACTATTTCTAGATTTTCTAATATATTAATTTTTTCCACCCAAAAGTTTTGAATTTATCTAACTGTCAATTCTTTTCAGTAGAGCTAAAATTCTTAGAAAATGGTCTTAAATAAAGCCCAAAAATATGTTATGATGAAAAAAGTATTACTTCATTATTGGTTGACATAAAAGTGGCTTTGGGTTCTGATATATGGAACTTGAATTAACAAATTCCATAAGAGGTTATTGTAGACAATTGATTAGCAAGATAGGCAAGTCAGATAAGTGATACGCAGAAAATTACAACAAAGATTCAAAAACACTTTTTTCAGTTAAACGAAAGATTAAAACTCATGACTTCGTTTTGAGGAAAGCAGATAAGGGCAATTGTTTGGTTATTCTAGATAAAAACGTCTATTAAAATAAAGTGTTAGATTTTATATCATCTAGCAAAAATTTTGAGAGGTTAATTAATGATCTTAATACGGCATATTATTATACTACCAATCTGAAAAAACTATTTATTTCTGAAAACAACACCTTCAAGAATTAATGAAAAATAAACCTTTAATTCCCATGAATTCAAAAACTCCTTTATTATATGGTATGATAAAAATTCACAAAAATAACTTTCCAATTAGACCACTTGTTAGTTTTATAACCTCAACTGCCTATTATTTAGCTATTTGGCTAAAATATTTCTTTGCCAGACAATTATCTTCTTGTCCTCTTTGACATAGTTAATCTTTTTGCCAGCATACCTAGAAACGAAGTAATAGCTATAATAGAAAATGGATT
The DNA here is from genome assembly GCF_022605725.1 of Anthonomus grandis grandis. NCBI lineage: Eukaryota > Metazoa > Arthropoda > Insecta > Coleoptera > Curculionidae > Anthonomus > Anthonomus grandis. The sequence goes on from NC_065562.1 coordinate 6,711,143, forward strand.
ATATAAGCATTAAAATCTAACACCCAGAACCAAAACAGGAATTATTTCTCTGTTGCGTGCGTGCCTTAAATAACGGTTATGAGTACAAGCGACTTTGCGCGAACTATAAGTGGTTTCTATTTCATCTATTTTCGCACGATTTAAAGCGAATTTATTTGGCTCGACGGTACAGTCGGGCATCGATGCGAAGAATTGAAGAACCAGCCTCTACATTTTTTCGAGTATTACCGTATGACTTATGAGACGTACTCCTATATAATGAACGCAACGAAAGATGAAAATAATGAAACAATGTAACTTCAGAATATGTATTTTTCCATCTAAGAAGCTAACGGTAACATTAAGGTAGGCACTTATGTACTTATAGTTTATTACACCTAAACTAACACAACCTAAATTTTAAAGTTAGAAATTTGTGATATGTGTTGCTACACCGTAATTTGTTTGTCGCGATTCCTGCGATGCCGGATATTCCATGGTATAAAGCTGGGTATCACAACCTGGTGGATTGGTGTAGCGGGATTTTGAAGGCGAAGAGAATGGCGAAAATGGAGAAGGATCAGATGAGTGCGTAAATTGTGATAATGCCGGAGATGGGATAGGTTGAGGAGTGTATGAAACTTGGCTTGAACGCCTTGAGGAATTAATGGCAGACGACGAATTTCTTAAAAGGGCGAGCTGTAAGGGTTGAGTTGTTGAGTAAGATGCAACCTCATTAATTAGAACTTGTTGCAACTATGACTCCACTAAAGGCTTTCTTTCTGGTTTAACAATTCCAAGATGGGGTAATAATCCCATTAAAAAGTGATAATCATAGTCTTTTTGTTCATCCATTTCCACTCTTTTTTGCTTTAAAAAATTCAACTTCTTTGCTTTCAGTTCTAACATTCTATTTTGGAAGTTACAGGCTGGTTTATTACAGCGTGTTGGCTGCTTCTTGCCGACTTTTTTTTATAGTAATGCCTTTTGTATAGATTCCTTGCACTGAAAGGTAGTGCTTGTAGATGGTGCATTATGTATTACATCATCCTGGTGATCATCGATAAGAGTCGGTTTTTCAGACAGGTTAACTGATGGTTCTTCCTCACTGTCTTCCAATAAAGAATTTTCTTGGCTTTCAATAGGCAATGGAATATTTCCTGAAGATTGTGTGGGGGTTGTTTGGTCAGCAAAAAAAATATAAAATTTCAAAATAAGGTCAAGAAGAACCGTTTTTTTCGCCCCCCGCAGCACCGAATTGTTTTTGTTTCACAACTTTCTGATATTCCCGCCGAAATGAGTCTCGAAGTCCTTTCCATTTCGACTTTACCTCTTCAACAGAAGGTAAAAAAGGCTATAATGGGTTCTATGATGTATTTAAAAAATACATTATTTGGGCAGTATAATATGGGGTAGAATAATTCGAGCATCTATATTGCTCAATAAATAATAATTAGTATTATTATTGTATCGTAATAAATAATAACTAGTATAAATTATAAGTCTTTTAATTTGTTTCAGATTTCTCTCAGCTGGACTCTGGAGATTTCGTTTTCTAGCTTATTCTTTTTGAATGTCCTATAGTACGATAAGAAAAATCATATACGAAACCAATATGGAATAAGTTACAACTACATCACTTGCCACCTCCTACAAAGGAGTCGTTTTTTAAAAATTCCAAAGCATTTTATGATAAGTGGAATTTTCCAAATTGCATAGGATGCATTGACGGAAAACACATTCGTATTAAGTGTCCGAAAAAGCCAGGTTCTATGTTTTATCATTATAAGCAATACTTTTCTATAGTGCTACTAATGCAAATTATAAATTTGTCTGCATTAATGTGGGCGGTTTTGGAAAGTAAAGCGATGGTGGAACTTCAATGCACTTCATGCATCTTCAATATTAGGGCAGCAGAGAGATTTTTATTACCAGAAGATAAACTTCCAAATTCTGATGTGATGCTACCTTGCGCTTTATTAGGAGATGATGAGTACCCGTTAAAGTCATATTTAATGAAACCATTTTCCAAGCGATACTTATCGCATGAAGAAGAAATATTTAATTTTACAATGGTGCCGCAGAGTTATTGAATGCTGATTCGGAATAATGACATCAAAATAGAGACTACTAAACAAACCAATAGACTGTCATCCTGATAAAGTCGATTTAATAGTGAAAACCATTTGCTTATTACATAATATTATTATTGACAGGGAAGGTATCTGCCAATCTAATATATTGCAATCAGATTTCTGTTTACTACAGTCTAGATTTGACAATAGCGTTAATGGCATATGGTATATTTGTAAGTACAAAATCGTGGTGCGAATATTAAAGATACCCACCAAATGAAGATGTATAGGCGCCACCATTTTATATCGAACTTAGAATCTGTTTAAAAAAAGATATTATAGGTACTTACTGCTAAGGCTTTATTCAACTGCTACTCCTTCCCTTCGCGCAAACTCGTGCGTAGTCGCGCGAAGTCTCTTACACTGTAACCGTAGCTTTAATTTGGATTTCTTTAGGTTTAATGATAGATATTATAAAATTCGAAAAATTCATCCATTATCCCAAAGATGCTGGTCATACACTTTTATAAAAATACACGAAATACACACATATATAGATATACACGAAATCTGTGTGTTTTTACCTTTTATAAAAGGATATTATAGAATGTTGGATGTTTTACCAATGGGTTCTGGTTTGTCTCCCCCACTGGCTGATATCTTTATGTCAGGTTTTGAAGAAAAACTATTTAACACACAAAACAATCTTAACAACAAGATTTTAATATGGAGACGGTTTGTGGATGATATTTTTTTGATTTGGACATGCTCCAAAGCGGAATTGCAAGAATTTTACGTTTTTCTCAACTCTTTAAATCCGAAAATTCAATTAACGATGGAAATAAAGTGCAATAATAAATTAAATTTTTTAGATCTAACAATTAATAAGATGAGTAAGAGCTTACAATACTCCACATACAGAAAACCAACACAAACCGATAATGTAATTACTGCAAAATCAAACCATTTCTTTGGGCATAAACTGGCAGCTTTTCACGGATTATATTATACTCTTTACGATTCCTCTTTCACCTTTGGAATTCTTAAAAGAACAGAACACTATCTATCAGATTGCAATTAACAATGGATACAAAAAGTCTTTAATAGATAATTTAATTAGAAAAAAGTTCAATAAAGTATTACTTTAGTCTCTCTCCAATGACCCCCTTGATCAGACCATCCATCCTTTACCAACCTCCGAAATATATAAAAGTTCCCTTTATTGGTCCGATTTTTTTTAAGAATAGGTAATTTACTTAAGTCCATAGACAACAATATAAAAATTGTGTATAAGTCCTTTCAAAATATAAGAAGTCTTCGTTCAAAAATAAAAGACTTTGTAAACCCATTAGACGGCAGTGGCGTTTATCTTTTATCATGCGACTCTTCCAAATATGCTGCTCAAATCGGCAGAAATTTCAAATTAAGAATTAAAAAACATTTGAACTCTCGCTTAATGATAAAAGATCCGCCTTTGGAATGCACCTAAGAGAAACAGGTCATTCATTTAATACAGACGACAATTTCAAAGTTTTGCATAATCTAAATAAAAGCAAAAAAAAATTATTAGAAATATATTAGAAAATCTAGAAATAGCAAAACTAGAAATAAATACACAAGTTAATTGTCTGAACGAACGTATTAACGCCCACTATCGAGAAGCGGCCAAGATTGTAAATTTATTTAAGTAGTTTACCACATTCCTGTAAATTTACTGTTTTTTAAAATGTTCTGATAGCCGCGTTTCATTCTATTTGTCTCTATTTGTACTAGTATTAAATATCTGTGTATAATGTAGTACCTATATGGAATTTTTAAAAACCAAAATCCGTTATTGTTTGTAAACATACGGTGTGAGATGTTTTTAGATCAATATATTGTAATGTTATGTGTGTGCCGGTATTTTTAACCTTTTTATGGACATTTTGTTATAATATCATGGAAGTTTTGCTATGTTTTTAATTTATGTACTATTTGGGGGAAAACCCTGTTTATACTTGCAATAATGTAACAAACAAAATTAAGATTTTTATTTAGAAGTGACACATTTTGCCCTCTCCACTCACTGGTTAACGATCTTCTAACAAGAGCTGAGGGTCATAAAGGGACATTTAAACACAAACATACGAGAGATTTTAAGAAGGAAATTTAAAACATTTCAAAAAACTGAAAATGACAGAATAGACTAATATAAGAGTGCATAACAGACATCAAATTAGGGAAAGCCAAGAAAACTAAGAGATGAACCTCCGCCTTCTAAGACTTTGTCACAATTGCTGTTAGTGAAATTATTTGCTTCTGGGTTTGCACCAGGACGCCACATTCATTTTTTTATGTCTTTGAGAGCTTGTTAGAAAAACTTTGACGAGCGAGTACAGAATAATTGTTTATTTAATAATATTATCTCAATTTTATTCACAATAATTTAAACATCTTATAAATAGAAAAAATATTCAGTCCTCACCGAATATTTTTAGTTAAAAGTGTTCAGCCAATAAAATAAAAAACACTTATTTGAATCTCTTTTTTTTAATAACGAGTAACACAGCAACATCCATTTTTCAGAAAAGATTTAAGTCTAAAGGTGTTTTATTTTAAGGCCGTTAATGCGGAATCAGTAATTTTTCATTCTTCTTCAATTTAATAATAATATAATGCTTTATTGTTAAAAAAATTTACAATCCCTCGACTCGTCTCCCTCGACTTATTTATTAAACATTTAGTTAACTTAAAATTCCCTACATATTTCGGACACAGTGGTGTCCATCAGCAGGGGGTAAAAGGTTTAAAATTGGTAACAGGCAACAACAGAATGTAAACAAATAAAAATAAAAAATTAAAAACAATAATAATAAATAGAGGGTTTTTGATATGTAATCAAACCCTGGGCGTAGGAAGTGTGAAGAAAAAAGTCGTTGCATACAAGGCTCTCTCCAGCAAGTACAATATTAATGCTTTGCGAAATGAGGGAAAGAAAGGTATGGACTTTATTTCTAATGGCAGATGATTGTGCATTTTTTTCGCATTATACAGAATCGATTTTTTGACTAGCTCTGAGCGAGGGGTTGGAAGATAAAGATCATGCTTTGCGTTCCTGAGTGAGTAACTGTGAAGTGGCCCTTCTGAAGTGGTTGTAACGTGCTTACGGATTAAACAAATAGATTCAAATATGAATAAGGAAGGAAGTGTTGAATCTTTTAAAGAAATCCTGGCAGTGGGTTATACCGTTTAGCCCAAGTGAGTCCGTGAAGTGTCAAGAATTTTACTGAATCAACGACGTCAATAATAATAATAATACGTTTATTAGTTATCAAAATAATACATTATAAATTACATTTATTATACATAAGTCCTAATACTAATTAATTATATGGTAACTAACAGGCCATTAATTCAGACTTCCCGGACCATTTAATACAATAGTGCCTGAATTCTATTGAAGCCTAGGTATTGCCTAAAAATACTACAGGTTACATACACTTAATAATAAATTACATCACATAATCAACATTAAGTCATAAAGAAGAGCTTGAAGCAAAAGAAAAAACATCAATAGAGAAAGGATCTCTTCCACACTTAAAACTATCCTATAAAGAGACTCAAATAATTTATTCAGGTTGGTGTTGGAGATCATTCAACAAACAAAACAAAATTAATACCGAATCCGACATCAGAGCTGTATTTGACCACAGACCTAAGAACACAGATAAATATTCTCGTAGCGTATGATTTAACTTAGAAAGTGCCACTTCATTCTAAGCTTAAAAGTTAGTTCGGAGGAAGCCAACTGGCCAATCTTAAATTTATTTATATAATGAGCAATCGAATATGAAAAAGACTTTTAAATAATTCTTTATTGTGCGACAAAATAGTTAGAAGATCCTTCCGTCTAATGTAAAGATTATGCACACCCGTACGAAATTTGACTTTTTTTAAATAAATATGGAGGTGTTTTAAATTTAAGAATTTTATGGAAAAAACAGAGTCTTTGTTTATTTTATGAAAAAAACAAAGTCTCATCGGCATACTTAACCAGTTTGCTTCAGTTTTGTTATGAGATATGTGGTATCTCCTCCTTACACCATAAATAAGCCTTAGACAACAGTTTTGAAGCTTCTTAATTCTGGCCGCATCAGAATAATCTAGAAAGGGGCCATAGATGGTGTTACAAAAGTTTAATGGTGATAAAACCAACGAATCACATAGCAGTTGTTTAATTTTAGGGTTTAAAGAATGCCTGAGAGAAAATATAGACTTCAGAGCAGAATATCAATTTCTTAACTTAAAAGTGACATGTTCTTTAAATCTTAGTTTATTATCGATAACAAGCCCTAAATTTTTAGCAAATGTTTTAAACGATATAGTATTATTGTTTAAACGCAAACTTAAATTTTCCAAGATATATGCTCGGTGATTATCACTGCAGAAAAGAATGGCAATTGATTTAGTAGGGTTAATTTTTAAAAGCAGCTTTTGGGCCTTCAGATATAGCATATTTAAATCTTCATTAATAAATACATTGATTAGCATTAACTACCTCAGAACTTTCGAACGAAAAGTAAAGCTGCCTGTCATCTGCATAGCAATGATGTTTACAGTGTGTTAAATTATTAGTGATTTGTGATGTACACTACCGCTCAAAAATATTTGCCCACATATGACTGTTTTACAGTTATAACTAAAAATAATAAATCCATCAGTTATTCTTATGAAACGGTTTATTTATACCAAAATGAATATAAACAATACATTTTTCAATTAATTAAATTTAAGAAAATGAAATTTTAGATTCATCTACATGTCCACCTCGATTTTTAATGACAGCTTCACAGAGTTTCGGTAGTCTTCTAATTAATTTGTCCAAAGTTTCCTGAGGTATCTTGTGCCACTTTTCTTGGATGATCCTCCGCAAGTCTTCTTTTGATGTGGGGCATGATTTTCACACTTGTCTATCCAGTTCATCCCACAGTATTTGATAGGATTGAGTTCCGGTGATTGTGGGGGCCATACCATAACTTTCAGAAGATGTTGCCTTTGTAACTGACCTAAATATTGCTTGCACAATTTCGACGATCTTTCAATATGACGTCATTGTCATATTGAAATATGAAGTTTTCCCCAATTTTTCGAGTACCAGAAGGAAGTACATTGTCACTTAAAATTGTTTTGTAACCCTCTTTTCGAAGAATTCCCTCTATTCTAATGAGATCGCCCACTGCAGATCCTCCGAAGCAACCTCACACCATCACCGAACCACCACCGTGTTTAACTGAGGCCAGCGTCTCAGCGACCCTTTCATTGGCATAACGGCGAACAAAAACTCGCCTCTTCGTTTCAAAAACCTCGAATTTCGACTCGTCACTCCAGAGAACTTTCTTCCAGTCATCAATGGTCCATTCTTTGTGTGATTGGGCCCACTTAAGTCTTTTCTTCTTATTAACATCTTTCAGTAGCAGTTTTGATACAGCTAAAGGTCCTTTAAGACCAGCATTATAAAGTCGCCGTTTTACTGTCGAAACACTGGCCGCTTTTTTACGCTCCTTGTTGATTTTTGCTGTGATTTCAGGGGCGGTAAGGCGTCTATTGCGTTTGCTTGTAATTATAATATTTAAATCCTCCTTTGAACTTGTTGCCTTTGGCCTTCCCGATCGAAGTTGGTTGCTAATAGTCCCTTCTCTGGTGAATTTCCTAACATTATAATCGACAGTCCGCCTTGGAATTCCCAAATCCGTCGAAATTTCACGGTTAGTCTTTCCAGCCTTATGAAGTCCAATGATAATACCTTTTGTTTCTACCGATAACTCTTTTGTTTTAGCCATTTTAAAGAATGTTGAAAAAGCAGCAAAGAAACGGTGACAATCGTCAATAAGCAAGCGAAATTATTTACCAATGTTACACAAAATCAATTCTTGAAGACTAAACACCTTTAAATGTTTCAAATTTCATCGGAAACGAGCTGTAAACAGATTAGTTTTTTAGAAGAAGTGCATATTTTCACTACATTGTTTGTTATTTGCAAGACTATAATTTACAAAAGAGATACAATCTAAATATAGGTATAAAGATAAGATTTTTGTATCTAATTTAAAATATTAAAAAGAATACATAGTGGGCAAATGCTTTTGAGCGGTAGTGTATAAAGGGTATATAATAACGGGCCAAAACGCTACCTTGAGGCACTTCCAATGTGACAGCAAGTACATCAGATACTCTACCATGAAGTATAACCCTTTGCTTACGGTTAGATAAAAAAGATGCGACCAATGCTAAAGCTGAATTACCAAATCCGATATATTTCAATATACCTAATAACATCTCATGGTTTACCATGTCAAAAGCCTTTGTGTATTCTAGGAGTACCATAACTGTAGCCTGATTATTGTCAAGGGCCTTAAATATATCGTCACCTACTTGTGACAGAGCAGTGGCACAACTATAACCTCTACGGAATCCAGACTGATTCTCGTCTCTCCTCAGACTGTTTTGGTTCAAATATTCCAATATCGGGCTTTCCACAATCTTCTCCAGTGCCTGTGAGAATACTGGAATAGTGGTCTTATTTAGTATAAAAGATTGCAATGCAATTTTATATGCTAAAGCCTTAGTTTTTGGAAATGTTAAGGCACATGATATTAGAATCGCACCAACACTTTATAGTCAATAAGTCAATAGAAACGATACTATGGAGTGTTGTGTTGTCCGGATTGCTCCAAGTAAAACTGCTATCGTCCACGAAGAGACAAATTTTCCCGCTAATATTCAGGTTAGAAAGGTCGTTGATAAACAGCAGAAACAAAATAGGGCCTAAATCAGGTCCCTGAGGTACTCCATATTCAATTGGCTTGCAAGAAGACATCGTCGAATCAACCCTTACAAGCTGACTTCTGTTATTAAGATACGACTTAAGCCATTCAAGAGGCGTACCTCTGAATCCGTAATACTGTAACTTATTAATTTAAATGTTGTGATTTACACAATCAAATGCTTTTGAAAACTCAGGAGAGATTGTCGCTGTTGAATGGTGGTTGTTAAGGCTGAAGTACACATTATTAAAAACAGAAAACATAGCATCATTTGTGCATTAATTATTCAAAAATCCAAACTGATGAGGAGTGAGAATTTTGTATTTGGACAGAAACGATAGGAGCCTTTCTTTTAACTAATCGTTCAATGATTTTTGACAGCGTAGGGAGAAGTGCAATTGGGCGATAGTTCGAAGCTTTCTTCTTATCTCCTTCTTTATGTAAGGGAATAATTATCGCAGTCTTAAGACAGTTCTTTTTTAGCGTTAGTTCATCAGTTCCCGATAAGATTTGTTTTTAATGTCTTTAATTGTACTAAGTTCTGCTGTTACCATGGGTGTGAAGAAGAAACTATGCAAGTTTACATTAGAATTAGAAAGATATGACATTGGATTAATTGACAGGGTTATGGTACTCATTACATTTTTAGCCACATTTACAAAGTAATCATTTAGGCTGGTCGGTGAAGTGGAGATGTAGCTAGATGTGGGAGCCTTATTTCTTAAATCATTTACAATAGACCAAGTTTCTTTGGCAAGATTTCCAGAGTTAAGTTAAGTTTAGCCAACCTCCTATCATAATAAATGTCCTTGGCGGCCTTTATAGTCTTATGGTAAACTTTTCTGTAGAGTTTTACGTAATTAAGAAAGAAAGTGCTGTCTGAAAATTTTAGGTGGGATAATGAGCGCATGATTTTAGCTGATGTACGTAGACCTTTTGTGGTCCAAGGTTTATGTTTTTTAGATTTGACAGGCTTAAGAGGAAAGGATTTAAACGCTAAACTCGATAATGTTTTTATAAAGGAAGAGAATTCGGTATCAACATCTCCAGAGAGAACATTCCAGTCAGTTGTTAGGCAGAGGTTCTTGAAATTTAGAGAATTTTTGTTACAAAAAGTATGGCTCAATTTTCGCGAGGAATTTTTGCCTGTGCTTGACGACAACACAAAGTTTATCAATAGTGTTTCATGGTCAGAGACACCTGAACTTAAGACAGAATTGTCAATGAGTCCTGGACCGAAAGATGAAACTACATAATCTATGGTGCTGGAGCTAGTTTTAGAAGTTCCAGTTGGTGAGCTAATATGCATGACTATACCAAATGAGTCGAAAATCGACTGGAGAGATTCTTGAGCAGCACACACACTCGAGAAGTCAATGTTAAGATCGCCACATAAAATTAATTTGCTTTTTAAAGGTAGGGACTCAAGCAAGCTCAGTAATGTTTGAAAGAATATGTTTACGTCCGCGTCGGGAATTTTGTAAATACAAACAATATAGAGATTATAATTCTTATGATAGATAATAAACATTATTATGATACCTCCATGATATAAGTTACTTCTATTAAATCTAGCAATTGTTGTGTAATTTTTTAACAATAGTAACGTGAAATTTTTTAATGATATTAAATGCACTACTAGTAGAGTCACCCCGCGAAGTTTTAATGTAGAAAATCCGCGGGGCGATTTAAGTTCTTTTTGGAATAACGCTTTAATTTTGATAATACTGTACTGCAACTTTTTTGTATCTTAGGGCTCATCTCCTAGAGATGGAGACCCAAGTTTCAAAGTTCATCTTCCTTATCTTCAACTTTCGATCTACACTCCTTCTCTTGGCATTAGAATGTTTGCACCAACTTTCATTAAAATAAAATGTGTTGACTAGAGAAAATAAATATACTATTTTTAATTTTCAGTACCAATGCGACGGACGTGAAAGAATTAGAAACTACAAGAGAAGTAATACTTTCAATGCTTTTGCGGTTATTGGAATACAAAGAAGTAATAGACCTCGTAACGTTAGTACTGGAAGATAGCAAGTATTGCACCGACGACACTGAAAAATGGCTGCGATGGTCTGGCCAAGTTGCAAATATTTTTCTGCATATGTTGAAGTTAAACAAGATAAGAATTGACGATAGAAACTCATTTGTGTCACTAAGGAAATTTATTTTTGCATTAAATCCAAACGTGTTTAAGCCGTTAGATGATGTGGTTATTATGATTTTCCGGGAAGCACCTACTTCTGTAAGTTGACATTTGGAAATGTATGTATATCCATACTTGACTTTGACTAGCCTATTTTGTTTTATAAATTAAGATTAATGGCACAAGTTGCTAACTTTTAAAATTTTCGTTTGTTATTTCAAATAGCTTTAAAAAATATCGGGATTTTAGGAGTTTTTATGTCTTTAGGCATAGCAGTGGTTTTATACTCTATTTCAGAAGTGTATAGAGCAATAAACTGGGGAATTCCGTTCTGTTTGGCTACATTTCGTAGTAGTTCATAGGCGCAGGTACTTATAATATTTATGAATTTAATTTTCACGGATTAAATGCCTTTATTTTGAAAGAGATTAAATACTAAATAAATACTTTTAATCCTTTTGTATAGGTACCTATCTTTTAACGCTTGTCCTATCTTTTAACATGCAAAAATGGGGTCAGGTAATATATACAGACTATAAATACTTTTAAATCATATTTTAAACGTTAGTAGTCACTGCTACGCTGTAGTGTAATCACAATATTATTATCCCAATATTTAAAAAATGGAGGTATTCAGTCCAACGAAAAGATGTACTAAAAATTCTCCACTATCGCTGAGTGAAAAAGTTATTATTTTAAATGTACATGATTGCATAAAACACGATTACCCTAGTTTTACTGTGCAAGAAATTGTTGAAAAATGTTCTCGAATGAGTGGAATTGGAAAGTCCACCATTTTCAAATTGTTGCGGGAAAGAAAAGTAGCAGGTCAAGTGGAATCTCCCAAGCAAAAGCCAGGACGACCTACAAAAGTCCTTGATGAAAATGCTAAATGTATAATTCGAAGAAAAGTTCACTCTTTTTATTTTAAAAAGGAAATACCCACCCTAGACAAAATTTTAATGGAGCTTGGCCGAGATGACAGTATTCCGTTGATAAGTAGAAAACTTTTATGGAAAACTTTAAAAAATATGGATTTTGCCTGGGAAAAGCATAACCGCAAAGCACTTTTACTGGAGAGCGACGAAATTGTTTGTTGGAGACGACAATACTTGAGAAGTATCAAGCAGTACCGCAGGGAGCAAAAGAAAGTTTTTTATCTTGATGAGACGAGGATTAACGAAGGTTATATAGTCCAAAAAATGTGGCAAGACAAAAATATAACCAATGCTCGCCAAGCTTTCATAGAAGGCCTGTCTACGGGTATTAAAGTACCTTCGGGAAAAGGAAAAAGACTTATAATCACACATATTGGAAGCGAAGAGGGATTTTTAAAAGAAGGTCTGCTAACCTTTGAGTCGACTCGCACAGGAGATTACCATGAAGACATGAACTCAGACGTTTTCGAGGACTATTTTGGTGAAATGATAAAATTTCTTCCGGCTAATTCGGTGGTGGTTATGGATAACGCAAGCAATGGATATCATTCACGGCGAATAGAGAAGACGCCAACTTCAAGTTGGAGAAAGCAAGAAATTATCGATTGGCTGACTGCAAAAGGTATTGCGTTTGAAGCAAATTTGATAAAAAAAGAACTGCTGGCAATAGCAAACTTACACAAAACTCGTTTCATGAAATACGCCGTGGAAGATATAGCCGAAAAATATAATATAACTGTACTGCGCTTACCGCCATATCATTGCGAACTAAATCTTATAGAACTGATATGGGCGCAGGTAAAAGGATTGGTAGCAAGACAAAACACGACTTTTAAAATGAAAGATGTTAAGCTACTGTTTGATCAAGCCATTACGGAAGCGACACCAGAGAATTGGCGAAAAGCAGTCCAGCATGTAATTAAGCAAGAGGACAAAATGTGGGATCTTGACAACCTCATCGATCAGACAGTCGATCCTTTAATTATAATGTCAAGAGGTGATGACAGTTCGTCAGATGACGAAGAAGACTACAATCTATTATAATTTAAAATTGTTATACACTGTTCAAAAAGTGCCAGATCCAAAAGTGACATTTTCAACTGTTTTACTCTACATATTATGTTCAATAAATTTGTGAAAAAAATATATTATTCCATTTAAACAAAAGTAACTTTCTAAAATAAAATAGCATTTAAGTACATTAATTATAAGGTAAAAAACAAGTCCCAGTTGCACGCCTTTGGCGAACCGTTTTCAATGTTTATCAGTGGGTAACAATGGGCAAAACTCATAAATTGACCCAAAACCGGGTGGCACTACCTGCAATCAACGAAAAGAAAGAATTTTACATTGAAACTAATACCCAACTAAGGTAGTGGCATAAAATATTGGTGGATCACCAGGTACCACTTTTGCATACCTAATGAGGTTTTATTGCTCTACACACTTCTGAAATAGAGTATAGATAATAATATCCCATAACATTTTTATGACACTTGATATATTTCGCACACAACCTACGTCCAAAAAAATAAGAGTGCATATTAAATTTCAATTCAAATTGAATTAGCTTCGCTATATGTTGGAATTTGCAAATAAAATACTACGCATTTTCTACTTGATAAAATTTATAAATAAACCAAGAATGCCTTAACGTTTAAAAGCAAGTTTCTTAAATTATTGTTTAAAAATCTTGTGGACAAAAAATAAGAGTATTTCTTTATTGTAACTATTTGGTCTCTGTTCATTCAGGTAAAATATTTGTTTGTGATGTTTTCCATAAATACAAGTCAGTTTCAACAAGATCGTTGCATCGCGTTGGTTAATATGGGTCGCGCAAAGCATTTTACCTCCGAAAAAAGGCGTCCAATTTTGCAATTGAGGAGTCAAATTAAATCCTATGCATTTATTGCAAATGTGCTTAACTCTTTAAGGTACAGAAAAAATGGTAAAAATTTTCCCAAGTGGTACAAAAAAAAATATTCTTATTTATAACAAAAAAACATAAAAACTAATTCAAGGTGCTCTAAATAAAACATAACATTCAGAAATATCAATTTTTTTACTTTTTTCTTGGTACAAAACCCATGGTACATATTTTGACCCACCATACCACTGCCTAAACCTAAAGTTATTTTGTATGGTAGGACTGAAAACAAGACTTGTTCTTTCCCAAACATAGGAGAACTTGACACTCGCTGCAGGTCCAGTTTGTGCGTATTTCAAATTCCTTGGAACTACAGACTGCACATTTTCGTCTACCGGTTCGTACTGGCTGAGGTGTACTTTGAGTAAGTTTAATCGTTTCTGGTTGGGAAGGTTTCCTTTTTTTGATGGGAGTTGGTAATGGTTTTTCGGTACCCTGTAATGATGTTACCAATTTGTCAGCAACTAGATGTTCTATAATATTCAAACGAAATTCTTCCATGTTCATTTTAGGCCCTTCAGATAACTTGTAAAGCACGTAAGTATTAACAACAGCAGCATCAATAAAGAAAAACATGATTCTATGCCACCATTTTTTGCTTTTTTGGTCGAGGCCGTAAACTGCCCTCCTTTGGTCAAATTTATCTACTGAGTTCATATGTTTATTGTAATCGGTCAGCGCTATTGGGCAAGGTATGTTTTCTACACTGCTGTCTTTCGCTTTCCTTTTGACCTTAGTTTTGTCATCTGGGTTGTGATAATTTGAAAGAAGGTGAACTGTTCTTTTATTGCGCCATTTAAATGCTGAAAGTCTTGTAGAACTCAGGTACCAGTCAGAATCACCTCTGTGCATTGCTTTATCTTCCAGAAATTAAGGCATATTTTTTCTGGTATGTCTAACAGTATCACAGGCATATAAATTTTCTTGATACAGTTGATTCATTAGGGCTTATTCATAGGGGACATTTGTAAAAAAGTTATCAAAGAAAATTTTATGATACCTGTGTTTTAAATTTTGTGTCATCTGAAGCACTACTTTGGTACCGAAACATTTTTCTGCAACAGGACCGGTTTTGCCACAATATATTTCAAAATCCCAGCAATATCCAGTGCTGTCAGCTATCATCTACACTTTATAGCCTCTCTTTACTGGCTTTGCAGGCATGTATTGTTTAATCGTAGATCGGCCTTTAAACTTTATCATAGACTCGTCTGCTCGTCGAGATGCAGACAGGCTTGAAAATTGGATTTCAACATTTCTAAAAATGGTCTTACCTTATATAATTTATCAAAATTATCGGAATTTCGGTTGGGCATGAAGTTGTTGTCATTAAGATGTACATTACTTAGGAGCCAACCAAAGCGATGGGCAGTTATTAGTCTACTAATATAGGGATCATGTAAAATTGGATCTGTACTCCAGTAATCCCTATATGACGGCAGCTTTTTGATACCCATTAGTAAGTTTATACCAATAAATGTACGCATTTCTACACTATCGGTGGGCTTATAACTTTTGCCGGAATTGTGAAAAGTTTGCTCTGCGTAGAGGTTTGTTTGAAACACCATATGTTCGACAATTTTGTCTGAAATCAGAAGTTTAAAAATATTATATGGTGTCACCCTATCTAGTTCCTTTATGACTTGGGCTAGTCCTGAATATTCCATAAATTGGACAGGTGGAACCGTTTTATTATTCTTACTCCACTGTATTTTGAATAATGTTTCAATTATTGTTTATGAATAATGTTTTAATTCGCTCAGTGGAATAAGGTCTTCGGGGTCCCATTCCTCCGGTTCTTCATCAGATGATGATATTACCATATTATCCGGTTCTGATAAATTATTTGTGATTTCTGGCTCGTCTACATCATTTTCATTACAACTATCATTAGTTATAATGTTATCCGAGTCGATATCTGATGGAATGCCTACAAATTCACTGTCCGAATTTTCAATAATTTCAATTTCATTATAAAGATCCTTTTCGGTCAAACCAATAATCTTAAAAGGTAATGGTTCTGGAAATCGGTCACTTGCCATATCTTGCTCCTACCTAAAAAAAACCTTACTTGTATGGTGGGACAAAATTTAACCCATAGTTAAAAATACAGAATATAGAAGTAAGTAACTCAATAATTTCAAGTTATTTAGTATATCAAATATTTCTAACAAAAAAAATAATAAAACTTTTAAAAAAATTATCTTACCCTTTTTAGAACGAAACGTGCAACAACAAAACATAAACAAACGAATAACCACTTAAATCACTAGGCACAAACTAGCGACATCTGCACTTTATACGCTTAATCTTTAAGGCTTATATGATCATATAGTCAGACGGTTTAATAAATAAACCGACGTACACTACTGGGAAAAAAACAATTGTAGGTGGGTTAAATTTTACTCCAATATACATGTAGAGTTGTATAATAGGTGGGTTAAATTTTGTCCCTAAGTACTTCAAAGAGTTAAAAAATCACCTACGAGTTTTATCTCCAGAGTTTTAAAAATACAAAATAAAACGGAAAATGTTCCTGAAAATCGAGGCCGTCTAAGAAAAACCACACGGAAGACTGATAAGCTTATTGTACGCGAAGTCAGTAAACAACCTTTTTCCACATCTACCTCTATAAAACGAAACTTAAGCCTAAGTATTAGCACTAGAACGATAAGAAGACGTTTGCAAGACCAAAAATTATATGGCCAGAAAAGTCCCATTTCTAAGCAAAAAGAATATAAAACAAAAAGTGGTATTTATTAAGAATAATTTTAATAAAAAATTTCAAAGAAATTGGTGCAGCATTCTTTTTAGTGATGAGACGAAGATCAACTTATTCGGATCAGATGGAAGATTATTCGTTAGAAGGAGGAAGAATGAAGAAAATAATCCTAGGAACACAATAGGCACAGTTAAACACGGAGATGGAAATATCAAATTGTGGGGCTGTTTTTCCTACAGTGGACCTCCATATTTTGGATTAAAGAGACCATGACAAAAGAAATGTATTTGAATATCTTGGATGGAGTCATGCTACCATCTGCCGAAGAATACATGGCTATAAGGTCGATGTATCAACAAGATAACGACCCTAAACATACGACACAGATTGTTAAACAATGGTTTACACAAAATAGGGTTTCGGCTCTGGAATGGCCATCACAATCGCCTGACCTTAACCCTATTGAAAACCTTTGAAGAAGAAAATCGAGTAGCTTGTAAAAAAACAACAAATAAGCAAGATTTATGGAAGGAAGTTCAGGAAGGTTGGTATTCCATCCCAGTTGAAACATGTCAAAAGTTGATCGCTTCGATGCCACAAAGAGGCGCAGCCGTCCTCAAGAATAAAGGTTATTCTACCAAGTACTGACTCGCTAATCTAATGCTGCCGTTTGTGTTGCGGTACATTGTAATTATAATTTTTTATGGCCATTTTTTAAAAATTTTCTAATTTTTTTGTCCACTATAAAACGTGTAAGAAATAAATTATTTATTTATAATTACAAATTAAACTGGCAAAGAATACCATGAGAAAAACCACATTTTAAATAATAATCCCTAAAGTCATAATATCGCTTACTACTATCGGTATGTCGACGATTGTCTTTTATTGTGGAATGGAAATCGAAAAGATCTTGATAGTTTTTTGTCAAACATAAACAACATACACAATAATATTAAATTTACACTAGAAATTCAAGGTAATAATAAAATTAATTTCTTAGACCTAACTATAACCAACTTTAACAATAGGCATGATTTTCAGATTTATAGGAAACCGAGCCATACTGGGGTAATAATACATAACGAATCTTTTCACCCCACTAGTCATAAAATTGCTGCATTAAACAGTTACGTAAATAGAGCCATAGATATCCCAATGACATCGGAACATAGAGAAAAGGAGTTTAATATTATTAAGCAAATTGCCACAAAACATGATTTTTCCTCAACAATTATCGATAAAATTACAAATAAAAAACTATTACGTAACTCAACTAGTAATGTATATTTAAACACGTTTCAGAATGATGACCGGGATCAAAACCCTATAAAATTCGTTACTCTTACATTTAATGGCCCTGTTTCCTATAAAATACAAAAACTTTTAACTTCACACAATATCAAAGTTGCTTTTAAATCTCAGAAGACATTGGGTAATCTCTTTTTAAATAATAAAGATAAAGATGATATTTTAGCATGCAAGGGTGTATATAAACTTTCCTGTGAGTATGGACATTATTACATCGGAAGAACAAAACGAAATTTTAAGAGCAGATTTGCAGAGCATAATAGATGTATCAGACAACACAATTCGGAATCTCTTTTTGCTAAACATATAATTGAAACTGGACAGATTTTAATAGTAATTTTAAAATAATTCATCGTTTACAGGATAATCGCCTTTTGAACAACTTAGAGTTCTTAGAAATTCAAAGATCACTTAAGAAAGACCATCACAATTCCTTAAATATACAAGTTCACATGGGAGAAAATAACCTAATTAACTTTATTTGACTAATAATTATTTATGAACGATCTACAGCCGTAGAGCTATCTATCGCGCGTCTAGGCAATTTATATCTATGAGATACATAGTACTGTAAGTAACCTATATACACGAATTGATTATTAGTTTGTAAATAGATAGATGTCGTTAATGATATTGTTTGTTTGAATAAATTAATGTGGCGTCCGTTTTTTTACGATTTTAACATTGAAAATTATATAAAGATCTAAGCAAAATATGTACGTATAATTTTTTTGTCTACAATTAAGCTAAATCTGTTAAACCTATATCGTTGATAATGTTGACAAATTATGAATTAAATGGCAAATAAAAGTCAGATCACTTTCAACAGTAGTTTATGAAAAGTTAAACTTTATAACCCTGCAGGGTGTCTTGAGTGAGTACTTTACGCACCATAGTATATTTTTTACAAAATAATCTAATTTTAAGTAGCTAGTATACTTTAATAATATTGATGCAAAGTTTACTATTTTTTTCCAGAGTGAAGATTGTACTATTTTCTGCCGATGGCTTTCCAAATTAATTCTTCTATTTCTAATAATCTCGCCGCTAAAAGAGGAGGAACTCTTATCAAAAATTAACGTTCTTAAATGTGAGTTCAGTCCCGGAAGTATATTTGAACACGTTATAGCAACAGCAGATCCACTGAATGTGTATAACAACGCTGATACATTTGAAAATTTGTCTTCCGAAACCATTATTGCGAGATTGATTCTGAGAGTTGTTTCAATAATTTCTACAAAAATTATGGAGTCCAATGATACTAACGAGGAATTCTTAGTAAATCAATTTAGTAGTTTTTTGTTGTTCTGGTCTTACATGTTTCAGTCAGGTAACAAATTATACTTCCCATATACTTTTAGTTTATAATTTCTAATTTTAGGAGGTTTGTGCAAGGTTTCTCAGGCAACATCATTACTACTTCATCACCCTGATATTAATTTACATAAAATTAACAACAACTTTATAAGAATTATGACAATTTATCCCACAGTTGTAAATGAGTGGTCTCATATACTAAGTATTTTAAACTACAATGAAATAGGTTGGTGGGATAATGTAGCTTGTGCAGAAAAGACTTGTATTAATAAAACTATCGTAATGACGGGAAGCATAATAGTATTATGTGACTATTTGGTAAGCATATTGTTGGTTAATATTTATTGAGTTTATAGATATATATCGTAACTTTTTAGAGCGAAAATCTAACAGAATCCGAGCAGCTCTCTTGGATACTACGAAACCATTCAGAAACACTAATAAATTTAATTGAGGAAGCACCAGTATTGGAATTTATTTCCTTCGTCCACAGAAATGCCGATTTGAGTAAAATGTTTATCAGCAGCGTTTCGCAGCAATGCCTACACATAACCGACGTAAGTTTAAAATATATACGTACAGGATAAACTATTTACGAGTAAAAACGGTATTTGTTTTAACTTTCGCTGTATTTTTCAAGAAATTCAAGACAGATAATCGATGTATTTAAGCTCGGAGAATTTAAATTAAAAACACAATTGCATGAAAAACAAAAAACATAAAAGAATAAAATATATTTATTTGAATATAATATATTACCAGCCAAGCGTTATTTTGATTAAAGAAAGATAGATAATTTTAAAATTTGGTGATGTTTATATATTTTGACATAATAAAGAATTAAATACCACTTCCGGTGTGGCCAAAAGCGGAATCAAGAATCAACAAACCGGGAATCCTTACTATATTTGATGGAGATTGAAAGATCGGAGTATAGTAAGTTTTTAACTGTGTTGGAGCAAGAAGTATAAGTTTTCGTCCATTGGGTTTATTTCTTTAGGTTCTATTAGGCCATAATCTTCACCAGGAAGGACTGCCAGTTTTGAGCGCCTTTATTAAAAAAATTATCATTTTTTCAAAGAAATCCTGCGCTTAGCCTTCATATTTTAATGTATGAATAATATTACAATAATCATCAGATGAGTTAAAAGAACTTGCAGCAGCATTACAATGGGTCAAATAGGATTCTCTAATTATTATCCATGTTTAAAATTAAGCTGGCTGTATTTGTTGGGAATCGTTCAAGAAATCTCAATATCCTGAAATAAGCCTCATTCCTTCATTTTAGGAATACAATTTTTTTCATGTGAATTTGAATACTTCACATGTCCTTTTTCGTACATGTAAAGTATTCGAATGAAGTGCACACCTCATATTCTCCAAATACATAAGCACATTTCTTATGTATTTTATCAGTCTCATGCACTTTTCTTCTAAGGAACTGTCAGCCTCTTTTTTTCTGTGTATGACTATTTTGTTTAGCGTTATGCCCATTCCTACTAATAGAGGTAAAATTATTATGTTGGATTATAGTAACGCATTCGATAATTTAAACTGTACCCTTCTTTTAGCAATTCTTCACTTTATTAGGTTGTCTGATCGAGCAATTTAACTCATATCAAAGTCTATATATTTTAACAAGTATATATTTCAAGTTGAAATATATAGGCTTTGCTCATATCGTCAACCAAATTAATTACACCCAGTATAAAACAAATAATTCCCACTGTTATAATTTCTAAACAGTTAATAATTACTAATCAATTTTACTACCGAATTTGCGAAGCACAAAATGCAACCTTAGCAATTGTGTGTATTTCATCTTTATTTTACTATGGGTCGTTGACATAGTTTTTAGGTATAAATAAAGGTCGAAATCTAGGGAAATCATCGTCGGTCCCCTCCTAAGGGTTGAATACCCTTGTAAGGCGGTAACTCTGCCCTTTGTGGGAACCGATAGTTAAATAACAAGATCGACGGAGCTTCTTTTAAAAAACATTTATTAAAATAAGGTTAACTAGGAGTACAAACAAACGTGAAGGGTGAACAATAATCCCGAACAGCGAGCTTTTACACGGAACTAATGCTAATGTTAACCTAACGACGATCGTATATATAGAGACAATTTACATAGTCAGCTATAATGACTATTCTAGGGATGTGACTCCTCCACCCTCAGATTTTTTAACGTCCTCGTTGATGATCTGCCGAAGCGTCTTCACTGGAATGGCCTTCAGGGAGCTGTATTTCTTCCACTGGTATAGCGTTATACATATCGACTGTTTACTACCAATACCTCCTATCTTCAATTCTGGTTTTCGCATATAGGAGTGTTACTTAAACAGTCGATATACTAGATACTAATATGATACATACAACTAAAACTATAATATAGTGAGTTTTTTTTTGCGAGATGATTTCATCAAAATTAACAGGTTCTAAAAGATCATGTTGGATTTTTGCAGGGTTTTCCAAATGTTTCAATTGCAAATGAATAGAAAAATTAGATGGTTGCAACCTATTGGCATCTGGAAGTTGTTTTATAGATATGTTATTTATAGCCAAAGCGTATTTGTGATGGCTAATAATTACATCGCACTGTCTTTGTATAAAAGAGCAATCTACTATATTTAGTTTTTGGAACTGAAAACAGTTTTCGTAAACAATTTCTTCCTTCTTGGCACAGAACAGTAAGGACTTTTTGTACGTTATCGTATGTATTTGATAGTTATTGCGAACAGTCACATATTGACAGTTTTCTGGTAATTTACAGTTATTAATAATAGGACGATTTGAACATAACCATTTTGAATTAATTTCTATACAGTTTTGGTACCAAAGGTCATTACAATAATATTTACTAGGACTAAATAACATTTTTGATTGATTATTTGGGATCGGGTATACAAAATTTAGATTACATGAATTTTTCTCTAAAATTGCCATACACATTAAATTTAGCGTAATTATCAAAAGTGTTATTTAAAACTTTGTATAAATGGAAAAATTGTGTTTTCGTGAAATTATTATTTTGATTATTCACCATATGTTGAATAATCAAAATAATAATTGTAACCCAACGACTAAAATAATAACCAGTGCTCATTTTAAAAGATTTTTGAATACCTAACTCTGATAAAAGTGGAATGTCTAAATTTTTGTTCTCCTTGTACGTATTTTTACATGATGTCACTTTAAAGGGCTCATAAAAAAAAATTGTTTGGTAACTGCTGTGCGACGTTTGGGGATATTATGGAATCGGAGGCGCCTGAATCTATTAGGACAGTCATTTGTTGTTGAAGTAAATAAAAATAACGTAATTCGATTTGCTGGGCTAAGTTATTTAAGTTGACTCTTGATTCGAGGCTGGGTATTGAAAATTTTCTTGATTGTCAAGGTTTTCCTCTTCCTGGAAAGATTCGTAATTTTTATCAGAATAAAAATCACATTGTTCCAGTTGGTTCTGTGTATTCCCGTCTTCGGAATAGAAATAGGGTGTGGGCTGTTCGTAGGTCTCGATGTTGGATAATTCCTCAGAGATAAAGTTTTTTGGTTCAGTACGTTGGAAAAAATTGGTATTTCTGGATGATTGTGGTCTTTGCTGGTAGATACGGGAGGGCCCAGCTGTCAAGATTGACATTGGGATTGGAGCGTCCTGTTGCGGGGGTTTATAGGGAAGGTTGTTTTGCTTGGATTTATTGCCAAAGACTTCAGCATTGGTAGGATAACGCCTTGGGATAGGTCGTGGTTGTACAAAAACTGGTCGGCTAGGGAAAGGTTGTGGAGCACGGGGTGGGACTGGGGCACGGGCTTGATGATTGACGCTGAAATGTTGGTTATGTGGGCCTGCATTTGTATTTCTATGAGTGGGATTATAATTCGGATTTGGGAGGTTAGAATGATGGTTAGTAAAGCTTTTTTGTGACTATAATATTAAAATTTACCACATGAGCATAAGCATCATTTAAGGTTTGAGGTTGTTTGACCATTAACATTGTTTTTTGTGTTTGTGGTGAGTTTGCTGTAAGAATTAAAACTGATGTCGTTTCGGCTTGACTTAAAAGTAATAATTTTGAAGCTTCATGTTTAACTTCGGTATTTATTTGGCAGATAATTCTTTGCATAAAACATTTTAATCTTTCAACAAACTCTAAAATCATTTCACCTTTATTTCTTTTAATATATTGCAATTGCTGTAATAAAATCAAATATGTCACGAGATCACCAAACTTTTTTCGTAATTCTATTTTGATTGAAGGCCAATCATTTAAATCTGGGCGTGACAGTAGGAAACTTTGTACACTATCAACTAATTTTGACCTAATCGCAGCTAATACAACTTTTCTTTGATCGTCAGAAGTCGCGGTAATGTAATACAAATCGTAAAATTCATCTATAGCTTTAATAAAGTTTTTTAGATGTTCCTGGTTTCCTGAGAACATCGGTAAAAGAGAAGTGAAAAATCTAATATTTTCCATTGTATTATTATTTAATTTTAATTTGTTTAATAATGAAATAAGTTCTTCTTGAACTTCAGAAGTTTCCTGTGTTACAGGTGTTAAAGTACTATCTAAATTAAGTTCTTCTACGTCTGAGTTTTCTGAGCTATCTGAATCATTATCAGAATTAATGAAATTTAACCCTAAAGCAACCCTATTTTTTAACAAAATTTTTCTCAATCGAAAGGAAGCGTCAGACATTAAATGGCAATTTGGCAATTACTTGGCAATACCCTTTGTACGGCAAAGGTTTGAAATTTTACAAATTTCTATATAACATCCCAAATCACATAAAGATGCTTGAAAGTATCATATAGCATGCTATATAACAATATAAGAAAATTTAATTATCGTTAGACTTGATCTTATAAGCATTTACATAACGGGTATAGGGTCAAAAAGAGCCCACTCTAATAAATCTCTAAAAACGGGTCTATTAAAATAATTTTATTTCAATAGACCCGTAACCGTTTTATATAAGATTATTAAATCTAATCATAATGGTTACTTTTTGATTAGTTGTTAGCATCAGATATTGTTCAGGATAAAATAAAATCCTTCAGCTTTATTTCACATACATATCTAAATGACTTAATGTACTCCAATAATCAGTTAACAATAGTGTAAAACATGTCACCAATTTCAAAATGGAAATAAAACAATGTTTGCTTTAATACATTTATTATTTAATTTTCCTGAAAAATAATAATTACTTAAAAATATATAATAAAAATAAAATAAAATTAAAATTATATACATAATATACAATAATTCATTATAACAGGTATTATATAAATTAGAATTAATCTAAAAATGTTTAAAAGTATTTTGTTAGCACTGAACTATACCAACCCAAACAGATTAGAAAATATTGTGACGATTTTTGTGTTATTTTCTTATCATACATGTAAAGACATTACCATTAGCGTTGATTGAATATTTGGGAAGATACGCAATCCTGTGTTAAAAAGTGTACCCGGTCGACTATCGGATTGCCGTTCAGTTTCGTGCACCGTGTGGTGCTGCCGCGAAGCGTCATATCTAGGAACGATTTATTTTAGCTGTGTGGACTTGGCTTTTGGCTTCTTTGAGTCAGGTTTTCAACGACGCTGGAATCTCCGGTTACGCGGCCGTGTTGGATATTTTTTTAAGATATGGGATGATGCTGCCAATTATGTTTTTATTATTTTTTTTGAACATACAACACGGTGTCATTTATGTGGTGGTCAAGTGATAAGTGATATACTTAAGGGTGGAGGCATATTGAAATTTCTTAAAAGTTAAATTTTATAAACAAATAATTACTTACCAAAATATGTTTTTGAGACAAAAATTAATACAAAAATATATATAAAAAGCTATTTTTACAAAATTACCAACAAAGTTTAATACAAGTTATAATTCCAACAAACATTGTTTCCTTCATTTTGTGTTCAAGAGGGTCAAGTTTTTAAATAAAAAGCCCGTTGCACTTAATTAACTAAAAACTAATATACAAAAAATATGTGGAACAAATTTTAAGATATAAGTAGGTTTCACGTAAATATTATAAAGAATAATTGAAATAATTCATAAGACTTAATACCGATCATAATATAACTTCTTGATCAATAATTTTTTGTAAAAAGTAACCCATTTTGTCATGTGATTCCATATCTGAAAAATGTGCAGCGTAGTGACATCTGTAAAGTAAGGGGTTGTGAGTGAGGATGTTAATAGAAATAGAAAATAGGCCATATTTTAAGTTTTAAGCGACACAGGAAAATTCTCAATTACCAGTTGTTACAACTATACTTAAAACTATAAAAAGATACCTAGTAACAAAAAAAAACATTTTGTTTAAAGACCCCGCATCACGGTTATACAGGACGTCAATAGAGGTGGAATAATTAGAGGAAAGTTGAGCAATATAGTGTCCTTTTATAATAAAATCTAAATACTTCCTAAACTTTGCAAAAAACTGAAATTTGGCAAAATCATTTTATTTTTTTCTGGCGTTATTTCAAAATATATGACAAAAGTATTTATTAAATGAATAAATTATTGTGACCACTTTTTCTCGCCTATACGATGACACCTTTAAAATTTAAAATACGACGTTCTGTCTTTAAAGAGCCATCATCAACTTTGTTTTTCTTTGTCGGCGCTATATTGACCATTTGCAGTTTAACGACGCGGGAATCTTTGGCCGCCCGGCCGTTTTGTTATTTTTTTAAGACAAGGGCGATGATGATAACAGCGCTTTTATTTATTTTGTTATTGCCGATATTTAAATGCGCTGTGATCTCGCATAAATAACTATAAAGATAGTTATAGATAAATGTGGTGGTTAAGTAATGTATGAATGTTTGAATAAGGGTTGAAATGTTTTGAATAAGGGTGTAACAACACTATAAAATATCGAAAATAGGCCACACTTTAATTTGCAATACAGGGAAACACTTAATTACTAATTCTTAAAACTAGAAAAAGTTAATAAGAAAAAAAAAAACAAATATTTTGTTTAACAGTATGAAGGGTCTCATCGCGGTTATACAGGATGTCTAAAATAAGGATGAGCAATAAATGGTTTAATTAGGCGAAAGTTGCGCAATATAAATGCAATGATTGAATAAATGCAATCTAAAAATTGGAAAAATGCCAAATACTTCCTAATATTCAGGAAAAAGGTGAAATTTGGCAAAATGGTTTTTTTATTTTTTTCTGGCGTTATTTGAAAATATAAAATAAAATCATTTATACATTGTTGTAAACGCTTTCTCTCATTTACAAGTTAACATCTTTAACTTTTAAATACGACGTTTAATAACTCTTAAATCCTTCTTTAGAGAGTCATAATCAACTTTTTTTCTTCTTGTCGACTCCATGTTGGCCACTTGCAGTTTTGAATAACCCTTTTACAACAAGAATTACTTTTTCAACGAGGTAATTTCTAGTGAGTAGTTGGAATCATCCCTATTAAATATTATATACCTCTCTCTCTTTTAAATACAATTTCGAATTTCAAAAAATTCAAAACATACTTTATTCATAAATACATGGTACCTACTTGTTGACATGGTACTTCTATGATATAAAATAGGCACATTAATCGACATATTACTAACACATAATTTAAAAACAATACACAATAGTGGGTTCAACATACTAGTATAAACACAAAATGTATTTTCAATTTCAAAGCAAGACGACTTAAAATTTTTTTAGAGTAACATCACAAATTCTAACCTTTACATCTTTACTAAAAACTAATTATATACGATTGGCCTGTTCCTAACTATCTTAAAAAAATTCTAATGCTATAAAAATACTTGCTTTTAAGAAGTTTCGTTAAGAACTTTTTAAAGCGAGGAGAACTTCTAGAGACTTTTATGACATTTGGAAATATGGAATATTGTATTCTTTTCTGATACTATAACGTTTTAAGGAGCCATTATTTTGAAGATACAATTTATATTTTTTATATACTAGGCAAGCAGACTCAACAATAAACAAGCAACACAAGGAAAGTATCTTTAAATAGAGGTCTGCATGTCCTGTGGAGATTTATGACACATATATTTAATGGCTCGTTTTTTAAAAACAAACATCGAGTCAAAAAGCCGTTTACTAATGCAACTCCAAAATGTTATTCTATACTGTAGGTATTTTTGTATGAAAGTAAGTTCCAACTTTCGACAAAAAAAATAGACCGTTTTTGCAGATATCAATCTCAGTTTAAAACCACTCTAACAGCATAACATCGTCTAGCCAGTTTTTGCCTCCTGACATACCTCCATAAAACTTACGTTTACGATCGATAACAATTCGAAGAAATCTGTTAAAATTATTCACTTCCAATTCTTTCTTGTGAATCATGAACTGCTCTGAACATAAAAACTTAACAATTTAGTCTTATCTATGTTTAAAGACAACAAATTAGCATCAAATCACTGTTTAATCATTAATAAATCTGTAGAAATTGTTTTTGTTAATGTGCTTTTATTATTGTCTGCCCATAAGATAGTGGTGGCATCTGCAAAAAATAGTGAAGAATCCTCTTATCTGGAGAAACGCCAGGTCATTTATATACAATAGAAATAAAATAGGACCGAGAAACGAACCCTGCTTACTACACAAAGTTCAGACAAACTGCCATTTGGCCAAATAAACTTTTTTCTGTCTAACAAAACAAAATTTTAACCATTCTAGAGCAACTCCCCTAAACCCATATCTAGAAAGCTTATCGAGCAATTTCCATGGTTGACACAGTCAAAGTCTTTAGAGAAGTCGCAGAATACCGCTGCAGCAAAGTGACCTTCTTCAAGCTCAAATATAATCTCTCCGGGAATGAAAACATTACTCGACATTCATTTAATATGTTATTTTTTTTATTAGGAAAGCTACCATTCGTACTATAACCAGTTTCTCAATAACTTTAAAGGCTTTTTAGGCTTTATTTTTATCTTTTTCATGAATGAATTTCATCATGAAAACAATTATTGAAAATACTTAAAACACTAAAGACCATAAACATAATATATTGATTTAAAATTTTCTTAAAGTAAAAAAAAAAAGAGAAAATGGCTCTCATAGACATGAAGAGACAGTATTTTTATGAGTTCGGATTGATTTTTGTAGATAAAATAGATAATTTTCTGTGAGGTTTATAATTAGATTTTTTTAAAGATTTTCTAATAAGATTTTGAGATTCCCATATTAGGTTGTTATAAATCAAAGTCTTAATTAATATACGCACACTGATTAATTTTGCCTAAAGGAGCCATCGTCTCACAAACTAAACACATTTACATATATCTATCTATTTGTGATTATGATATCCAAGAAAAATTTTTAACAACTACCAAATTGCAATACGGCAAACACGAACCTGTGCAAAAACTCTCCCACACGACTCGGATGATCGGCCGATTACTAATGAGAAGCGACGGACGAAATTATTTTCGCGCATACTGGAGAGAATCGCCATCTATTTTTCACGCATATTTGCGGTCACGCTTTAGCCCATAAGGTTGCGTATCTTCCCAAATATTCAATCAACGCCATTAGGTTAATAATATCCCTGTTTTACTAACACAAACATATTCTATAGAGGATAATAATATATTAATAACAAATGTTTTTTATTTGCAGAAATAAAAAAGTACAAAACAAAACTATACATGCAAATAAAAGGCCGACAAATTCAAATTTCTACAGTGCAGATTCTAGTCTTCAAGACTGTGACCGGAAAAAAATAACATTTTATAAAGTATATAGTTCACCCAGCAGACAATTAAGATACTCTATTCGGATAATACTTACGACTAATGACATAAGTACTCACATCCATGTACTAAACCTACACAAGTTAAAAAAATACATAAGCTATATTACTAAAAATGATTTAAAAACAAAACATGCCAGACATAAAGAGCAAAAAAATACATACATAAAATATAACTACACCTAAATTAAATATTTTATAAAAATGTATAATAATCTTCTTTGCAAAAAAAATCTAGATTTCACTGCTAAATGAATTATCTTTGTTCAATACATATTTCTTTCTGTTTCTTAAAGAAAAATTAGACATATTTAAAATTCCTTAACAGAGTATTATCTAAAAAAAACAATACATCTATCTGCAATACCAAATAAACTCTTTGAAAATTAAAACAACTTATAGTATGGCATATATCACATATATAGTATATATTTGTTGGTCTCCGATAATACTAACAACATAACTTGGAACTATAATATTGAAAAAAAAACTTAATTCAAAAACAAATGCTTGCAGAAAATAAAAAAAAACAAGTTATAACAAAAATATTCACTCTGATCTTCTCTCACTGAACATAGGAAGTGGTATGATATGAGCATGAAATAAAATGAGAAAATAAGCAGTGCAAACCTTATAAATGAATTCTCTGAATGATTCATGTGAAAAATAATGACAAAACGAATTTTTAAATAAATATGTATTGTAGTGTAAAGCCAGCAGTATCGGCGTTATTAAAATTTGGTGGAGAGAACTGATCAGAACAAATTCTATAGCTCAAAGTTTTAATAAAATTTACATTGCATACTTCTCTCCATATTTTTCATGTAATGGGGACTGAAGGAAATTGAAAAATCTTTTATTACTATGTTAATTACTATTACTCTGTATCTGAACCATTCTTACATAAAGGATACTTACATGAAAATTTTAATCAATTTTTTAACAGTCGAAAGGAAATGAGATGCCCGACATTTTGTAATATGTATTTATAACAATCAAGTTAAAAATTAAATATGTGAAAGGTGAAACATCTTGATTGAAACCAACTGAATTTGATTTTATTACAGACTAAAAATTGAAGATACAAAAAAATAAACGAATTCTTTAGATAATTTAAAACAACTTTTGTTAATGACACATAGTATTTTTTCCAATAATAAACCTTCCAAATGAAAACGCGTTTTGCGGGTGTCCGGAATGGCCTTTTAATAATTATTGGTTTGTTTAAACATACATAAAGGCACACATTTAAAAAAAAATATTTTTTTAAAACTTTGCACCATGATTAATAAAATACTAATTTCTAGAATTCTATACATTATTTAAACCAGTTTTAAGACATAATTTTTTTCCCATTAAAATTTTCTCTCTTATTAACGTTTTATTATTGCATCTACAATATTTTATTTATTTATTTCATTTAATCTCATAAACTTAAAAGGGTGATATAAGGATTTGATCCATCAAAGTTGGCAAACTTATTATTATTGTTATAATTGTTAACCACTCAACCTTTTACACTTTCTAAAATGCAGTGAAATTTTTATATTCTTAACAATCCCTTCAAATTTTAAAGAAAAAAATAATTGAGAACAAGACAATTTACGAAAAAAAAACTTTAAAACTAGTAGTAAAACGGATGCGTAAGATTTTTTTTTTAAATTAAAATATGTATTGTTAATACAAAGGCCTTAAACTTACGTAGGAGAGCAGGAATTTAGATATAAATGTAGGAGCTATTGTATTGTAACCTAGTATTTTTTTATACAATTTTAGGCCGTTTTTAAAATGAAAATCTTGGACTCGATTGAAAACTGCCATATATCTCAAACCGGTGCTGTTATAAAATTATTAATTCCAAGAATGTTGTGCAGTCGCCAAATGGCAGTATCCCGCTCAGCTGCTCATTTGGCCAGTAGAAAAATTGAGTTTTTGTCCACTATGACGAGCGAAGAGGTCCTAAAGCAGTTGTCGAAAGAAGATTTGTTTATCATAAAGGAAGAGTTAAACATTAAGAATTTTTCAAAGAAGTAAGTATTAAGAAGTCAACATTTTATAGTTTTAGTCAACATATTTCTTATACAGGGTGAGTCATTAATATTGTAATTTCAAGTCGAAAATTCAAGGACGTATTTCTTGGGTCAAAATATTCACAAAAACTTCCTATAAACCTATGTTCGAAAATGGTTCTCTGAGGAGATACAGGGCGTTAAAATTTAAATTTCATTTATTTTTAATGTTTCTAAATAATTTGAAAGGAAACGAGAATAACCATATGAAGTTAGGTATAAAGATATTCTCTAAGGTGCTAAATTTAAATTTTTTGATAGTTTATGCAGCCCGGTCACCTGACTTAACACCGCTTGGTTTTTTCTTGGGATATTTAAAGAGATAAGTTTACACTGAAGACCTAATAAATTTGGAGTATTTAAAAAACAAAATTACACGTGCTTGTAGAGCAATTTCAGAAGTAATAAGAAGCGCCTGTGCCACTGAGCTAATAAACAGGTACCGTCACTGAGCTAATAAAAAGGTACCGTTTTATTAGCTCAGTGGTACAGGCCATAAGTACCATAAGTTCTGCCAAACCGAGATCGGTCAGCAATTTGAACATTTACTATAAGTTTTTTTAAATTATTCTGGTTTAATAATTGTTTTTAACTGCTTTAATAGATTGAATAAGAATTAAATAATATCATCATAATAAGCAATTATCTCAAATCCCATCAATATTTGACGTATAGTGTATTATACATTTTTTATGTATAGAATTAAATGAAGAGTAAAAATTTTGTAAAATTTTCAGGGCGTTCTATTCTATTTAAAAAAAACTTACTTGACAATAAAGACTTTGTTTTTGACACACTCTGAATGTTTACAATACTGCCAACAAAAAAATTAGTGTTGCCAAACAAAACACTTTTTGTCTTTGTCAACTTTTTTTTCATATCATATACAGGGGCGAAAAAATCGTGTGTAAATAATAATAATGTTTATTTACGATGATTTCAAATCCATATACACCCTGAAGCGGTAAAGCTTGTTAGGGCAAGAAAAAAAACAAAACCCGTGAAAAGTCCATATAGAGTGTAAAGTCACATTCGGTTTAGAGTTCATATTTTTCAGAACTTCTACATTTCGGGGTTCTACGCAATTTAGGGGCAATTCACCTAATTAACTAACTAAAGCTAGTAATATTTTATCCTGGTACAGAACATATAGTACATACATTACAAACACATTTATACCTAATGTGTTTGTAATGTATGTACTGTAGTTTGTAATGTAGTTTGCCTATCTTTTTCAAAAATTGATTTTATTTTTTATACAATTTTGCTGCCAAGTAAGAAGCAGATTTATGGCCAATTTCTTTTTTTGAATAAGGAACCATTATACAGTCAGTGTTGTATCGTGTTGGTCTATTATGTTGAACAGGTCGGAGAATTATTTTGTTTTTGGCAATGCACATAACAATACTGAAGAAATATAATTGTCACACATCGAACACTCTGGATTGAGCAAAGATCTGGTTGCTCGCATAAGTTTTATTTTGATTGTAGAGGACTTTAAGAATCCATTTTTGAATTACATCCAAGTTTTTAAGATAACAGTCTATCGCACTTCCCCAACCAACTATTCCGTATTTTAACACATATTGAACTAGGGCATAATAATTGTTTTAAGCTTGTCAACTTTGAATATTGTTTTTGAATGAGCAAATCTGGTTACAAGGTACCTAGTTTTTGTAATTACATAGTTTATCTACTGGTCCCATCTTAGGTGAATATCTTTCATAATACCGAGATATTTGACAATAGCAATTTTGGAGATTGTGACGTTTCCATTTATTTCTAGGGTGGAAAAATTTGTCAGTATGAAAATAGAATGTAAATGGCAAAAATTTTGTTCTGTGCTTATTTAGTGTTAATTTATTTATCTGAAACCACTTACATATTTCTTTAAAATCTAATTCAAGTAACTCTCTTAAAGACTTTCACGACTCTCCTTTATAAAAGATAACAGTATCGTCGGCAAAACTAATTATATGTCCACATGAATGTATTTTTAAAAGACCATTTATATAAGCAATGAATAAGACTGGTCCCAGCACTGTTCCCTGAGGAACCCCGCAGGTTATAGTCCTTGTACTACTTTTAAGTCCTTCAATGTTAACAAACTGGGACCTGTTTCCTAAATAACTTTTTAAGAGATTCAAAGCACTTCCTCGTATGCCCAATTTCTCTAATTTTCCTATAAGTTTTTTATGACAAACCGTATTAAAAGCTATTTTAAGATCTATAAATACAGAGTCATGTTTTTTTTTATCAAGAGCTTCATAAATTGCGATCAGAGATAAAACTGCATTTTTTGTTGATTTGCCTTTTCTAAATCCAAAGTTATTTATCAGATATAATTTTATGTTTTTCAAAAAAATTAACAATTTGGGATTTAATAATGGTTTCTAAGATTTTTTAAAAATTTGAAATCAGTGAAATCGGCCTATAGTTGTTCACTCATTTTATCACCTTCCTTAAAAAGTGGTTTAATTTCTCCTATTTTAAGGGCATCTGGAATCTGGCAATTTCTTTTTGAACCTCGGAATGAACTCCATCATGACCTGGAGATTTTTTTGTTTTTAGTTTGTTTATAGTCCTCACAACATCAAGTTCATTTATTTTATGAAATGAAAATAGGCTTCTTGGACACCTTGGTTCCTGTTCCCTATAATCATTTGGACTTTCAATTTTATCCGCCAATTTCTCCCTAATTTTACAAAAAAAAATCATTAAAATGATTTGCAATCTCACTTTTGCTCATTACAATTTGCCCACTCGATAGTTTTAATTTGTCAATTTTTGTTTTTCGAAAAGGTTTGTTACAAATTTGATTAACACAATTCCAAATAACACTAGTTTGATTTTTATTTCGGGAAATTATGTTTTCTGTGTATGTTTTTTTAGCATTTTTGATTAAATTTCGCAATCTATTTTTATAGGCTTTGTATTCATTATATAAGTTATTATTATTAGGGTTTTTGCGACTTAAATTCTATGAATAATTTTTTTGCTAATTGTTTTTAACAGCCCCTTCGTTATCCATGGTTCTTTACCGTTTTTTGTATTTGTAATAATATGTGATTTTATATTTTCATTTTCCTGTAAATAGTTGGCAAAATTTTCAACAACAATTTTTTGGTTAATTGCTGGAGATCTATAAATGTATGTAAGAAGAAACTGTTGGTTCTTTTCGGTGACATTAATTTCGACACACTTGACTTCACCGAGAAATTTAAATATATATTTATGTGAAATAGTTTCTCTAATATAAATAAATATTCCATCAAATTTATTAAAGCCACCCGAATTATATATACAATGATATCCAGGCAAGTTAAAGAGTAGTAAATCGTATATAAGATGAGTTTCAGAGAATACAATAATGTCAAACTCATAGGTAGCCTGCTTTAAAAAGCATTGAAATTCATCAAAGTTGGAATTTAGTCCACAAATATTGAATTGAAATATTCTAAATCTCTTTTCTATATTTTCTATTTGATTAAAAATATTCAAGTCATTAACTATGTAGGAACAATGATTTTATAATATTCTTCATTGTGATTGAATGTTCTATATTTAACGCATTTATATAAAATATTTCGCACTAACCTTTTTTAATAATAGACATTAGTACATAGTTTAAAATTAAAATAAAAATGACGAATATTACACGTTAAAAATTTACGAAATATTAAAAAAAGTTTAAAAATTTTACGGTCTAATACAAGAACATGCACATGGTACAACATAGACAAAAATTAAAATTAAGAAAAAAAAGCGTTAAAAAGGTTTTTAGAAATTCGTTTAGTACCTATTACTTCCGCATCTTTTTAATTGGTGGGAGTGCACACGTTTCTTCCTGAGTGTGTGATTGTTTGCTTTCAAAAAAAATTTGATCTTGTTCTCGCACCTATTGTCGACTGTCTGTCTTCTGGAGTCTCGTTGCTTTTGTTTGGTACTGCATCAGAAAAAACTGGTGGACATGCCTGATTTGAAACTGATTGGAAAGTTTGGATAAGTTCTTCTAAATGTTGAACCTGAGACTCTGTCGATTCTAGTTGTTCTATAGCAAATGCTTCGCCGTTTACTATAAGTTTGTTTTTAAATACTTTGGCAGAATTGTTTTTATTTCTCGCTATTTGAAGATGTTATAGTACAATTTTTTGCTGCTTTCTGAGTTCAGGTGTTAAATCGTTTGCAATAGAATATCCACTACCTTTTAGTTTTTGGCAATTTTTGAACATTTTTGTTTTTTTTTTAGGGTTTTAACAAATTCTACCAAAATTGGTCTTGGTTTTTTCGAGTTATCTTTACCCAATCTGTATAAATTACAAATGTGGGATGCCTCTACTATAACTTGTGTTTATCCTTGTATAGCGTTTTAATAGCACTAAAACTACTTTCCTCCCTTTCTGTGGTATCCTCAAGTCCAAAGAACAGTACATTTTTTCTTGGCTTTCAGTTCAAATGATGCTAGTTTTTCCTTTAAATGTTAATCCTTTTATTAATTCCTGCTCCAGATTCTTTATTCGTGTTCTCTGTTCCTGTTCCTCAACTTCCTGTCTGATGGCTGCAACGTCTGTATGAATCTGATTATTTTGTATCGTAATCTATTGTTTTGTTCTAATTCTAATTTGTTCGAGTATTATTAAAAGATCACTATTTGTTATTCGTTTTTCACTCATAATTTTTGAATAACGGTCGATTTAGTGCTTAGTAGGCTCAGTAAAACCAGACTCCCAGTAGTACAATGGAGTATATGATATGCAAAATTCCACTCTGTTCTTTGTTTTGAACTTTGATGTTTACTATTATTTATCCATTTGCATTGATTTTTATACTATTTATGAATTAAAGTAGGAATTACCTAAGCCTACTATATAGAGTTGGGACACCCTGTATTGTAGAGCTGGGGTTGAGTTCTTGGCGAAAAGTGCCTTGTATTGGAATATTGTCTTTGTTTTAGCCGCATTGTTGTACAGCTACAGTTTTCTGAGGTGAGACTCGATGATTCAACTCGTTCAAGTTTCTGGATTACCAAAGACTAATTTCCGGGACTTTCACATTATAGGCCTTCAGATATGTTAAAGGGGCTGTTTTTTACAGATGTATGTTTCTGAGGCTTATTGACATTTGGCATTAAACAATACATATGAGTATTCGTTTAAGACAAGGTTACTATTATATTCTCTTGAAATTTTCGGCATTCCACGCACCGTTTTTTTTTAACAAATCCAAAAGATAATCGAGGAAGAGTCAATTACATTTATTTAATTTTTTTTTAATAATATTTATGGTAACCTCTACAATTATATGTGAAACGAATACTTTTAATCTTTTCACAAAGAATAGATAATTATATAAGCATAATATCACAGGAAACCGTTATCGTAAATATATTTTACAGAATTTTACCTTAGGCAAATCAAATATAATAAAATATAGTTTATACAAAATATCCCTTCTACTTATGTTATTTATTGATCTGCCGAATAAAAAAGGTTTTTTTGCCAGTAAACGAATGAGTCACTTTGTTGTCGTAAAGCCGATTTAGAACATCCTTTAATCATAAATTTAAGTGTATTCCTTAACTTACATTATATATTATAATATTTGTTGAAATATTTCTTATTTTAGGTACGAAACGCTAATTAGTCTTCTAAACAAACTGTTAGTAAGGTACTACGATATGAGTCCCTTAGACTTTAGCCAGACTCGTTTAATAAACCCAGAATATATAAGAAAATTGGATATAAACCGAAAATGGCTTTTGTCTCAAATCCAGGGAAAATATCAGGACGGAATGCTGAGGCAGGAAACCTCAACGATTATGACGAAACTAGAATACATTGAATTAGCTAGTTTCATGTCCAGCACCGATTTTAATAAAATTATATTTAGAGACTGTATAGAAAAAGGTGTGAAGTTAATGAAAGATAAATATTTAAAGCAGGAACCTCCTATATTAAAGGCAACTATTGATAATATTTTAAAAGATATTAGCAAGATCGTTTGCGAACAATGTGGAAGATATGAGGTAAGTACAAGAAAATGTAAATTTTTCGCTGATCATACCTTTTTCGTGGTTTCTATCGTTTAAAGGCATTAAATGAGTCAGCTTTTATTTAATCGTCGATTTATTAAGCAAATACTGTTTTTTTATTATTTATTTAACATAGAGTTGTGTATATACAGGGTGTTTTTTTAAATATTTCGATAAAATTTAAGGGCGTGTTCCTTGGATAAAATCAAGCAAAAAAGTTTCTATGAACATATGTCCTAATCGTCTTAGATTTTACGCTTCAAGGTTGATAAATTCAATGAGTTTTATTTAGATATAATCGACCAAATAAAACTTCAGACTTTCTTTAATAATTGAAAGACTGTCTAACATAATATATTTATTTTCCAAAATAAAAGTTCACAATACTTTCGTTCACAATTCAAATAGTATACAAACTTCAAATAATGTATTTTATAATATAACATCGACATTGAAAATGAGTTGTTTAACAGAATGATTTTTAATTTAATTGTCAAATACAAATTAGAAATTGTACAGTATCTGAAAAATATAATATACACTGGCCCGCAAAATTAACCGGACAACGAAAATTTAGTTCAAATTTAATCCTTAATAACTTTTTCAGTATTTCATCGATTTTGATAGTTTTTTGCCGAATTTTAGGCCGTTTTATTGTCGTATTTTTTATCACATCACAGCTCCAAAAATTCACAATGGATTTGTTATTATACCGGGGTTAATAAAAAGTCCAATTTTACTCTAAACTTATTACTTTAAACAAATTTTTCTGAAAAATATGGATAACGGCGGTCTTAAGATTTATTTTTTTTTTCTAAAATCGGGTATTTCTCCCACGATCATGAATTCTTAAACACTTTTTACTCCGTTAATCCCTAAAGAATTTTCAAGCGATTCTTCAAAGAAAAAAGAAGGTTTAAAAGCAGAGAAGAGAAATCTGACCAAATTCTCACACTTGTAAGCCAAAAACTACAAGCTTCTAGAAATAAAGATGAATTTGACTTCATTTCTTGAAGCTTTTTTTTTGCTTTTTGAGAAGCATGTTACAGATTCTTTTTTACGGAATACTCTGCCACAAGAGAGCGAACCTTATGGTACACGAGTAGCGCCAGTGCTACGAAGGTGTCTGTGGATATTTTTCTTAGAGTTCTGCAAGTTCTAATGTTCGAGAAAGATGTGTTTTGTGAGTTGAATCCACATACTTGCACTTTTGCATAAAAAAGAGTTCCGATATAGCCACATTCTAGGCGTCCGTAGATGTACTCGATTTTCATGAGTCGCATCTGACTATCAAGTAGATTTTGCATGTATAGCTCTAAGTGAAATGATATGGGCCAGTTTGGAAGAGTATTTACCATGATGATGATTAAACAGGGGCATGACTTTCCTTCTATGCGCCAAACTGCCTAAGCTTCAATTTATCTTCGGATATCCTATAAAAAATATGGGACTTATGGGAAATGTGGAAATCTTCTAAATGGAATCAAGCAGCTTCAAAGTTTGTTTTGGTGCAGAGCTCCATATGTGACAGATATACTCAGGAAATGGACGCATCTGAGCCTTGTGAAGCGTTAAAAGCTGTTGCAGTGTATACAGCCTTTTCGTTTTAAAAAGAGCCCGAAGTTTTTGAGAAGCCGCTTTAGCTATTCCTGGTACATAATACCCAAGACATATAGCTTCCAACCTCTGCACCTAACAAGCGAACTGACGAAGACAGCGGCAAAGTAAGGCTGGACATATTAAAGCTTGGGGCGGCAGAGGGAGCCACTGAAAAATTATGTTAAGGTTAGCATTAATACGGCTGATGACGTCTATGGCATTGGGTGGCGGCTGAAGTCATCTGATAGGGCGACTTGAAGGAAAATACTAATGTACTGTAATGTCAGCAAACCTGTAAATTGAATTAGAAGTCTTGTCGAGAAGGTGGTTGATATACAGGGTGTTTTAGAACTACGGAATTAAACTTCTAATCAAGTTCAATGTTTAAAAATTTTATAGCTGATCATTTTTAACAATTTACCGGCGCTTGTGTGTTCTTATCTATAAAACCGATAACAGAGATTGTTTTTTGTAGCTGCATTTTGTATCGCCTTAGTCATGCTTAGTCTTAGTCGTGCTGCGTTTATTTGTGAAGTTTGCAAGAATTTAACAAAGATTAATTGTTGCTAATGGAAAACTTTACCAATCAAGAATTGGCAGATATGCATTTCGCATAAGGAGCAACGAGCGGCAATGCACGAGCAGCAGCGCAATTCTATCAAGAACGTCATCCCGAACGACAGCATCTGGGATACAAAAACTATATTATTATTAAGCTCCTCAAAAATATTCTATTCAGGCGGCTCTTCGAGACCGGCATGTTTAAGACCAACATGCATCAGTATCATGCATGTGTTGCTTAAAACCGTAAGAACGGCCGAATTTAAAGAAGAGGTCATTCAGCGAGTTGCCGACGAACCATCAAGTAGCGCACGTCACATTGCTAAGGGTATGAATGCGAGTAACGC
This sequence comes from Anthonomus grandis grandis, assembly GCF_022605725.1. NCBI lineage: Eukaryota > Metazoa > Arthropoda > Insecta > Coleoptera > Curculionidae > Anthonomus > Anthonomus grandis. Next base: position 6,750,736 of record NC_065562.1, read on the forward strand.
TTTCATCTGGCAGGTGCTACACGACCAACAATTTTATCCTTACTACTTCCAGAAAGTTGAACCAACATGGCGTTTCACTTAGCAGCCAATGGAAACGGTGGCATCGCACGATGAAGGCAGCACTCCAGTGCCAACAGACACAAACCTGGACAGACATATTGCCAACATCTTCATCAAATCGCTGCACATCCAAATTTTTTTGCGATATGTTTTAAGGACCAATGAAACCTCTTTCACCAGAGACGTTATTTTTAATAGTAGGAATAGCCATGTTTGGGACAAAGAAAATGTCTATGCAGTTTTTCGAAGAAAACATCAGCAACGTTGGTCTCTCAACGTATGGACAGGCATTGTTGGTGATTATTGAATTGGGCCATACCTTCTACTGGAACGGTTAACAGAGCTTTTTTACCAGCGTTTCTTGGAGAAAGTTCTTCCAGAACTTCTTCAAAATGTTCCAATAAATGTTCGACAGCAAATGTGGTTTCAGCATGATGGAGCGCCAGCTCACTTTGCTCTACGTGAGGATTTGGCTCAGCGGTTTGGGCCTTAGAACATTGAAAGCCTAGAATTAGCATTGCCGTGGAACTATGGGCAGTTTGTTTGCTTGCAACATCTCTCATGCAATGATGCCAAATGCTTATGTAGAAATAGCAAAAAAAAACACTTTATAATATCACAAAAGTGTCACTTATTTTGACAGGCGCAAAACAACACTATTCCTCTTTAATAAAATACTAAGCATTTTTTTCATAAAATATGATAAGATACTCTATAAAGAAGTCGACATTTAAAGTTAAATGAATGTAGATAATGTCCCTATATTAAACAACATCGCAACGCCGCTCGCTCGATAGCATTGTTGAGTCCAGGGACACAAGTAATCTTTACCAGAGACGTCGTCAAAAGATATGATAAATATTTAAAGCAAAATAATAGACTAATATAAATATAAATGTAAATAACATATAAATGTATCAATATACGGTGTGTTGACATGTTTTTAGATTGATATAATGTCATGTTATGTGTGTGCAGTTTTTTAACCTTTTTATGGACATTTTGTAATAATATCATGTAAGTTTTACTATGTTTTTAATTAATTTATTAGTTTAATAACAACCTTTTATATTCTACTTACATAGTTTTCCCTTGACAATGGTTTAACAACCGAAACGCGTCGGGATTCTTGAAATAAAGATTGTGAAGTAAACAGGACCCTTCGTCTATTATTTTGCTTTACATAATGGTACTTCACCCTGGAGATGATAATCTGATAAATATTTATTATTAATAGATTATGCTTAAAATTATCAAGATTATTACCTACCGTTTATGAACTCTTTATGCGTTTCTTAACGTACTTCATTATAGTAAAGGTATAATAAAACGCATTTTGGGTCCGGTAAAGTTAAAGGGGCGTTAAAGAGGGCCGTTAAAGTTATAGGTTTACATAGAATGTTGAGGTTGAACATTTTAGTGGTAAAAAAGTGAGGATGAAGTAAAAAAATGCAAAATTTTAAAAATTATTAAGCATTTTCTATATACGTATAATTCACAATTACACTCGGCTTGACTACACTCTATTTGCGACTAGCCATCATGTTGACCATTATATATGCAATTAATTTAAATTTAAAGCCTTAAGTAACCAAATTCTGTGAAATCTATGAATTTAGGTCATAAACACAAATTTCCACCCGCAAATCAAATACAAATATATATATATATATATATATATATATATATATATATATATATATATATATATATATATATATATATATATATATATAATATAATATAATATATAATATCAAATATGTAAATACGGATTAATTCATAAATAAAAAATACTTTCAAATGTCACTTACGTCAACAAATATTATTTTATCATTTAGTGGGAGTGGCTACTCTCGCAATGTAAAATCTAATTATATTATGCCTTTATTATCTAAAATTAAGTCCACAGCCAACCCATCCAGCTAAAAAGTGTTCCAGATTAAAAAATACTACTGGGGACATAGTGAAGCCACTCCAATTTTTGTCAATAAGGTTGTTGTTTTATTTTTTGTGTGTGTAAATTACAAAATATGTAATTATAGGGGTACAAAGTTCCAAAATTGCCCCAATATATATATTTTTTAATTATAGCAAAGTCAAGAGCTAAAAAACCTTGTGCAAGTCTGCAATAATTACGTATTTAAGGTATGTAAAAAAATCTTCATCATTTTCAAAGTTTTGTATTTTTTCCAATCATCCTCACTTTTTTATTAATATTTTGACTACACTCGACATTCTATGTAAAAAGTTTCAAAAAAAAAATCGGTTTTTAGACGTCCTTTTAACTTTACCAGATCCCGCATTTTTATGGAAATTAAATATTTTTTATAATTGTTATAGATTTATTTATATATTGGGGCAATTTTGGAACTTTGTACCCCTATAATTACATATTGTGTAATTTACACACACAAAAAATAAAACAACAACCTTATTGACAAAAATGGGAGTGGCTTCACTATGTCCCCAGTAGTATTTTTTAATCATATATATATATACACATTATTATATATATATATATATATATATATATATATATATATATATATATATATATTTGTATTTGGTTTGCGGGAGGAAATTTGTGTTTATGACCTAAAGAACTGATGTATGTGAAATCTTCTTACAGAATTTGGTTACTTAAAGCTTTAAATTTAAATTAATTGCATATATAATGGTCAACATGATGGCTAGTCGCAAATAGAGTGTAGTCAAGCCGAGTGTAATTGTGAATTATACGTATATAGAAAATGCTTAATAATTTTTAAAATTTTGCATTTTTTTACTTCATCCTCACTTTTTTTACCACTAAAATGTTCAACCTCAACATTCTATGTAAACCTTTTACGGCTCTCTTTAACGCCCCTTTAACTTTACCGGACCCAAAATGCGTATATATCAGGATATTTGAAATATCCAGAGCTGTTGCACGTGATTTATCATATTTCTCGATAGCCTCGGTCCAAACATGCGTCATACTGACGGTCGTCTATTGATATTGGTGGACTCCAGGTATTTCAAAATTTGCTGGTTGACAAGTTTCGCCATTACCTTGGCGATTGCCGGGACTAAAGCAATCGGACAGTAAGCTTACTCTTGATAGGCACCGCCTTTTTTCCGATTTTGGGTATCCGGGATTGAATCCGCGCAAGCTTCCAGTCTGCACGGAATAGACCTCTTTTGTATGAAAGAGAAAACAGTTTTTACAATGTTTTTTAATACTATCCGCAGACTTTTTTAATACTATTCACGGGGCGGTGGCCTCGTTAATGTTCAAGCCTTTGACAACTTTTTCGACATTTCTGGGATGGAAGAAACCTTTCTTGGCAAAGTCAGTGGTGTTTTGCCTTGTGGGTCTATGGTAGAGTTTGATGCGAAGATCTGACCCAGCAAGTGCCTTTTTCATTGCGGTCATTGCCAATGGAACCATCTTCCCTAGTCAATGGTGGAATTTTTTACCTACAGAAACCTTGATCAACTGCTTTTGCTACAGACCAGAACGATCTTGATCCATTTGGGCAATTGAGAAATTTGTTTTTCACTCTCTCATCATATTTTTTTGCAGGTATCAATCGTCATTTCTCAAGGCAACAAAGCTAACACGATTTGCAGGGCTTGGGTTCTAACTTCATTTGCGATAAGCAGCATTTTTGTTGTTGACTGCCTTGGTGCAACTTTTATCGAATCACGGCTTGCTGCTTGAAGAGCTTTTAAGGATGTTCAGAATATAAGCCTATATACCTCCCAAAATGATCTCTGAAAGCTCGCTCGCACACACTGAAGAATCATTGGTCTTGAAACAGATATCATTCCAAGGAATCAAAAAAAGAAACTGCTTTAAATGTCTCCAGTTGACTGATTTATAATGCCAAAGTCTTCCGATCGTTTTCGTGTCTAGTTCACATGTTGCGGTAATTAATTTGTGATCTGGTGTTCCTATTGCATGTACGGAATTGAACCAGCGATAAAAATTTTCGCAAAGAGACTTATCAATTAGGAACTCTTACGAAACAATCATCTCCAATTGTTTCTGGAATCATATAATACTCCCCAACTTAATACATAATCAAATAATCAACAAACCCAAAGTAAGGGAGAGTTTTAGAGCCGAGAGGTTAACCGATTGAATTTTTCTTTGTTTTTTATAAGTTTTCGGGGTCAGAAAATAAAACGGTAAGTCCATAATTTTTGTCCAATCGTTTTACATACGTATATTTGTAAAATCTAGAGTATTGTGAAGATTTAGGCACCTTTAAATCATACATTGTTTATATGTTTTTGGCCACATCATGTTTTTATAAAAGACAATAACAAAGGGGTAATTGTGCGCAGAAGTGCACGATTCCTCTTCACGTAATTAAATGCTAAGAAGTAATAGTACTATTTAATGTTTTCAGATGCCTAGAAATTACACACGAAAGACTGATATCCTTTCTTATACGACGGAAACCCTGCAAAAAGCCCTAGGTGCTATAAGGACCGACGGAAGAAAAATTAGGGAAGTAGGAAGATCCTTTAAAATACCAGAATCTACCCTTAGAAAAAATTTGTTGGAAGATGATCTTAAACTACCTCGATTGGGCCGTAAAACTGTATTCTCTAAAGAAATAGAGTGTGAATTAAAAGATTATGTTCTGCTGCTTTCAAAATTGTTTTGTGGGTTGACACCTGATGGTCTAAGAAGGCTTGCATTTAGGTATGCAGAACAAAATAATATTATTTACAACTTTAATCGAGAAAAGGGACTAGCTGGCAAAGCATGGCTTTATGGATTTCTGAAAAGATTTCCCGAGATAAAACTGCGACAGCCTGAGGGCACGAGTTTAAATCGGATTTCATCTTTTAATAAAGAATCTGTAGAACTATTTTATTCTAATCTTAAAATTCTTATGCAAAAGTTTAAATTTCAACCAAGCAGAATATTTAACATGGACGAAACAGGCATTACAACGGTTCAAGCTAAATGTCCGAAAGTTCATGGTGCCAGAGGAGTAAAAAAAGTGGGCTCTGTTATATTTGCTGAAAGGGGAAGGACAATAACTGGAGTTTTTTGTATGAGCGCTGCAGAGAATTACATCTCCCCCATGCTCATATATCCCCGAGTAATAATGCCAACAACTCTGCAAAAAAATGGACCCTTAGGTGCCTTGTACAAATGTTCAACGGTTGAATTAACTCTAAGCTATTTGTTAAGTGGTTCTCTTATTTTGCAAAGCATGCAAAGCCTACTGCATCTGATCCTGTCCTATTGGTTTTAGACAACCATTAAAGCCATATTTCGATTTCGGCTTATAATTTTTGTAAAGGAAATAATATTAATATGGTTTCTCTTCCTCCCCATACCTCAGATCGTTTTCAGCCATTGGATTTAACTTTTTTTAGTCCACTTAAAATTGCTCTCTATAGAGAATACGATCTTCATTTATCTACTTCTGGACATCAAAAAATAACAGAATATGACGTATCTGCATTATTAAACAGAGCATTCATGAAAGTCGCCACCATGGAGAAAGCTGTCTCAGGGTTCCGCACTTCAGGAATTTATCCACTAAATCCAGACAGATTTAGTGAGGATGATTTTACCCCTTCTAGGCAAAACACACATTGCACTGTTGTTAGCAGCGGCAAAAATCACCCACCCTTCTCCAGACCAGAAGCTAATGTTTCATTGCGAAATAGTTCTGAACCAGAAGAAAAAGATTCTTTGCCAGAGGCTAGACAAACATCTTTAATTGACTATAACAATCCTCAGCCAGGTACATCGAAAGAGAACTCTTTCTTTTCTATGGCTCCTATACCAACAAAAAAAGTTATTAAAGGAGTTAAAATAAATGCTAAAAAAAGCAATGTTCAAAAATGCTTACAAGCACTTCGGTTAGGGAAGAACTAGAAATCGCTGACGAAAAGAAGAGAGTAAGAGAAGAAAACTTAAAGAAAAAGGAAAATCTCTCCAAAAGAAAAATATAAGAAAATGTTTTGAAGAAGAAATACAAAAACACTTAAAGGAAAACAAAAAAGAAAGAGAGAGGCCACACCTGAGACATCCGATGATTCATTGGAAAATGAATTGTCTGAGATATGCGACGATGATGAGTTAGACGATATTGATGAATTTAACTTCATGCCGCCTTCTCCAAAATCTCCTTCAAAACCCAACGAGATACGTTGTATTTGTGGAAAAGTTGGTAAAAATCGAGAACTATGATACCGCTGTGTTATGTGTGCTTCTTGGACCCACGCAGCCTGCACGTCTGCTGATATTCCAGAAAATTACATCTGTGACTACTGTTTAAATTAAGGCTTTATACTGCTGTTTAAATATTACTACTAAAAAATTAATTACTTTAAATGTTAATATTTAAAAATAAATAATTTTTTAAAACAGATATTTCCTGCGCACGATTGCCCGTCGGGACGGGTAATTATGCGCAAATGTTTTTTTTATTTTTGTTCAATTTTATACTTGCGTAGTAAATTTTTTTTACATAACATTTTACATATATATACATTAATAAGTAATACATCTCATACCATTTTTAAAACTAATTTATATGTTATAGGCTCGCTACAAATACAATTTTTGCTTAACTCCTCACCATTCCCCAACTCTCCCTTACTTCATTTTTGCCAACATGTATTTTATTTCTACCTACACCATACTGATATCAATATTTGACAAATTACTTAGGCTCTTGCCATATTACTTGGCCTTCATTATTAAAATAGGAATAAAACTTCACAAATTAATTTGGGTGCATCACATGGATTACGATTTTTGCTACACGGTAAATCACCAAAAGCATATTCTCTTTCTGTTACGTTTTGAATAGCTTCAACAAAGAATTGTATTGAAATTACTTCCAACGCGCAACGTATTGGTTTCTTAACCTTTTTCTTAAAAAATTACACAGACAGCTAGTTCCATGTTGGATAATTTAATGTTTATTTCTGTAAGGAAAAGACAAAACCAGCTTGGCCACGCCAACAAAAACAAAATATAATAGTTTTTTTAGAATTATTAAAGGATTTAGTGGGTGGTAGTACATTTCAGGCATAGGTTTTTAATTTTTCATAAAAACTATTGTTCTCAATAACTCCAGCTTCTGACACTCGCCCATTTGTTCCAATATCAACAAGTATAAATTCATAATTAGCATTAATAACTACTATTAATATACTGAAATATTCTTTATAGTTATAAAAGAAATATCCTATTATTGGAGGGCTTGATATTCTAACGTGCTTGTCATCAGTTGTGCGCATGGAAAATTGTATTTACTGAAAAAATCGTTGTCAACCAGTAGCCATTCTTCCTTAGAATTTCGAAACTAAAAGAATGAAGTCCGTTTTAGTGAGAAATTATGTATATGCAGAAAATAATTATACAGTGCATTTTTTTTATCTCCGGTCATACCGTTTTACGTGTAATATTTTCAACCCCATGTCAGAATCTGTTCTATTTAATCGATAGGATTGAAACTTGGAACAAGTGAAGTTTAAGTTAATAGACTTTAAAAAATTCCATTATTTTGCAAAAAAATTTGCGAGAAACCTTTTTAAAATAGGTTTTTCTAATAAAAAAGTTTGCTTTTTCTGCACCTCGTAACCTTCATTACCTTTACACTTCAAAGCAGGTAGACAAATATCTGACAGTGACACAAAATAATTTCCTCAAAATCTCAAAAATCAACAATAAATAAATAAAACCTTTCAAATAAATTGTTCAAAGTGACCTCCAAATTGAGCCAAACAAAAGCCCAGACAGTTGTAGAAATGTCTTTTAACATTTAGGAGCTGCCGGGGAGTAATGGTACGCGAAGTCTCGAAAATTCTATTACGAAGTTCTTCGATATTGTTGGGTCTGCCTCTATATCATATCATATCGTGTCTGACAATATCATACACTTTCGATGATAGATAGCCCCAATAAAAGTTATCTAAAGGCGAAAGATCGGGGCTTCGCGCCGGCCATTTAGATGGCCCAAAACGTCCAATCCAGCATCCTGGGAACGTGGCATTCAAAAACTCGGTAACAGTCGCTGCACTATGAGCGGGGGCTCCATCATGTTGAAAAATTATCCTGCCATTTTGAACAGCGTTTCCTAATGCGGGAATGACCTGCACCTGAAGTAATTCTAAATATTTTGCAGTATTCAGGCTACCCTCTATGAAAAATGGTCCAATTATTCGATCTCCAAGAATTCCTGCCCACACGTTAAGTTTCTATCTTGTTTGGGTATGCGTTTCCTGGATGACGTGAGGATTTTCTCGCGCCTATATTCGAGTATTTTGTTTGTTGACTGTACCATTTGTACAGAAAGTACTTTCGTCTGAAAATAGTATTTTGTTTGTAATTGTGGGGTCGTTGTTAATTCGTTCCATCCACTGTTCACAAAACTGCATTCTAAGAAAATAATCATTAGGCAAGAGTTCTTGAACATTTCTAACTTTAAGATTTGTATTTATCTTTTCTGATTGCCTTATAGCAACTACTCCTACTTTTTCCGGTAACTTCGGCAAACTAAGACTATTTGTTGGATTTTCTTCAATGGCCAAGCATACCTCCATTTTAAATTCTTCGTCTACTACAGTTTCGGTTCTTTTTTGTTTTAAGTGAGAACTGGCGATGCATCCAATCGTAATAAATTTTTCATGAAACCGTTGTACAGTTGATCTAGACGGGACGGAACGGTTAGGATAAGACACGGTAAAATTATCTACCACTTCTTGCGCCGACATTCCTCTAATGTTTGAAACCATCTCAATACGTTCCTCCGTAGTGTAAATCGACATTTTAAAGAGTTTTTGAACAATTTCAATGGAGCAATTTAAAAATTATTTTGTGTCACTGTCAGATATTTGTCTACCTGCTTTAAAGTGTAAAGGTAATGAAGGTTACGAGGTGCAGAAAAAGCAAACTTTTTCATCAGAAAAACGTATTTTAAATAGGTTTCTCTGTTAACTTAAACTTCACTTGTTCCAAGTTCCAATCCTATCGATTAAATAGAACAGGTTCTAACATGGGGTTGAAAATATTACACGTTATACGTAATACGTAAAACCCTATGACCCGAGATAAAAAAATGCACTGTATTTAAATATTTCGAAACTTACAGACGGCCTTTCATGTTTCCAGGATATTTTTTTCCAAGGCATATAATAGCTGTGTATTTTAAGACCTCAAAACTTCGCTAGTGGTCAAAAACTTTAAGGTCACAATTAATCTCTTATTAGTGCTGATGGATTTTCTCATATGAGTATCTTGTTTTTCGATTAAAGGGGACTCGATTGCTAAAATGTCTTCATCCATCTGCAAATCATTTCGAAAAATCCTCAGGCTATCCTATAGCTGCCGTGATCCCCATGATAGACATCCTTATCTTGGACACACTGTATATTGTATTTTTCTTTTGTAGCTTTGTAAATGAGATTTTTTTTCTTTTTATAATAAAGCATTTTTTTATTTCATTTCATATCTGTTTTTAATTTAATTTTTTTTATTTTTAGGGCTCAACCGCTTCCATAAAAATCAAAACCAGAGACCTAAGTAAGCAACTTTATGATAACGACATGTTTTCTTACTTACTCGAGCACTTATGTTATTCATTATCAGCGCTCAGTAAACATCTATATGAGCTTCCTACCTTGGAACTGGCAGAAATAGACTGCGAAAACATTGCTAAGTTTTCTATAATTGCCTTGGATCATATTAATTTTATTATAAAAGCAGATAATAGCTACTTAGATATAAGTACCCTAGAAATTTTGCTTGATTGTGCCAACGAGATTTTAAAACAGTCTCAGTTTTCTAGCTATATTGGTTTGGATGCCAACGTTTCATGGCTGTGTGCCGGCGTGAGTGCCCTCTATCATTTAATAGAATTTTTATTACGAAACGATGAACCGTTACCATCTATTGATAGGCAGGTGTTCAAATTATCTACAAAAAGTCCCAATAGTGAAGCTCAGAACGCGTGCCACAATTTATATACCTTGACTTGTTGGTTGTACAAGAATCAAAACAAATACGTGAAGATTCCAATATTTTTACTATGTAGAGTCAAAAGTTTAATCGTTTCTTTAGCGAGGCTGCCACTGGTAAATTCATTTATTTTTGTACCACACAAGGTTTGGAAATTGGGTTGGCATCCTGATTTAAGTGGAAAGTTTTCTACTCAAGTACCTCAGCTGCCTATTGACATGTTGCAAGAAATCGATGTTTTGGAAGAATACATTTTCAGGTAAGGAATATAAATGTCGATAGAAGAAGTATTAATAGTTCATAAAGTTTCATCTAGTTAATTCAAATATTAGGTATACTCCTTAAAATTTACTTTTTCAAATTCCTGAGATAAAAATTTAATTTAACCTCTTTCATTCCATATTCATCCCAGTATGTTAGTAACGCTACCAATTTAATCCACTTTTTGAAATTCTATATTACTCGATAAAAAAAATGTTGTGTAATGATATTTTCGATATCGAAAATAAATCAACTAATCTAAATATTTTTGAGAATTCGCCATTAGAAAATTTGAAAAATAATTTATTTTTTCTTACCTTTTGTTAAACTGTGATGGGAATAATCAAAATATGTTGAATGTTCAACTCATGGGTTAAAAATTCCAAACTTTTGTTCCTCATGGTATTTGACGGCAAAGTATCAGTTTTAAATTAAAAAATAAATATAATAAATACAGTGCATCTCAAAACTTATGTTTAAATTCATTTAAAATTCAGGGGTGTGTTCGAAAAAAAAACGCTCGGACCCTCGATTTTTATTTCAAGTTGCGCATTTTTGTACGTGAAGTTTGTATATACAGGGTTGCTCAAAAATAAATTACGACCATCAACTTCATTTTTTCAAATGAAAGCACCTTTTTTTTATTTCGTCTTTGAAATTCTACGTATGTTTCATGCATCATGTCCTATACCTAAGTCAACAGTTATCAAAAAAAGACGATTCATAACAAATAAAAAAAGAACAAAAATTAAGTTAAATGTTCAAAATGGTTATCATTCACGGCTTGAAAATATGCAAGGCGATCAATGAAGTCTCGTTGCACATTTTCAATCATTTCTGGAGTTATGGCGCGCACTTCTCTGCGAATTCTCTCTTTCAAGTCGTCTAGATTATTTGGCCTATTAACAAATACCTTCGACTTAAGGTATCCCCACAAAAAAAAGTCCATTGGTGTTAGGTGAGGCGACCTTGCAGGCCATTCGATGGGTCCTCTCCTTCCTATCCACCAATTGGGAAAGGTTTCATCCAAAAATGTACACACAGTGGCAGCATAGTGCGGAGGAGCGCCATCTTGCTGGAAAATTAGTTCTTCGTCAGGATAGTCTGGGTCCAGTGAATTTGGAAATAAAGCTAGTAATGCTGGAACTAATTCAAATTGGAAAAAATCGAGATACACTTGTCTCGTTAAAGTCTGTTTAAAGAAAAAGGGACCTATTACTCTTCCGCGCACTATTCCACACCACACATTTAGTTTTTAAGGTACTGAGTGTTTACCTCCATCATCCAATGCGGATTTTCTGTTGCCCAATATCGACAATTTTGTCTGTTCACACTACCATTCAAACAGAACGTGGCTTCATCGGAAAAAATAATATTTGTTACTAAATTATTATTTAGATTGCACATGTTTTGTAAGGGTTCACAAAACTTATTTCGCCTATCGAAATCGTCATCAAATAACTCTTGCACAGCAATAACTTTGTAGGGGTGATATTTGTGCTTTTTAACTATTCGGTGAACTATAGATTTCGCCATGTGTAAATTTGCCCCAGTCTGCGACAGAGGAGTGCATGGATTTTCTTCCAAAGAAAGCAAAACGTCAAGTTGTTCATTTTCATCTCGAGCAGGACGACCAGATTTCGGCAGATCTTAACATGACCGAATTCTCTAAATTTAGCCTCTATTCTACTCATCACCTTTTGTAATATCGGAGAACGATCAGGATGGATTTCATTGAATAATTGAGCAGCTTCTCTTTGAGCACGTGTTCTATCACCAAACCCAACCATGCACAGAATTTCTATTTTTTCTCGTTCCGTTAACTTTACCATTGTGAAAACCGCAACTTTGCTCGTACACTTCACACTTGATAATATCTGTTTGGCGTACAACTGTCATACAGTTTCTATGAAAATACACGGTCACCAGCCAACAATAAAAAAACACGAATGAATGGATTTTGCTCTGTATAAAAATTTTTAGAGATAAGGTGCCTCGTAAGGTGAACTTCAATAATAATGGGCCTGATGAATAAAAATCTAGCAATTACTTGAAGCAATTGCTTTTTAGCAAAAGCAACTGCTTAACTAGCAAATGCTATAAGTAAAAGCAATTGCTGGATCTTGATATGAATAACATTTTGAAGCAAATGCTGCTTTTGCTATATGTATGTAGTAATTGCTTATTTGTCCACGCGGCTCCACTCATATTTATAGGTTTTTATTTGGTACCGAACTTGAAAATTTTGCATCGTCCACTCATCAAAATTCCTGCCTTATCGTCGCCATCCCAGATATTTGTGTTTTTTTTTATAAACATTTGCTATTTATGTCTCAGTTCGGCTATAAGAGACCAAAATTTCGTATTGTCGTTCGCAGAACTAACGAGTTATTTAGAACATAGGTACAAGTCTATATATATTTTTTTAAAGATAAATAATGGTAATATGGGGGATTTGAGTGATAGTGAAGAATTTGATAGTGATGAAGAAATTATAGACAAGAATTTAATATTCGTACACAAATTAAAGGAAAATAAAATCGTATTTAATAAATCACAAGTTCCGCAAGTTAAAGTAGAAAAAGAAGCCGCTTTAACCGTGTTAGTAAAGCAATATAAAGAAATTTTTAACGTCCTACTTACAACAAAACAGCTGTTAAAGAAACTTAGTAATATGAAGGCAGAGATAAAAAAAATGTTTTATGTTAATAAGACGGGTAATAAACCAATAATCTATAAACCTTGGGAAAAATTATTATTATAAATTTTCGAGGTAGAAAAGAATCCCGTTTTTAAAAAAATACCAGGTATGTTACATAACATTTTTTTAGCGATGTATATTTAATAAAAAATATAAACTTTTAGGTGCTGCGTCTGTTGGAGCTTATGAAGAAATACTTGATATGCCGCCGGCGCGGTCTACATTAGCGTATGATCCTCCTATCCCTGCAGCTGCACCCATAAAAAAAGTAAAAATATCAACTAAATTGCCGGAAACTAATGAAACAAAAATATTATCGACTGCTGAACTGCAACGATTGGTTTTATTAGAGCAGCTAAAATTGTGTCGTATGCAACAGGAAGAAATTCTCAAGAGGAAACTTGGAAGTGATGACTCACTTGAATCAAGCAATCTTGTAACAGAAGGGGGCAAAGTGTTTCGCAAATTATAGTTACAGAACACTATTATATTTGTAGCACTATTATTTTTCTTCATCCATATTAATTAGTTCAATTCCTTACATATTACAACTAGAATTTATATTTTAATTGGGATTAAATCGTAAGAAAGAATGTTAAGTTCAAAATGTGTCAAATTTATTTTCATATTTTCATTTATTTTAATGTTTATACAGTAAAGTAAAGCGTTTTTCTAAAAAAACATTTCCTTACGCTTTAATAAATATATGCGTGACTTTACGCTGGCACTGCATATAAAATCTATAAAATTTGCTGTTGAGAACTACAATTATAGATACTTACACGATTATTGAAGAGCATTTCAGTTATTAATTCTCTTTTTTGCTGTCCTAATTGGCGAACTATATTTGTGGGCATTTCGTTATTTTGTGCGTCAATTTCATAATTGATTTCTTCAATAAAATTAAAATCTTCATCATGCAGATGTTTTGCGATATTATGAAGCACAACGCAGGCAATTATAATCGATGGTGTTTTTTCTAATTTATTTCTAATTTTGTACTGAAGGATAGGGAATCTTGCTTTTAACTGCCCAAAACATCGTTCAATTATTACACGTTCTCGACAGAAAACATTATTATAATTTTGCTGCTGTTGGGTTGTCGGATTTCTCCAGGGAGTCATAACCCAAGGCGATATTGAGTAGCCATCGTCTCCTAATAGTACACATTTTTCTGCGCTGTTCTTAAGGATATTGTATATGTTAGAATTTTTTAAAATTCTGCTATCGTGCACAGAGCCTGGCCATTGGCAGTCCACACTTGTGAATATTTCTTCTGCATTACAAGTCGCCTGCACGTTAATACTGGGATATCCTTTTCGGTTTATATATTCATCACCGAATTCTTGGAAATTTGGAATCCTTACGTGCGTGTAGTCTATCACTCCGATGGCATTGGGAAGGAAGCCTGGATCTGCCAATACTCTCAGAAATATTTTTATCTTAGTTTGAGGTGATAATGCAGCTCCTCGTCTTTCACCAGTACTATTTGAAAAGTAATTTGCTAACCAGTCAACATTTTCACGGTCAAATCGATATAACTTTTTAAAATTATCGTCTCTGCAATTTTTACATACACTGTATATTTTAGTTTAACGCACAGTCATATATGCACTTAGAACATTGAAAGGCCTTTCAATGTTCTAAGTATATGCAGCCATGTTAAGCGACACCGACACGACACACTAAACTTAGGTTTGTAGCCTTAAATGAACGAATTTACTGTTATCAAGCAAAATGATGCCTAAGACCTACCTTACATTTTTTTGAGCAATTGCGTCACTACAAAAAGCAATTCCTTAATTTATTCATAACATTTTCAGCAAGTGATAGCAATTGCTTCTAATATTTAAGAAAAAGCTTTGACTAGAATCATTTTCTGGCCTTTTCAGCAATTGCTGGAGGCAAAAGCAATTACTTCACGTTTTATTAATTGCTTTTCAAGCAAATACTTACATTTTATAAGGAAAAGCAATTGCTGCAATTTTATTCATTAGGCTCAATGTTTGGTCGTCTTTTTTTCGATAACTGTTGACTTTAGGTATAGGACATGATGCATGAAACATACGTAGAATTCCACGCGAAATTCAAAAATGAAATAAAAAAAGGTGCTTTCATTTGAAAAAATTAAGTTGATGGTCGTAATTTATTTTTTAGCAACCCTGTATATACAAACTTCACGTACAAAAATGCGCAAGTTGAAACATAAATCGACGGGTCCGAGCGATTTTTTTCGAACACACCCCTGAATTTTCAATGAATTTAAACATAACTCTTGGAATGCACTGTATAAGTTAATAAATATAATGACACCAAAATGAATTGTTTATCTCTTATATTTTATTAGAATAGTCACAAACATTCTTAGTAACGATAGGACATCCGGTACTTTGTACGGTGTTACAGAAACTTTTTCTGTAACACATCATAAGGTAATGAATAATAATAATGTAAAATTTTAGAGCCACACTGTTAGGTTGGACTACTAGGCAACAATTCGAAGAAATGTGGATGTGCTTCCTCAGTGTCTTGTGCTCCCCACTAGACTCTAATGACTTAGATACAGCTGACCTAGCTAGGCGCGCCTCGACTTTAGCTATAAAAGCTATTACAGCCCAACTTTTGCAGTCTTTTAGATACCCCGTACTTGGCAACAAAAACGTATCTAAAATTATGCATGTATCTAGAAATACGCCTATGTCAGAAACTTCTATAAGGTATAAACAGGATTGTTTTATTAATAAAGAGCGAATTTTAATTTATTTATTTTTTGTTCTATTGCAGCATGAGAAAGCTTAAACTGATTCAAAATCATATAGAATACAAATACAATGAAGAACTAGGCACTTGTGTTTTGGAAGATATAAAAAACGTATTCAACAGTAAAAATTTTGAAAAAATAACGGATCAGTATTCATATGGTCAGGTATCCGTGAAATATCTATTAGCATGTACCAGTACCGATGGCGAAAATTCTGATATTATGTTTAAAAAGAGGAATCAACTTTTGGAAGAAAGCGGTTTGGATATTAACTCATGTTTGCAATTTTTATTGGATTATTATACACAGATAATGAAATCTCAGGTAAATATTACTGACAATATTATTGAACAAAGAATAACTATTTACTTTCAGTCTACCGTTGTTGATTTACGAATTCTTCATGAAACTGTCAGATCGACCTTATATATATCAGATTTATTCAATGACAAATCCCAGTTTTCTTGGATGTTGGATATATTTTTAGATTTAGCAAAGGTTCACGCGGTTGAAGATGAACTGTTACACCAATTTCTAATCGTTGGTATTTGTAAAGCTGTAGGAGTTTTAACACCGGTATACCACCTGATTTTTAAATGTGTAATATTTGTATATCATTATGTTTCTTTTTAGGACCTGGAAGTATATGAACAAACCAAAAAACTCTTAGTCCAATTTTTAAAGAGCCCTTTCCTTCCAACTCGCATTTCTTCTTTACATGGTTTGCTTTATGTTCTAGAAGGATGTATTTTATCAAACATTGCTATTGGGGGAATATCCGAAGAGTTACAACTAATTCTGCCATGCGCTGTTGAATATATTCAAGTCAACTTAAGCAGCAATCATCCTGTATTGAAAAAATCCCAGGAACACGCCTTGGTTTTGTGGTCTTTAGCCTTTTATATTCTAGAAAATGTCGATGAACATCATGTGGAGAGTAATTTTGTTGCTAATACGTTACAACTAGCTCTACATAAGGTTCAGAAAACATCGATGAGTTGCATTGACAAATGTATATTAAAGGTAAGATTTTAAAATTGAATTGATGAGTTTTTTATGAATGGAAAATTCAATACTGTGTTCGTTCCACGTCAGTTGCACTAGAAAAGTAAGCTTACATTATAACTGGGTGATTGAGTACTTGGATATTATGTCTGCCAAAACTTTTTTATGTCAAGTTGTGTTGGATTTGTTATAAGTGGAGTGTATATTGTTTGGGTTCTTACATCGTTAGTGCTAATAAGTAAAACAAGACAAGACTACACGTTAAAATTACAAATTGTTCGAATAAGCCTTTTATTATTCGGTAAGATATTGATAAAATTAAAATATAGGTTTTTTACGAGAGACACAAAAGAGGTAATGGAAGCATAAGCATAACATTGTTGTGATTTCTCTTGTAATACTGTTGGGTAGTTGTTGAAAACGCTCAAGCTGATGGACCGGTTTGCTTCCCAGAAAATTTAGCGAGGTTGCCGATTACGCTCTTGTTAAGTCATAAATATTTTAAAGTAAACATTGCTTCCAACCTTGAAAGTACAAATGTCTTACACTAAAGTCACTATAACGGCAATGGGCAGATCTTAGCAGACGAATGTTTCATTTGATTTTATTGAAGTCCTTTTTCAGCTTTGATTGTCGCAATTCTTTAAAGTTCCATCTTTACCTGGATAAAGCATGTCGAAGCAAATGAACGATAAGTCCTTTCCTAATTTTGATTTGCGCAACCCTTTAAGTTCCATCCTTACCTGGATGAAGCATGTCGATTCTACGCTATGACCACTTACTTAGAAGAAATAGGAGTAGTAGTTGGAAGTAGATTATCCTCCTTTATAAATAATAACTAGATCACCAATCGTTAGTGTCATAATTATTACGCCACTTAAGTCGTTGCTGCAACTTTGAAACATACTTAAGCCATATAGAAAAGTCTTCTTCATCAAAAATGCTGCTACACCTTCTGGATCACTAGATAAGGGCGTTATGGTTCACGAATTCCGGACTGCCTTGATTTGAACTAACAAAATGTAACATTTTTTGAATATTAATAAATAATTACCTGCACACGCTCGAGATGAGATTTGGTCGCCATTACACCGGCTTTCCACAGACCATCAAAATGTGGAAAATAATTGGGTATAAAAGACCATAAAGTATCCTCATTATTAAGAGATTTAGTCAAAGTATATACTATTTTCCTGTAAGAATATTCCAAGTTGTTTTAATTCTTGATTATCTCAGAGAAAGTTGCCTCCGTAATTCAAAAACACTTGATAAGGTTTACCATGAAAAATCGTTTAAAGTAAGTAAGAAATACTTCTGTAGTCATATCCGAAACTAACTGAAGGTGTATAGCTTTCGTAACAAAACAAATATAAGATTTTGTAACCGCGACTTTGTGATCTGTGGTAAAAAAAATGGTGGCGCTGGACTTACTCGTAAGGTCTCCATTATTGAAAAAAATAGGCGTAGGGTTATTTTTGAAGCAACAGACACAGTTATGATAAATTGATTTTAGGACTAATAATTTGGTAAATGCATGTTTTGATAGAGTTTTTTTTATAATATCTAAAATTCGAATTTGTCAATCTTCCACCGACTCTAATTAACCCAAAATCAGGTAAAAGTAGATTTAGTCTTAATCATTTACTACTCTTGCATACAATATTCTGCTGCTTCAAGCGCGCCAAATTTTCGTTATTCATTAATTCTTGGGCAATCGTTTTAAAATCTAAAACAATAGGCAAATAAATAAATAATCGAATAATATAAATCGAAACAAAATATAATTATACATTCTAAGTAGACAACTTAGACAACTTGAATATTTTGAAAAGTCAGTAATAGATCCAAGAGCAGGGATCATGGTGCTTGCTTGAACTACTTTATGAATTTCGTGAAGATTTTCTAAAAAAAACATTCCTATAAACATTAAGTGACAACAACGCATTTGGACTGACACCACGAGAAACACATTCCGCTGGGTTGTCTTGAGTTGGAGCATGTCGCCACTGTGTAATGTCTGAAAGTTCTTGAATCTCAATATTATGATTAGCTATAAATACCCAGAACTACAGGGTTTCCATCTATATCCTGACACATTTTAACTGCTTCTAAGTCGAGAACGAAAAATGAAAACAATGTGCGGTTTTCACAGAACATCATCAATATTTTTAAAGTTTTTTTTTGACAGTGTTGCCAAGTTTCAAAATTTACCTGAAATAGGAGGAAAAAAATTGATGATTTTCAAAAGCCGATTTCTCAAAAATTTTAAATGTAACACCCTGTACTTTTTAATTTCACATGAAAACCTGTTAAATTCCCTTTCCGAAAATGTATAAATTGTCTTAAATTCATTATTTGTTTTACAGAGCCAATTTTAGTAAATGACACCTTTTTGAAAATTTTTCTACAATAAATACCTATTAAATAACATTCTCGGTATCAAGTGACAACAATAACAATTGTAGCTTGTCAAGGAGGCTGTGATTTGCACAATTTGTTTTGTGGGCTTCAACTACTGTCAAATCTTTTTAAGGTCATTCGTTGGGGAGTCCCAATAATTTGATTTCTATATGTATTTTTGCATTTTTTAAAGATTTTGAAAGGTTTAAATATCTTTATCACCCGGGAAAAGGCACGTTGCGTGTTATTATTTAGAGAATGCAAACGAAAAGAAGATTTAGGCTGATGTTTGAAAGGGATCCACCTTCACGCAGTTCTATACTTCATTGGGTATGTCAATTTTCCCAGGAGGGAACAGTTAAAAGAAAAGTTAGAACAAACCTAAATGCACAAGATATCAAGCATCTGTTGCATGATATTTTACTGGTAAAAGAAGTGTTGTCCTTAAACAATAACCAAATATCTATTAGAAAGATACCTCAAACGACAAATATGTCAAAAAGTAAAGTACATAATATTCTAAAAATAATTAAGTTTAAACCCTACAAATTTAAACTTTCCAAAAAATAGAAAATCGCGCCCTTGAAAAAAGATATTTAATGTGCGAAACACTACTAGATCTTTTTAGAAATGAGCCGGATACCAATTTAATAATGTCTGATGAGGCAACATTTCACATCAGTGGTCGAGTAAATAAGCATAACTGCCGAATTTGGGGAGATGAAAATCCTTGAGTGTATAACGAATTTGAAAGAGATTCTCCTAAGCTGAACGTTTGGTTTGCAGTATCGAAATCTAAAATTTATGGGCCATTTTTTTCTCAAAAAGCAACAGTGAATGGAAACAATTACACCGATATGTTGGAAACATTTTTTTATCCTCAACTTCAGCAGGATGGAATTTTAGACACGGTCTACTTCCAGCAAGACGGTGCACCACCACACTTCTCCAGGGTCGCAAGGGATTCCTTAGATATTACTTTTGGAAACAGATGTATAGGGCGAGCAGGTCCAATCGAGTGGGCACCTTATTCTCCCGATCTAACCATTCCAGATTTTTGTATATGGGGATATGTAAAAGACCGTTGCTACAATCCAACCCCAAGAAATTTGGATGAACTGTGCAACAACATAGTAAACGTTTTCAACCAAATTACACCGCGAATGCTACAAAACGCAACTTATTTCTCCGTCTACATTTGTGTTCCGAGCAAAATGGGGGTCATATTCAGCAGCTAATTTATTAGTTAAAAATTAAAATTAATTTCTTCAATTGTTTTTTGTTAAAATTGTTGTAAATAGTTGTATTTTAATACATAGAATAAACACTTTTTATAGACATGGCAATAGCGCAAATTATTTAATTATGATCATGCTAAAGCGATACATAGGCAATTACCAGAAAATGTTCATCAATCACCGAATATGTATTCTAGGAAAATTTTCAAAAAGGTGTCATTTACTAAAATTGGCTCTGTAAAAAAAAATAATGAATTTAAGACAACTTATACATTTCCGGAAAGGGGATTTAACAGGCTTTCATGTGAAATTAAAAAGTACAGGGTGTTACATTTACAATTTTTGAGAAATCGGCCTTTGAAAATCATCAATTTTTTTCCTCCTATTTCAGTTAAATTTTGAAACTTGGCTACACTGTTAAAAAAAA
The DNA here is from genome assembly GCF_022605725.1 of Anthonomus grandis grandis. NCBI lineage: Eukaryota > Metazoa > Arthropoda > Insecta > Coleoptera > Curculionidae > Anthonomus > Anthonomus grandis. Next base: position 6,771,574 of record NC_065562.1, read on the forward strand.
CTTTAAAAATATTGATGAAGTTCTGTGAAAACCGCACATTGTTGTTATTTTTCGTTCTCGACTTATAAGCAGTTAAACTGTGTCAGTTTATAAATGGACACCCTGTATTATAGAGTCGCACCAATAAACCACTCTACTAATGAAAACATTTAGCGATAATCTTACTTTGTTTATTAATCTTAAAAGTAATAAGGTAGATGTGAGTTGTAACCTAGAAATAGTTTTTATCTAAAGCGGGGCTACCTTTCGTTTGGCACAAATAAGCCTGAGTAAAGGTATCGTCATTTTTATTTATCGATTTAATATACACATATGGTCCATAGGCATAAGAAGATCCGAGAATCCGTGTATTTCAATATGAAGGAGATTTTGAAATGCTTAATTGCTCGCGAAATGTTAACCATCTTGAATCCAAACCGTATGATAAAAAGTTATCCCATTTGATCCTTTCCAACCAAATATCTGGTAGGATTATTTTAGCTAAGATTATAGTTGCACTTAATAAGCTCAACGGATCGAATAGATAGAACTAAACGTTTGGTAATATGATTTTGTGATCCAATACTAATTTTATAAAAGATAATATCTTTTGTGCCATTTCAAAATAATCTTAAAGTTTTTGTGTCCTCGTTTATGCCTATATCAATCAAAATGGCTTTATCAGGAGTGCTTAACCTTTCTAAAAACCTTCTCCTATTAGAAACCCATTTTCCTAAATGAAATTCTGCTTTATCAAGTATCAAACCAATTTCAACAGTTTTTTCTATGCAATCAGAACCGGTTAGAAGATCATCGACATAGAAATGTTCTTTTACAGTACGTGATATTAGAGGAAATCCTGCTTCGTAATCAATTCCTATCTGATAAAGGCATCTTGCTCTTTATTTTTGGTTTTTATTGTCACGCACAGTATATATTGCAAAGAGTTTTATTTTTCGTAAACTTGTTACATGCAATAAATTTTTTTTATGTCTGTAGCTATGACATAGTTGTGCTGACGGTAACGAACTAAAATGGTAAATAGATCTGACTGGATAGTCAGGTCAGTAGTCATGTGAATATCATTAAATGATATTCCAGAGCTACTAAGGCACGAGGCGTCAAAAACCACACGGAGCTTGATCATCATATTACTGTGTTTTTAAACACCATGTATATATAATAAAAAATCTGGTTATTGTGTTTATTACTTTTGACCTAAACGCATGTGCCCCATTGCATTCAAATTTCCGTTCAAGAATTAAAAATGGTTTTTCAGCAATATCATAAGAACTTCCTAACTTTTCTGAACTTTCTTTTAGAGTCACGAGAGAATCTCTATTTTCATCGCGTTTAAGTGTATTTACAAAGTGTTTCTCATCAGCCTTTTCCTAATTCGATAATGGTTTTAAATGTGAAAACTCTTCAATGCCCCTAACACGCGTAATTTGTTTGTCAATATCAATATTTTTTTCTTAAGGTTACACTGTCTTTCTTGACTCGATTCGCTAGCTACACGCCCAGATATAAACTAATCGAGTTTTGTTTTTTGATTAAAAGGTTAATTTACGTTTAGTTTAATTTGACCTACAGAAATTAAGTCCGAAAAATAATAATGTATATCGTAATTGGGGTCGGCTAAAGTTTATGTTAGAAATACTAAAATTGCATTTGTTAAACTCAAAGTTTAGCAAACTATTCGTTATGTGAGGTATTACTAAACAAGAAATATCAATACAAGAACCGTTAGCTTTGGATTTAATGTGAGTGATATATTTACTTTTACAATCCGATTGAGTTTCGTTAAATTCTGATTCAACATTCTGATGAAACTGTTAATCGTAACAGATGTTTCTGATTAGTGTAGTTCAGTAAGAAAGCTGCTTTGGGAACCGACATTAAGTAGAGCTCGTGGTCACAATGTCAACTAATACGGTCGCTAGCAATACTTCTTCGGTGGATAAATTTAGTATAGACGACAAATTGATACTTTCATGAATTCTTTCTCTATTATTTTTACCCGAATTGATATCACAATGTGTTGTGTGTTGTGCTTAGCTTTACATGTTTTACAATTTTTTTAGATTGTATGTCCCGCTCTCAGACAATTTAAGCACCAATGTATAGCTTATCTTAGCTTCCTCTTTACGTTGATTTATGCCTAATTTAAAAAGGTCTGGGCCATTTTGAACAAAATTATCTTGTTTACCAACAGAGCAACTAGATTTTATAAACGGCATTTCTACTCCAAAGGAGTTAATCTTTATATGTCGCTTATGTGTATTTTCAACAACTTTATTTTGTTCCAATCATTCAAGAAGATGCCGGTTCTTTCAAAAACGATGTTAAATTGACTAAAGTGTTTGTTGTGTATAGTGTTTTTATCTGTTCTTATTTAAGAAGTGTTATATGATCTGATTTGCCGCTTATCAGATAAATAATCAACGTATCCCAAGTATCGACAGACTCATTTAGAATTTTCAAGGCTCGAAGGTCAGTGGTTACAGTGTCAACTAATTTTCGCAAACAATTAGAAGGCTGTGGGTATAGTTTTTGAATATTAAAGAATGTTTTTTATATTAATTCAAAATAATCATCCATTATTCTCAAAGAGACTTAGATATATGACCAAAGGAAGGAAAAGTATACTCAAAGTCAAAGTCTCACAAATCAAGCTTGATTGAATAGAGACAATCAATAAACATAGGACAAGTCAATAACGCAGTTTCAAAATTTCGGATTCACTATATTGAATATCTGGATCCTCACTACTTAACTCTATTTACCCTTGTATATTATCGTATTCATCTAATATATTATAAAAACGATCGACACATTGCTTGAGTTCAAGGAAGACAACTTGATCTTCCAAATTAAAATGTGGAAATAGTGCTGTAAGATAATTTACATATTTTTGAAAGTTTGTTTTGAGGCAGTCACATAATCTATTCTATCAATAACCCTTTTATCAGGCATCCCACTTTTTTTACATGTCTTATAACATTTAGTGATTAAAATGAAAATTAGGCAGTAAGATTTTTTAAAATTAAAACGGAATTTTGTCTGAGGAACGTTCTATTTAAGATTTGGTTAGATTTTTGCAGATTTTTGGTCAAATTAAGTAGAGAATGAAGCGAAGAGGCACCCAGAGCTTGGAAAAAATTAAGGTTCAAAAACGACTTTATAGAAAGAATTCATATTACAATGGCCATTACTACCTAATTATTCATTAAAAATTACTCATATGTAGAAACGAGACAATATTAGACGATATCAGAGGAAATTTTTATACTCGGGTTTTTTATTCACTGGAATTAAAGCCTTAGAGAAAGACGTAGAGATAGACTTTTCCATTTGATAAACTCTATACATCCAAATTCATTTTATTAAAATAGCGTCCTACGGGATTTTTATATAGATTATTCCAGAGCGAGTTGCTTCAATAACCAGTTGTAGCATTTTAACTGGCGCTTCTGTACAATTAAACTAAGATATTTTAAAAACAGTGCCTTAAATCAAAATTTTGCAAGAGTAACTTTTTTATCCAAATTAAATAGAGAATCTAACAGTTGACTTCTTATAAAAAAATATTCTATAACCTCGCAGATTTGAGGCAAAAAAGGACCAAGTCCCTCCGTATATTACGCAACTGGCAATTTTTTTAAAAATTGGCTTCATAAGTAATTGAAAATTTACTACAATAACCTGCATGCAAAATTTAATTAAAATTGAGCTGGTAGTCTAAAAATTATGATAAATAAACAAATAATTATTCTTAAGTTTAACACCCTGTATCTTTGTTATTAAAAATTTCTGAGAAAAAAATTCTAATGAAAGTCTATTTCTTTTTAAATTCTCTTAATCACGTATTAAAATTAATGACGTTTAAACTGGACCACCCTGTATACTACTGATAATATGTCTACTATACAGTGCGAGTCTATAACTTGGACTAAATTTATTAAATCAAAGGTGGTCTTTTTTCGATAATGTGCTCGGACACGTCGATTAGTATTTTAAATTTTCATTATTTTATGTAAGAAAAAAATATACAGGGTATCTTAAATGTGAGATTTGAGGCCATAGGTTATTTTTGTAATAATTTTTTAATGACTATTATTAAAGGGTTTAACAAGTTGTAACAATATATGCGTACCAAATTTCACGCTTTGTCTTTTAAAAGATATCTAACAGACAGTATCTAATTCGAAAAATGAATTCAATTCATTAGTATATCTTTAATAAATGCATGCATTGACTTTGACAAATAAGTTATAGAAACAAGTAACGAGAGTAGTATCGAATTCGGTTCATATTTGTGCGACGAAACTATTTCACAGTTTGTTGTTCGTCATTTGTAAAATGCCGTACTTAACACACAAGATTGAAATTCTAATGATGATTTGCTACGGAGATTTATTCAGACAGAAATATCCTGATGTACCACCCATATCGCAAAGTACCGTAGTAAGATCGAAAAAGAGTTCCAAGAAAATGGGCATTTAAGGCAAAAAAAAAAAGTAATGTACTCTCTCTCGAAAAAAATTCCCATGTTCCCACTAGGCAGATAACTAGGGAACTCGAAATTAGCCAAACTTCAGTAGGAAAAGTTCTTAGAGCTGGAAAATTTCAACCCTATTAACTAACAATCCTCCAGGAACTCATCCAAGATAATCCAAATAGAAGACTCCAGTTTTGCAAACAAAGGATTGATCTACTAGACACAAATGTTCTACAAATAGAAAACGTACTATTGAATCACTGTTTGTGTTGAATGGTGAGGTAAATCATCAAAATTGTCGTTATTGGGCAGACAAAAACCCTTACTGGATGTGCGAAGACCACATTCAACATTCAGAGAAAGTCAATGTTTTGGCAGGGCTTATTGGTGGTCGAGTTATTGGATCGATTTTGTTCATCATTTTGCAAGAACCGTCATGAGTACCTGGATGATTTATTTCCAGGCAGACAGATTGGCCGAAAAGTACTCTTTGATTGGCCACCCAGGTCTCCGGATTTAACACCTTTAGATCTTTTCTTAAGAAATTACTTGAGAAGCAAAGTTTTTAAGACCAAATCAGCAGTGTAGGCTAATTTCCGGCGAAGTAATTATAAATTTTCACAACGAGTTTCAGTTCCATTTAGAGTATTATCAGTTACCTAAGACTGGATTTTTAAATATATAATCAGTCTAGTTCTTCAAATTACCGATGTAAATTATCTATATTATGTATGACCATATTATCATATTATATATAATCCTGCTTTAATAAACTAAAAAATGAAAGCTAATGAAAAGAGCCCGGCGTTTACTTTAAAAGTCTACCAAGTATTCTTATGACGTGATATTCTTCAGAGTGGCTCCGAAATATAATTAATGGATGAAACGAACAGGATTAATGGATGTAACCAGTGATATTCGATCGATATTATTCGAAGAGATCATTGAAATCACCGCATCCAAAAACTGCTATATGCTATATGTATTTCTTAATTTTCGCGCTTTTTTCAAACTTTAAATTAAATAAGGTATGCGGGCAGTCGCGCTCTTCTAGGTGACACCTGAGAGAGGAAGTTTCGTATTCTTCTTTAGAATTGTGTGGGCATGTAGTGTGAAGAAACTAACTAACCTAGTGTTCTTATGCTGTGATCATATAATTGGGATCGAACTTTACAGGTCTCAGGTAAATTCGTTTAATCCATAAATTATATTCCGGGAAATTATATTCTCTGAAGAATATCACATGTTGCTTAGTTGTGGCAACCAGGGCAAGTGAACAACGAAACTGAACGTCACAACGACTTTTTAAGTTGGCCGAATTGCAACGATGGTAGATGCAGCCTATCACACGATGTTCTGAATATGATTGCTTCAAATCCATTTCAGCCGATGTCCCTATGTACCAACGAAGGTCTTGGGTACGAAAATCAATATATTAACTTATAATAACAAGTAAATCATAAGTTATAAAGAGAACTATAGCATTTTTCCTACTTACCCTCTACTAATTGAACGTAGATATGGACGAGATCTGTGGCGCATTGTATTTCTCCTGTAAGGTGCATGCGCAAGGTGAAGCATTGTCTTTCTCTCTTAAACTTAATGCCTATAAATTTCTGTTGAATGTTAAAGCAGCGGTATTCTGTGACTTCTCTAAAGCCTTTGACTGTGACAACCATGGAGTATGAAATCATGGAAATGGTTTAGGGGAATTGCTCTAGAATGGTTGAAATCTTTTTTGTCAGACTGAACTTTGAGTCATGGAGTTCCTCAGGGTTCAGTTCTCGGTCCCATTTTATTTCTATTGCATATAAATAACCTGGCGTCTCTCCAAATAAGAGGATTCTTCACTATTTTTGCAAATGACATCACCATCTTATGGGCAGACAATAATAAAAAGCACATTAACAAAAACAATTTCTGAAGATTTACTAATGGTTAAACAGTGGTATGATGCTAATTAATCTGTTGTCTTTAAATATAGATAAGACTAAATCGTTAAGTTTTAATTTTGTATGTTCAAATCAGTTAATTATTCACAACAAAGAATTGGAAGTGAATAATTTCAACAGATTTCTTGGAATTGTTATTGATGATAATCTGCAGTGAAGCAAAAACTGGCTAGAGGACGTTATGCTTTGATAGTGATTTCAAATGAAGTGGGATTGGAATCTGCAAAATCGGTCTACTTTTTTTTGATTGAAAATCACCTACGGCACGGAATAGCATTTTTGGGTTGCTGCAGTCAAGCGCTTTTTAACTCTGTGTTTGTTTTGCAAAAAAGAGCCATTGTGTATATGAGCCATTGCAGATATATGTGTCATAAATCTCTACAGGACTCATGTAGACCCCTATTTAAAGATTTAAAGATACTTACCTTATGTTGCCTGTTTATTGTGGAGTCTGCTTGCTTAATAATATATAAAAAATATAAATCATATCTTGTAAATTATGGTTCTTCAAAACATTACAATAACAGACAAAATGATAATATTCCAATGCCCATCCCGAAGAGTGAACTAACATGGAATTCCCTTATATACTTGAGCATAAAAATTTTTAACTATCTTCCAAATTGCATCAAAACCTCTAAAAGTCCTCCTTGCTTTAAGAAGTCCTTAACGGAACTGCTTAAAAGCAAGTATTTTTACAGCCTAACAGAGTTTTTTAAAGATAATTGGGAAAGGCCCATAGGACATAATTCGTTTTTAATTCAGATTTAAAGCTTTGATTTTTTGTCATGTTATATTTTATATTATTTTTGTGATACTACTCTCAGAAAATTTTAACTCATTTCGTCTTGAATTAATTAAATTTTGTGTTATTGTTATTTTTGTTAGTAAACAGTATGCTGAACCCAGTTTTTTTTTTTTTAATTATATGTTAGTAATGTGTCGATTTATGTTGTTTTATGTTGTTGTTTAAAGTAGCTTTATCAACAAATACCATGTATTTATGATAATAAATCATGTTTTGAATTTGAATACATGGGTATTTTCGCACCCAAGAAAGAGATTTGTCGGCCCGGTATATTCCTGTATACAACAATGACTATTGGGCATTCTCTATGCTTACATGTATACCGGGTGACCCAATAATACTGTTTCTCGACCATATCTTTGGAACCGTTCGTCGTATGACTTAGGGTTAAAGAAAATTATGAGATAAATTGGTCATGAAGATTCCCTGGAAAATATTTTTAAGTTCTAAAAATGACCATCAGAGGGCGAACTGCCATCCTAAATTTCGCACAATAACTAATAGTGAAAAAAAAATAGTTAATAAATAAATATTTAAAATATAGTTAATTTAGTTGAATCCTTCTCGGAGGCTAGTTTTGACAAGATGTCTGAAAATGCTAAAAAAAATCAAAAAAATTAAATGGAATGGTATGACTCTTTTTTATGAAAAAGTAGCCAAATAACATCCAAAGAAGCCAGTGAAAACCGTTTTTTAAAATCTCGTTCCTAGCTTCAAATATTGGGAAAATAAAATGAATGGATCTTTGAAGGGCAAGGATCGCGCGGTAAATTTATTAAAACTATTAAAAATTTATCTACAAAATGAATAAGATGTTAAAGAGGCAATTGTGAGTCTAAAAAATATTAATTATTAAAAAATTTATATCATCAGAACATTCATGTTGCTCCAAAGGAAATAAACGCATCCTGAACTTATTAAGTCACTTTAATATTAATCTCTGAGTTCTTACCTTTAGTTTAAAAAGTAAGTCTAAAAACCCAAATAGGTATACTATACGCAAATTCAATCAAAATTCAGCAAGTTTAGAATTAAAATTATAGTATTAGTAAAATATTTTTTTTTACCCGTAAGTCATACGATGAATGGTGTCTGAGATATAGCCGAGGAACAGTCTTAGTGGGTCACCCGGTATAAAGTAGTTCTATTAAAACATTACATCTAGTAATATTAAGATAATTAGTATTACCTTACCTCACATACAGATGTCTTTTTAGGGCCTGGAGAGGTTATTACTAATAAGACCAATGTACACTCTAGAAAAAATAGGAAAAAGCTTACAAAAGTTGGCATTAGAGAAGATGAGAGACGAAAATCCTTCTATTTCAATTTTGGGATTTCAGTTACTTGTTACTTATATGTATGTTGGTAAGTTAGAAAATTAAATGTGTAAATTAACATTTAACCTATTAACTTTAAATAAAATTTTAGACTGTTGGGAACACCTAGAGAAACCCGAGGTAGACAGCGAACAGACCAGCCCAGACCATTTAGTGCAAACGATCGAAAAGATATCAGCCATTTTCGATCGAATAAAAAAAAGCTACATAAACGAAGCTGAAGTTCTTTGTTCCGTGCTACCTTTAATTTTAAAGGATTTTTTCAGCCCGTCCGATATCCTCACTAAAGTCATTGGAGAATTTTTATCCTCGCAACAGCCTCACCCAAAATTGATGAGTGGTGTAGTTTTTCAGGTAATTTTTTTTTTAAATAGAAGATTTCATTTAAAAAAGATTGAAGGAAATAACCGTTCTTGTTATAACGGTGCAATTTTACGTTAACTAATAAGTATCACTCTATTATACCGGGTGACAAGGAAAAAGGGACACTTGATAACATTTTTACTTTTTGAGTTAAACCAATGAAAATTGGAATATTCATAGAATGGTTATAAGAACATCTTTTGATATGTTCGGTTTTTTCCGTCACTTCCGATTTAACCGGAAATAACACTTTTAAGTGTTTCGATAGAAAATAATATTCTGATAACAATGATACTGCATTTGCTACTTTTTGTTTTACAATCGAAAAAAAAAAGTCTTTAAGTTGTAAAATAGGGCGAATGAATGCGTTAATTTTTTTAATTTTTAATCAAGTAATTACGAAAAAATAGTTTTCATTGTATTTTATTACTTAAATCTCTTGCAAGCCTATTTAAAATGTCCAAACCAGTATCTTTGCTATTTACTTTATTTTGTTAAATAGCACGTTATTATTTAAGTACACTAAAATCATATCAACTTTTTCTTATTGGTTAACATTTCAAATAATAGTAAATACTCAAATTCGTTTAAAAAACTTCAGCAAATTTATTTGAATCTCAAATAATAATTGCGCTTAGCAAGATGTCAAACACAGGATCCTTGAAAGTTAAAGAAGTCAAGTTAAATACGTTTACGACGTGACTTAGTTTTTTTTTTTTGGACTTATTTATCAACCAATCAAGATTTGACAAATAATCTTATCAAATTATTGCGAAAAAAAAATGCATTTTAACATTGGATGTTCCCAAGAATGTGCTACTTAAAAAATAAAGTAATAATTTTCCGTGGTAACTTGATTAAATATTAAAATTTTAACGCATGTCTTAGGGTTTTCGAGAGTTTAGATTTTCAATAAAAACAAAAATATTTTCTGCGTTTGTTTCCTAATATCACTAAAGTAGAATAAAAACAAAGGTAAGGACACAAAGTCACGGTCTCATCCAATCTATATAATTTCTTAAAAAAGCTTAAAAGCTACACGTGTTTCGCTCCTGTCAGAGCATCATCAGGCCTAGACCTACACAGATCACATTACAACATTGAGTTGTAATGTTTACAACACATTACAACATTGAGTTGTAATGTGTTGTAAACATTACAAATTATATAATAAACATTATAAATTATATAGATTGGATGAGACCGTGACTTTGTGTCCTTACCTTTGTTTTTGTTTTCGTTTGGTCTCTTAGAGAAAAATGGATGATACGTTTCTAACTAAAGTAGAATATTACACATAAATGAAATTTAAAAACATCTTTAATTTATGGCCGTTTGAACGAGTTTTATGTGTTTGCGTATCCAGTTGGCTCTAAAACGTTCAAAAAACCTGGACATTTACAAATAAAATTTTAATCGTAAATGCAAATGAAACAAAATGAACTATTTATATGTTTTTGCGGTGTTCAAAGCGAGAACCATTATTTATAATACATTTTCGAGCTCTCCGTCTTACTTCGGCAGGTGTAACTAATAACATATCTTGCTGCTTTACTTGAAAAGCTTCTCGAAGTTTTTCTTATTAAATGGTCTGTTGATACGATTTCTTCAGAGTAAACTAACTCTCTAGCCCGCCCCCAGGCGTAGAAATCCAATGATGTCAAGTCTGAGGTGGTAGCAGGCCACGCAATTAGTCTACCTCTGCCTATCCAGCTATTTGGAAAAGTATCATTGTCTTATGTCTCAACAGAGACGTAAAGATATACGTAAAGATTTTCTATCTTATACAGTACGTAAAGATATACGTACTGTATAAGATAGAAAAAAACTATGCTTTTACTAGATATTTATATATTGGGTGGTGCGGCGCCGAGCGGAACATAGGAAAACCCATGTAAATTTTAAGGGGGTCAATTATTGGCTTCCCTGTACATTTTATAGAAAAAATATAAGATAACTTTTTGAATAGACCAATCTGGCAAACCCTTGTGCAAAGTTTCAAAAAATTTTAAAACGCGAATCTTGAATTATTCAATTAAATGTAATTGCAAAATTAGCAAATTTTCGGTTCAGGTAAAACCAAACGGGCACCAGTAAAATGAATATTGTCACTGACGTGAGGAAAAGTGTCAATAAATCAGTTACAGTCGATATTTGAAAACAAGTATGAATTATTCAATCGACGAAAAAATAGCCATAATTAAGTGGCATTATGCGGGAAACAGTTTTAGAGCAGTATCTGAAATGTTTTCAGTTTATTTCCCCACCAAGCCCATACCGTCCGTTTTAATTATTAAATGTATTATCAATAAGCTCGAGTCCAAAGCTACCGTAATAAATAATTGTAAATGTTCAACTCAGGATATCGAAAATCCAAAAAACATCAGGAGCTGCAGGAAGGAGATGAAGAGCGAAGAATGGCATTTTGTTTTGAAATGATGGAAAGAGCAAATAATGATAGGAATTTTTTAAGAAATATTTGTTGTACCGATGAATGTACATTTACCCTTAACAATGAACCAAATGTTCAGAACTACCGGTATTGGAGCCAAGAAAATGAACATCGCTTTGTTCATACTCGGACAAATATCCCCAAAAAATTAATTCATGGGAAATTAAAAAATTAAGAAATTAAATAAATAAGAAAGAAAGTATTCATGGGAATTATCGGACACATCTAATTATCATTGGACACAATTATCATTAGACCCTTTTTTATGTACTATAACCTAACAGCTAAAACCTATTTGGACTTATTTCAAAATCGAATTGGACCCGTCTTGGAAGAAGTTGTTCAGGAAGCCTTACGGTTTATTTTCTTCAGATACATAAAGAATAAGAAAATAAAATGAATTCAAAATGTTAGCGAAAGCATAGCTGGATTATAGAACTTTAGGAGGCAATTTCTAAGTTATTCTGGTGCTAAGGTTAATAAAATAAACAGTTATCATTTCAGTATTAATTCTATTTTTGATATCAATAATTTTCAACCCTTATGATGAAACTCAAATTATTAATTATAATATTAATTTTTTTTAATTGTTTTGATTTTACTAATGTCAGAAGTCATATCCTAGCCAATAAGATCACATCTCATTTTCCTATATCCCTACTAAAACCATTTCTGGCGCGAAAATCTTTGACCTCTAGGAGTCTTGAAGAACAAGCCTTTGAAGAAGGTTGTTTCTTGGTATTTTTGCCGATTTTACTCCAATGAACACTTGAAAACTCACCTTTTGGGTATTTTAGTTTGTGGATACTAAATGCCATACTGCAATAGTACAGGATTATAAGTGGTGTAGTTAAATCCCAACTTTTTTAAGGTTCTTTGTTCAAGTGTCCAGTTTTGTATTCCCGAGAAAAGGCATATTCCATTGGTAAGTCCTAATATTTTCATTTGGCATCTTGGTTTATGATAATCTACATATTACACATGTAATTTTATATAAGTAGACTCAAGCATACCCTTAAGTTTAACCATCAATGCTTATATCTACTTACTCTATTGGCGATTCCTCAATCTGGGTATTCTTCCACTTTCAGGCTTTTTCTTTTCTCCCCGGTATGGTATTTATCCACTAATATGAGAGGTAAAAATCTCCACTCATCTACTCCAGTAACGTCCACAACATCTACATTGACATTCACTGTTAAATCGATCCACCCGGGTCCTCCATCTCAATCATGCAGCCCTTTTGGAGCCAGGTTTGATCAATGTTTGTGATGTATAGTGAACCATGCAGTCAGTAAAACCACCTAACCAGTAAACGAAAGTCCTATCAACATTTATTAGCTTTACTGTATTATATTATACTAAGGTAAGTCTCCCTCCTTTCATTGGTTCCCTTGTACCCATTTTCTAACCCTTACTTCCCATACCTTTACTCTTCCTTTTTCCTTCCTGTTATTACCCATTCGTCCATTCAAAAGATAAAGTTTTAAAGTATAAATTATAAAGTATTATTAAAGTATGAAATTGTTATTAATGATAACTAATTATTATTTCTTTATACATTTAACAGAAGATCAAATGATCTGGTATCAAATGGATGGTTGCCCGGCCCATAATGCCCGTATGGTTAGAAAGTGCTTGGAAAATGCTTCTAACGGCAATATTATTGGTCCACGGTACCGGACACTTTGGCCAGCCAGGTCACCTGATCTTTTACCGAATGACTTCTTTTTGTGGGGTCATTTAAAAATTGTCATTTATAAAAGTGTAAAATTTGAGAATCTAAACCAGTTACAAAACGCTATTTCGTTGGAATGTAATAAAATTTCCCAATATCAAGATAGTAACGTTAGAAATGAATTTTATGATCGGTTAGGATATTGTTTAGCTGTTAATGGGGGGTTGTTTGAACATTTGATTAATTGATGTTTTAATGTAATTCTCTATTATTTTTAAAAAAGTTATTGTATTTTATTTTATTTTTCCACACTTAGTAAAATATTAAGAGTTCTGTTCTCTCTTTTTTCGGATCTATTTTCGATCTTCTGAGTTAAACATATACAATTATTTATTGCAATGTCTTTGAACTCGAATTTACTAACAATAGGTTTAATGGTTGAAATGGACCAGATAGGCTTGATGGGAAAATAAATTGAAACTATTTCAAATACTGCTATTGGTTTAATTAAATTCTAAATATGATAAAATTATTTTTTTAATAATCGATAATAATAATTGTTATTGGTTTAACTTCATCGTTATATTAAATAAAAGTTTAGATAAAAAAGTAACGTTAACGTGTCTTACTTTGAATGTATGATTGTGAGATTGATAAAACGAAAAAAAACATTTCTTGTATTCGGCTGTACGTCAGATTTGACAAAGCCTTATAACAAATTGTTGGCTGGTGTCTGGTTTTACCTGAACCGAAAATTTGCAATTACATTTAATTGAATAATTCAAGATTCGCTTATCAACATTTTTTGAAACTTTGCACGAGGGTTTGCCAGATTGGTCTCTTCAAAAAGTTATCTTACATTTTTTCTGTAAAATTTACAGCCAATAATTGACCCCCTTAAAATTTACATGGGATTTCCTATGATCCGCTCGGCGATGCACCACCCGGTATATAAGTCAGTGGCGTATTTAAAACATTTTTTTAGTCAAATTTTTGCAGTTTTTTTTCTGAATACATTGATGTATCACATCCTAATCTTTAAGAAATTTTAGCTGCAAAAATCAGAAAAATCCATATTTATGTTTTTTTTTTTAATATACTGTTTTTCTGTTGCTTTGTGAGATCAAAACTGGAGTTTGGCTGCATTATATGGAACCGGCTCTATCAGAATCATGTTGGTCTACTTAAATCTGTTCAGCATAGATTTGCTAAGTTTTTGGTCTTCAGACAATATGGCATAGATCCAGTTAGAGGGTTTGATCATCGGCAACTATTGGAACGCTTCAATCTACATCCATTACGTCTCAGAAGAATAATCTTCTCTGTAAAATTCCTGTATGGGTTACTGAATGGATTAGTTGATAGTTCTGTACTTCTTTCTGGCAAAGTTTACTGAATAAAATACAAGTTGCTTCACTCGGCTCCACGCGACGAATTACCTATTCACCGCCCCTCACTTCATTTGCCGGGCGACCGACGCTCCTACAATCGAATCTGTTGGGTTTCACAGTGAGTAGAGTTTAAATCGCTTTGACGTGCGAGCGTTTTATTACTAGTTGTACCGGGTGGACTCAGTGGACTGGCAAATTATTATAATCTATTATATTAAAATGTCGACTTATTGTTCGGTAGACAGTTGTTTTACAAAGCGTGGAAGTGGTTTAATGTTTTTTAGATGCCCGAAAAATGAAAATATATATTTATATATATAATAAAATAACAAATAAGAAATAAGGGTAACCAATTACATGCCAGGTTATAGTACCTCTCTGTCTTGAGAGGGTGTGTTGTGACCAAAATAACGTGCGCAGTTTCGTTTTCACATAAAATAAAATATGAAAGTTGGATTTTGGTCAACTTCTTATTTTATTCTTATATTATTTTGCTATATAAATGCGTTATGGAACCTTTGTACATTTAACTATTATTTTATTTTTATTTTATTTCTTATTTTACTTTATTTGTCTGTATAAATCCAGCTTAAGAGACTACATTGTTTACTTTTTAAAATGGCAAAATATATTTTCCTCTCAATCTTTTGTCCTTCTTTTACAATATTGCACTTTTGCCAGAGCTATTTATCCGCTTTTTATGTATTAAAAAATGTAATACCTTTTAAAGGTTATTTGAGTCGGAAACATAACTGAGCTTATAATGAAAAAAAACTAATCGAAAATTAATAAAATTCATAGAAAAATCGACTTAATTTAAAAGCAAAAATATTAATAAAAGCAGCAGTCAAAACAAAAATATCTTGGAGCATTAAAAAATTTCGTCATTTCGGCAACGTTGCGCTACAGTATTACGCACGTTTTACTATTTTTCAAGTTCTGTCAAAAATTATGAATGAATGAATCCCAAGCGATGTTGCCAAGAAATTAAAACAAATAAACGCTTTAAATTATTGAGTCTAAGGGCGTATTTTGTGTTTAGAGTGTGTTTTATCAGTTTTTTGTTGTTTTCGTACTTTTTTGGAGAAAATTAATGCCAAAATAAACGATCATGGTGCACGATTCTTGTGTAGTAAAGAGAGTAGAGCATTAAAATCCAAATTTAACGTTTCATCGGTAAGTTTATTTGTTTACGTTTAAACAGCAAAAGACTTTTGTATTTTTACCACCAGCGTCGTCACATGAAAAATATTAAGGTTAATTAATTATGTAATGAAATTTTTCGCCTCTATTTAAAATTACACAAGAGCGACGAAAACAATACGTATAGATATAAAAAATTATTTGTAGAGTACATAATCCTAACCCGATTTGTAAGGGAGGGAAAATGAAAATTACAAATTTGTCGATTATTATAATATTATTTGCACTAGTGCATAAGCTCTACCCCACTGGCAACAAACCAAACTAAAATTAATTGAAAATATGCGTTGTTGCCAAGGGGTACTAACAACACTTTCTCCATCCTTTTCTCTCTCACTACTAATTTTAAAACAATAAAATTCCACATTTTTGGGCTGGTTATGAATGAAACATTACGTTTATTACTTATAATGTCTTTGGTAATGCTATTATTAGTCTGACAAAATAACAAAAACGTCAAAAAGTGTAGTAATCAATCATTTAAAATTCAAACATGTCATTACTTAGTAGTTATGCCTATCTTTAGTTGTTACGTTTAGTAACAGTAATATATGCATTTTTTCACACAAACTTTTGACTTTGATTTAAAAATAAATCCTAATGAAATCCGTCGTACCAAAACAACCTTTAATAAGATACCTAATTATTAACAAAAAAATGTAACCATTTAGTTCTTGAATTACGTAAACTTTGATAATGTAAAATTTATTTAGTTTGGTGGCTATAAAAACAAATAATTTATAGTATTATCAATTTACATATTTTTCCCAAGTAGGTACATTAAATAATAATTTTATGCCCGATAATAAAGTTATTATAAAATCGTGCTCCGTCTTCCCCTACAGTTCGAATTAGACGAAACTCGTAAAATAATAGCTATTTTTTACCACAATTCCCCTTTACATTTTTTGCTAGTTCCCCGTCGGCGAGGAGCTCGGCGGCCTGCCCTTGAGATCGAAATATAAAAGGTTTTTCGCCGAGTGAAGCAACTTGTATTTTATTCAGTAAACTTTGTTTCTGGTGTACGTTTCATGGTGCCTAGGCTTAATGCTAGACATCTCCTAACATTCTTTCTACCAACGAAATTACATAGCAATATTTTACCAGCCTTTGTCTGAAAATAAGACAAAAAGTCCATATACAGTAATCTTTTGAAATTTTCAACATTTACTATTGGTTTGTGTTTAAAAACTGATATTGCAACCATTTTTGCCAAAATGTAAAGAGGGTCGTGTAAAATAAGTGGTCGGTAAAGTTTAAATTGTTAAAACTTTTTTTCTAGCAACTCCGTGATAATTTTGGTATTAGAATTGAAAAGAACAAACATTTTTACATAAAAAAGGTGCTCTTGTCTAATTTCGATAGGAGCTTCCGTTTTCGAAAAAATCAATTATTAATAAATCATGAATTGGTATTTCAAAAAGTAACTACAAATAACATCTTGTAAAATAATAGTTGGATGTGTTTGTTGACAATTAGTTTATTTGTTAAATTTTGTTTAACATTTTGTTGACATTTCACATTTTTTAAATTTGCTTTGGCAAAGTAAATTAGTTCTTTTTTGTGATTCATTTTTCAAAAATTATGGATAGATTTACAAGTCAAGAGTTAGCTGACATGCATTTTGTTTATGGTTTGTGTAATGTCAGTTCTTTAGCGGCTGTCCGTGAGTATCGCCGAAGATTTCCCCTAAGACATGTTCCAGATCGTTAAGTTTTTATAAACACTCACCGAAATTTATGCAATAACGGAAGTTTTCAAAGAGCTCGTGGACAAGGCAGACCACAAGAAGATTATAATTTAGAAAATGTTTTAAATGTTTTTGAAGAAAATCCGGGGGCAAGTATAAGAAATGTGTGAAGAGCCACACATATCCCTCGCTCTATAGTAAGTAATTAAAAAAATTACTTATTGTTACGATAGTAATTTAATTTTTATTAGATTGGAAGAATGCTAAGATCCCAAGGGTTACATCCGTTTCATTACCAGCGGGTCCAAGATTTAGAGCCAGACGATTTTCCGTTGAGGATCCAATTTTGTCAATGGGTAATTAATAATCCGAACTTAATTCCTTCCATTTTATGGACGGACGAAGCCACTTTCAGATCAAAATCCAAGAGCCATAAGGCGTAGTAATTTTCAAAGAAGGTTTTCGGTAACTTTGTGGGCGGGATTAATCAGGGACCAACTTATTGGCCCGATAGAATTACCCAATCGGCTAACTTCGGAGAATTATTTTCATATGCTGGAAAATAATCTTGTGGAGCTTCTGGAAGAAGTTCCTCTTATCTTACGCCAAAACATGATTTTTCAACAAGACAGGGAGCGCCTGCTCATTTTGGTCGCAATGTGCGTGAGTGGATGAATAACCATTTTCCTGAACGTTGGATTGGTCGAGGTGGTCCTATAAATTAATTGGCCTCCTCGATCTCCAGATCTAACTTCGTTAGATTATAATTTATGGGGACATTTAAATGAGTTGGTATATGCCGTGGAGATAAATACCCGTGAACAACTGATGCGAAGGATTAATTGGCTGTTAATGAAATAAAGAGAAATCCATTTTTTGTTTTAAGGGCTACTCGCGCAATAACGCGTAGGGCAAGATTGTGTCTTCAGCAAAATGGAAACCACTTTGAACATTTGTTGTAATTTGTGCTTTTTTGTTTGGTGTTTTTATGTTTTTTTTTACGTAATAAATTCATTGTTCCTTTTTTTTACCTATTCAATTACATTAAAAAAAAAAACAATTGGACTCGAAAAACAATTTTTGATCTTAAATAAAGTATTTGTGATAGTCTTAGGTCATGTTTATCCCCAACGGATTTTTAAGATGCTTTTTAATTTAATTAACTGTTACCAAAATAACTTACGCGTTCTCTTTGCAAAACATTTACATCTAATTTTTTCGAAAACGGAAGCTCCTATCGAAATTAGACAAGAGCACCTTTTTTATGTGAAAATGTTTGTTCTTTTTAATTCTAATACCAAAATTATCACGAAGTTGCTAGAAAAAAAGTTTTAACAATTTAAACTTTAACGACCACTTATTTTACACGACCTTGTATACATTTTGGCAAAAATGGTTGCAATATCAGTTTTCAATAAAACCAATAGTAAATGTTGAACATTTCAAAAGATTACAACTAGGCGTTCCGGATATATTAACAAAAAACCATCTTTAACATGATTCATAAAACACCCTGTAACTTAAAAACGATGCACTTTTGAACCATACTTTATATGGACTTTTTGTCTTATTTTTAGACAAAGATGCGGCTGGTAAAATATTGCGATGTAATTTCGGGACACCCTGTATAATCGGATCTGTCACATGTGTGATATATATTTCTCTCTGGTTCATGTGATTGTCGATATCTTGGTGGATCATTCTTGAGATTAAGACTTATGTGTTTAAGTTATAGTTAGTAGGTATATTGCAGTTGATTTAATTTAATTTTGTTGAATATGTGATTATCTTGTTAAACTGTTATAATTGGCTTTTTATATCATATTAATAGTTATTTGTTCTAATTTTTTGGATAACTTTTGAGATTGTAACTTTACTTCTTTTCTTTAATTTTTTTAGGTTTGTTTTTTGTTTTTTTTTTCTTTAAACTATATTTTTCATTGTTTTCATTCAACTGTTTCCTGTTATTGGGCAAGTTGCCTGTTAGAAATAAAGATATTATTATTGTTATTATTATTATTATTATAACTAGTCGATGAATGTTAAATATTTTCTTACTATCAATGTATTCCTTATCTTTATTTAAACATATTTATTTAAAGTTAACCACATACATAACATGTGTAACAAATCAACTCTTTTTTTTTAGGTTTTTGACAGTGCAATTCAACTAAACCAACTATCACTCCTACAAGATTGGGTGGTTTTCAGCCTTTCCAATTTTACGCAATCCTTCTCCAACATGGCAGTTTGGAGTCTTACGTGCTTTTTCATTAGTGCGAGTCCGAATTTGTGGCTAAAAGCATATTTTCCTTATGTCCAAAGTAGAGTGGGAAGGTATGAGTACGAAGACAAAAAAATATTTTGTATAGCAGGGGCCGATTTTTATAACAATCTAACCAGTGATAACCAAAGGAAAGCGTTTGTTGATAGTTTTATGAAAGTTAAGGATCATACTGATATGCCTTTTTCGGATTTATTGAATTCTTTATAATAATAAAACAAAAAGGCGTAATTGTTGATATTAGATTGTGGTAAGAGAACAAGTCACGAATAATACGATGATGTCGCATAAAATATTAAATAAGGCAAATGTACCAATGTTCGGATAGTTAAGGAGAAAACTCAACTTTAAAATTCTCCACAAGTGTCAAAAGATCATAATTAAATTTAAAATGCAAAAAACAAATTGAAAACACGAATGTGACCATGAAAATGACACGAATTGACCCAATAGATGGACGTAATATAATCTTTATTTTGTTAAAATAAGTGCATAATAATTACTTTTATTTCATCAGAGAATAAACATATATATGTATCTACAAAAATTAAAAATAAAACATTTTAAATACAAAAGAATATTACAAGTAAGACATTTATTTAGGCACTCATCACACATCACCGGTAAAAACATTATTAATATGCATAGCTGAAACCTAAAGTTTTTTATTTGTGGAACAAGGTAAAATCCTGTTTTGTTTAAAATCTTTGGCTCTTTAATAACTGTTATTATATTTTCTTTTAGCCATTTCCACTTGGAACTATTGGCTTTTATTGCCTTAACTTTATATTCATTTTCTTTTCTTTTGATCTCTACGACAGACCCTCGAAAATATGCTGCGTTGTATTTGACTATCACATGGTATCCAATTTGAATGTCGGCTTTAGTAGCCGTTAAACACTTAGATGTTGTATTCTTTTTATTGGATGTCATTATATCTATCTTGAGTAGGGGAAAGTGTTCTACCTTGGGTCATTTTTTGGTTTTGTATTTTTATACATTCTAGAAATATATATTTACGAAATTTATTCCATACATTAGTTATACTAGCTCTTTGTATACGTAATTTGGGTTTTTAAACATAATTTTAACTTACCAGCTTTTTGAAAAAGACGTTTTAGCTGGCCCTTAAAAGATGACCCAAGGTACAAACGAGTAATGTACCTTGGACCAGTATATGTTGTACCTTGGGTCAGTTATAAAAAAAAGGAATAGAAACAGATTTTTAAAGATTTTTATTAAATATCTTAAAGACATACAAAACTATAAATCGAATGAATATATTTGCAAACAAATATTTATTTAACATTAAATCGGCTAAACTCAACATCAAACTGGAAGTGAGCATCATGACGTGCAGTTCCGTTTCTTTTGTGCGGCTGCTGAAGCTTACGTATAATATTACTACGCAAAAAATCATATGTCTCGGTTGAGTCATTTATAAATTTATTGGTGCTTAAAATTCTGAGTCCCACTATTTAGTATTTCGGCAACGTAATAAGTGAACGATTTCTTTCCAGCAACTTTCACTAAAACGAAGTCTCCTTGTTGAATAGTAAAATCCTCAGATAAGTCGTATATATTTTGGTCATTTATTAATTCTTCCTCTCTAGCTACTAAGTCCTCAAATGTTTCTTCATCACTACTTTAAGTTGATCTATCATCATATTTAACAACGCTTTTTGGTACATTTGTTAAAACACGTTTTTTAACTATTCTCTTAGTAACTGCTTGAACTTTTCCAGATGATACATTTGCTAAAGTCTTTCTCTTTTTAAGGCTATTTCATATTTCTCTGGAGTGTCGGTGACATACGTGACTTTCCTCTAGCTCTACCTTCACTTCATTTTGCGAGCCGGTGCTTTCGGATAGGGCCGTAGCATTTCAGGTGTAATAACATTTCCTGACGTTCCTCCTTGAAGAAAATTTGATGTAGAGGGATTAAAGCCATCAATTTTCTGAGCCGTGGCTTCAGCTTGTTCCCCATTAGGTTTAACGTTGACTTGTTTACGACCGTCAGTAGACTGATCTAAAGGACGATCGGTCACATAAACTCGCTCTCTTTAAAAATATTTTCATTAACTGGATAAAGACCACTTGAGGACCGTTTTTTCAAAACTCGCTTTGTCCAAATTTCAAATTTTACAGGAAACGTTATTTTTTGATTATATAGCCTTTTTGATTATGTTTGATTATGTAACATACAATTTTTTTTTAAACAATTAAACATGCCAAAACTTACTTTATCCAATTTTGTTTAAACAAATAATCATATTTTAATCCTTAATTCAAAACTGAAAATATTTATTATTAAAAATTTTTTTCTTATTCATTCTGGATTTCGTCTTGATTCTCACCCTCTAGCAAGTGGTCATCCTCGGTAAGGTTTTCATAAGTTGTCCCGAGAAGGTCCTTGTAAAAATCGTCTTCAGCATTTTCGTACTTTATTATTTTACGTATATCTGCTATCTTTACCTCTTTAACATGATTTGTCTTTAGAATCCCTAATGCTTTGTCTTATAACTTTAAGGTCTTCACCCCTTTTTAAATATTTCTACTTCTGTAGCACATCCAGTATATGTGGATTTAACGTTCACATTTACCTTTCATTCTTCTTTGCGGTATTCTATTATTCTACATTGTGTCATATTAAATAGAAGTTTGGTTTTTATTAGCTTTTTAGACTCAGTTTTATAATCATAAGTTTTCCAATGCTCCCCCCACTTCTTTACGTGTCCATGTTTACTTAGTACGTCATAATATTGAGCAGGTGTTTCTATGCTTTCGAGCTTACGAAATTCTCTTTTTATTCTCCCAAAAACCCTATCTGGGGGCATGTAGCTGTGACCGCGAATGGGATAAATTTGCTGTATTTTGAAAAAAACTTTCGATTTTTCAAGAGTTCTTATTTTGCGCCGCACAAGAATCAGAGAAAAGATGAATTGCCTTAGGCTCCCATTCTCTTTCCTCTTTAATTATTTTTTGTTCCAAAATTTGCAGATAATTTAATAACGCAGAAGCTACTTCGTTAGCTCCTTTTCCAGCTTGTGTCTCTAGCCATGTGTACAGCGATAATTTATTTTTATCTATTGGAGTGTTATTAGTCATAATGCAGAGATTATAAAGCCACACTTGCCTTAAGTAAAAAACCTCTCCTTGGATGGAGAGTTTTGGTATGGGTTGGTTTTGCTGCATATCAAAAGTGATGTCAATTTCATTTTCATTTTTTTGTTTCATTACCTCAAAGAATCTTTTTGCATTTGGTTTTTTTTGGGTTCTAATATCATTTCTCTTTTCCAAATCTTTTTCCACTTTCACTTTAATCAATAGTTCCTTGCAAGTTGAACAAGTGTCACTGTGGGGAGAGCCAAATCCCAGATTAAATTGCCCATAGAAAACTTTTTTAAATTTACTCATGGAGCATATTTTTTTTTTTTTTAGTATATTGCTCCTTACAGAAACGTTCGTATATTTTGGACAAATTTAACTCAGGTGGCAGGTAAGCTCGGGTGCATTTCTTGCGACTATAATGACTATCCCTACACTTATATTTTTTATGTGATTACTGACATCTGCAGTCACCTTGCTATCATCTTCTTTGGTTGTGTTACCCCCTCTTTGTTCTTTGGGTGTTTGGCCAGTTTCCAAAAACGAGCTATTCGTGCAAGCCGGTCCCTCGATACACCTAAATGAAATAAAACGTTATTAAATACAGTTATTGTTGCGTGGATAGAAAGGATAGTACCTGTAATCGACTGAAACGATTTTGCACAAATCTGCAGTGGTTCATTACTACTCCTTTTTCTGATTTCGTACCTAACGGATAAATTTTTGGGACATCGTGCGGTATCAGGATCAACACGGTGCCGCTTTGGTGCACTAACCTTCATATACTTGAGGAAAAATGCATCCTGCGATTGTTTGGTACTATTTAGATACAAAAGCTTCCGAAAACCTAAAAAAAAATAAAACTAAAATAAGGCACTACTTTACATATAGAATAAAAACAAAGTTGCTTCCAAATCTTCGAGTGTCAGCATTGCTACTGAACAGTAGTGCTTCCTATTTAACTGCTCAGCATGTGAGCACACAATATGCAATACTCCCGCGTTCGCTTCCATGTATCGAGTTGATTTTTTCCGCGGAATTTTTCGTTAGCGTCCTCCAGGCAGTTCTACGACATTCGTTAAATATTCAGACATTTTTAAACTGCGAAACACATGTGCATCGGCTTGCTACTTATACCAAACTAAGATCAAAATAAACGATTATTAAACGAACCACGAAATGTAAATATATAATGCATCAAGTTCTATTTATGTATATATTTACCAATATGTACCGGATAAAGCGAGTTTTGATATATCCTATGGTTGGGATTAAGCGAGTTTTGCAAAACTTATAAAAAATCTAACGTTGTTCTGCATGAAACAAAGCGAGTTTTGCAAAAACCGACTTCTTCAATCGATGCGTAAGGTCGAAATTATGTAAAAACGATATAAAACTCAATTTTGCATAATTTGGACAAAGCGAGTTTTGAAAAAACGGTCCTCTCTTACTTCAAACCCCTTCCGAATGTTGGATGTAGTAAATGCTTTTGGAAATGCCTGCAAGCTCAGCTACATCATAAATCGTAATGGTTTGTCCAGGATGCATAATCATCCACTCTATAGGGGTGTAACGTAATCGGAATAATGCCATTTTCTTTGCAAAAATTAATAGCTGGGACATTCACATGGCTATCGTGATTGTCTAAGACTAGTATAACTGGATCTTCAATTGATGGTTTCACATGATTCTTGAAGTGATTTAAATACTGCAAAAACAATATTTCGTTAGACCAACCGGACGGATTTGCACCTCCTATGGTTACAGATGGACAACACTTCAGCATATGGGACTTAAAATTTACTCTTCGAAATATCATCATTGGCGGGATGTGATTGCCAATTGCATTTATTGAGGCTATAAGTGTAACGTTTTGTTGTCGTTCTGCACTGGTTCTGGTGTGAAATTGCCGCGAGATAGGCCTTCTTTGTAATTCCTAATGAAGGTATTGTTTTATTAGCGTTGGTAAGGTTTGTAAGGACGTTGATCGGGCCAAACTCGTCTCTCGCCTTCCGAAGAGACAAATCTGCATGTCTTTTAAGGAACTGCCTTAGCCATTACTTTCCAGCTATTTTATTTTGGTCCCAAGAAGGCGGATGTAAATTATTATTTGCAATTGCATACTGGTATGCTAAGGTACGAACATCCATTTTAGTCAACCCATAATGCAGGCGTGCAGCAGTGAGAAGATAGGTTTTTAACTCAACCAACTTCTTTTCTATTAAAAAGCTGTTTCACATTATTGGCAGCAACATATAAAAATTCTGCAGCTCCCGAATTTCTGAAGGATTGTACGTGTCTGATAAGCGTAGTTTTGGATATGTTATAGCATCTTGCCGCTTCCCTAATTGATAACTCCCTACTTATACATTTATTAGCTGCTGCAATTATATTCTGCGAGTTTATATCTGAAATAAGAGAAAGTCTTTTAAGATATACCTATATAATTAAAATAAAAGTAAAAATTGTATTATTTTCAATAAGATTGTGCTTTGTAAGATTCCATCTAAAATAGCACCGTTCACCAAAATCGTCCACTAAAAATTTTCTGTCTAAGTAATCCATAAAATACTACTTCTAAGTAATATTAAGACTTACACAAATATATTTTTAAAAATTTACCTGAAATACTCACTCCAACGAGGGTACAGAAGGCAAAATTTGACCAGCTAAAAATTCTCTTAATTTTTAATCGTTTTTCAAGACACCATCACGGTACATCAAACAACCCGTCCAGACTCACCACGTGCACTAGTCAACTGCCGCAAGGTTATTATTGAAAGATGTAAAACCGTTGCCGCGCAATCGCATCATGAGTAAGCATGGTTGCCAGATTTAAAATAAAAAAGCAATTTCCAAAATAATCCCTTATTTCTATAATGGCTCCGTTTTACCGTACATAATTTGTTATTGATTGACTCTCTTGAAGTTATTTAATGTAGCTGCATATTTGTTATCTTAGTTATTACTCTTAAACTGCTTACTTAACCTCCTAAGATAAGTGACTACAAAAATATTATTTTTCTACTTATAAAAAAAACTTTAAGAATTTGTCCCTCTTAGAAAATTCTAAATTTCAATTTCAAAATTTGTTTTAAAATATGAAAGAAAAATTTGCATCAACTAACTAAATAAATAATTATTAAAAGAAAGAATTAGAAATTATTTAAGTTTTATAGTTGTTATCAAGGCTAATATTGTAAATGTATGTATTGTAACTATCATCTCTAATTATCGATTATACGCCTCTATGCGGTTTTAATAAAAATGGTTGTGATATTTTGTTTTTCGTAGTTAAGAAAATAATGTAAATCGCATTTATATAATTTAAAAATAATTTGTAAATAATGCAGAATAAGTTTAAAATAAATTATTTTTAACAATAATGTTACCTTGTAAAGGAATTTTCTTTTAATAAAATGTCATTAAATTCATGACTGCCTTGTGTTTCCTTCTATATAGGGTGTTACAGAATAAGATGCTGATTCTTAAGGATGTTAATGCTTAGGTGAATTTAAGAAGAAAAGTATTAATAAAGGTATGTCCTAAACCCCTTAACTTTTGAGCAACAGGGTGTTAAAATCTTAAGAAAAAAATCGTTAGATTAGAGCTAGATATGTTTCTAAGCCATATCATAAGCCATTTTCTTATGTACACTACCGCTCAAAAGTATTTGCCCACTGTTTTAAAGTTATAACTAAAAATAATAAACCCAATCAGTTATTCTTATGAAACGGTTTATTTATAACAAAATGAATATAAACAATACATTTTTCAATTAATTAAATTTAAGAAAATTAATTTTTGGATTCATCTAGATGTCCGCCTCGATTTTTAATAACAGCTTCACAGAGTTTTGGTAGTCTTCTAATTAATTTGTCTAAAATTTCCTGAGGTATCTTGTGCCACTCTTCTTGGATGATCCTCCACAAGTCTTCTTTTGATGTGGGGCATGATTTTCGCACTTATCTATCCAGTTCATCCCACAGTAATTCGATAGGATTGAGGTCCGGTGATTGTGGGGGCCATACCATAACTTTCAGAAGATGTTGCCTTTGTAATTGACCTAAATATTGCTTGCACAATTTCGACGTGTGCTCGGTCATTGCCATGTTAAAAGATGAAGTTTTCCCCAATTATTCGAGTACCAGAAGGAAGTACATTGTCACTTAAAATTGTTTTGTAACCCTCTTTTCGAAGAATTCCCTCTATTCTAATTAGATCGCCCACTGCAGATCCTCCGAAACAACCCCACACCATCACCGAACCACCACCGTGTTTAACTGAGGCCACCGTACAGTTCTCAGCGACCCTTTCATTGGCATAACGGCGAACAAAAACTCGCCTCTTCGTTCCAAAAACCTCGAATTTCGACTCGTCACTCCAGAGAACTTTCTTCCAGTCATCAATGGTGTATTCTTTGTGTGATTGGGCCCACTGTCTTTTCTTCTTATTAACATTCAGTAGCGGTTTTGATACAGCTAAACGTCCTTTAAGACCACCATTATAAAGTCGCCGTTTTACTGTCGAAACACTGACCGCTTTTTTACGCTCCTTGTTGATTTTTGCTGTGATTTCAGGGGCGGTAAGGCGTCTATTGGGTTTGCTTGTAATTATAATATTTAGTCCCTTCTCTGGTGAATTTCCTAACATTATAATCGACAGTCCGCCATGGAATTCCCAAATCCGTCGAAATTTGACGGTTAGTCTTTCCAGCCTTATGAAGTCCAATGATAATACCTTTTGTTTCTACCGATAACTCTTTTGTTTTAGCCATTTTAAAGAATGTTGAAAAACCAGCAAAGAAACGGTGACAATCGTCAGTAAGCAAGCGAAATTATTTACCAATGTTGTTAAGTCATATTTTTATTTAATCGAGGCATTTTTTAATTTTGTTAACTTCGGCAACGCCGCTTTTCTTTGTCATTATTCACGTGCGAAATGCGGCGAGAAAAAAGGGAGTCTTGGGTTGTACGTTAAGACGTTAAGGTGCTGCGTTGTTGCTCTCGCGGCAAATGGCTGTAATTCTCCATATTACGTAAAATAAAAAATTGAATATCCACGAGTGGTGTTTACTTCCCTCAAATAAGATGGGAAAACCCCTACATATTGATGGTCCTTCGCTCCCGGATAGTTCCAGCCAAGCGTAGACACGATATTGATGATCCTTCAGTCCTGGATAGTTCCAGCCAAACGTAAAGTAATGATCATCCACGTTCCACGTCGAAGTTAAACGTTACACGCAGTACCAGAACCCGGATCGCACGTACAAGGTCAGTCCTTTCCATACCTTTATTTACCCCAATCATTTGCCTATAATTTGTCGACTTTGCAATTAATATTGCCTCGTAATCGCGTTAAAATTTAAACAATTTATTTGTTTCTCGTACCAAAAGCCATTCTCGTTTTAAGTGAGATTATGCACCACATCTCGTAAAACCTCGTAATCTCGTAAAACCTCATAATCTCGTAAAATCTCGTTATCTCGAAAAATCTCGTAAAACCTCGTTATCACGTAAAACCTCGTAAAACTTTTAAAACTCGTATATCTCGTATCTCGTTTATTAGGCAAAAGATTGAAGGGTCACTTTAAACATTTCACGTTAGCTTTGCATATTATAGTTATTTATATACCTATTTATGTAAGCAATTTATTGTTTCATTTACTACACAAAGTATCTACGAAATATTGGAATAAATCACGATTTTCACGTATTATTTAATAAAATTAACGCTGTGTTTTATTTGGCATTTGTCACTGTAAATATCTGCAAATTTACTCGTAAATCTTCATAACTTTCCTATTTAAATACATAGTTTGCAGATAACTATAACGATTTTGTTACTCGAAAAATAAAACAAACACAATGTCATATCACGGTGATGAACAAATCGCTCAACCAGAGTTCGATCTAAATCGTTTAAAAAATAATAGGGCTCAAATCAAAGCCGAATTAACCCGATTCATTACATTTTTAAATAAAACAGATCTAGAAAAATCCATCGAATTATTACAAGTACGATACGAATCTATAAAAAATATTCTCGATAAATTTAAAAGTGTTCAGTCCCAGTTCGAAGAATTAATATTGGCTGATTTTCCCGATGATTTCGATGAAACAGCAAATAGTCAGGAACGGGATGACTTCGAAACTCGGTATTTTGAAGCGTTGGCATCAGCGCGTAAGATTTTGGATCGGCAGCGGTTTGAAACTCAAAGCGCCCGCCGTAGTAGCGGGGATGAATTAATAAGACATTCAAATCTATTTATAGACGGCGGTCGTTCCGGGAACGAAAATACAGTCGCGGGCGGCGCTATGTTGCCAAATGCTGGGGCACGATTACCATTGATAAGTTTACCTGAATTTAGCGGTTCATATAGTGATTGGCAGAGATTTCGCGATATGTTTCGGGCTATTGTTCATAATAATAGCGCATTATCAGATGTTCAACGTTTTTATTACTTAGAATCGTCTCTTAAGGGTGAACCAAAAAATTTAATAGCTTCACTAACGCCTACAGATGCAAATTATATTATAGCATGGGAGCTTCTTGAAAAACGATATGAAAATAAAAAAATAATTATAAACTCGCACTTAAAAGAAATAATGGAGTTACCCGCTTTAAGTAAAGAACATCATATCTCGTTGCGACAACTCTCAAACTCATTTTTTAAAAATTATCGGTGTTTAGAAGCTCTCGGGGAAAACGTTCACGACTGGAACACGATTTTAATATACATTCTCTCTACAAAACTAGACAGTAACACTAAACGTGAGTGGGAAACTTATTGTGGGTCAATAAAATTCCCAAAAATCGAAAATTTTAATGAATTTTTGTCTCAAAGGTGTCAAATTTTAGAAGCTCTTGATACAAAAACGGCTTCATATAGTAAAAGATTTCAAGAGTCAAAAACATTTCTCACTGCTCAGACAACATTTCGTCCCAAATGTCCTTATTGCAAGGCCGAACATTTTATATACTTCTGCGATAATTTTAAGCAACTATCAGTCTCAGACCGTTGGGACAAGGTGAAAAAATTGAATTTATGCTCGAACTGTCTACGATATGGACACAAAACTTCTGAATGTCGTTCGTCAACTTGTAGAAAATGTCATCAAAGACATGCGACATTACTTCATCGTTCTCAAGAAATGTCAAATTTAAATCCCAATCGCATTCACTCTAATAACAATCAAGGCGATACTCCAAATCAAACATATCTCACGGAAATCAAAGAAGATTCAAACATAAAGGTTAATGAAATTAAAGCTGATGCAAACCAACCTAAAGAAAATACGGTAGTATCAATTACATGTCAAAATGTTGCTAATTCGTTTATCCTTTTATCCACAGCTCTCGTCAACGTCTATGACGTAGATACAAACGTCATCACTTGTAGGGTATTGCTCGACTCTGCTTCGCAATCAAATTTTATTAGCTCTGCAATGTTAGAAAAATTAAATTTACCATCTCAAAGGGTTGACATTCCAGTTATAGGTATAAATCAAGTCAAAACAAAAATAGATCGTCGAGTCGATGTAACATTTGCATCGCAACATTCTGGCTATAAGGCCAAATTAAATTTTCTCGTTTTATCTTCGATAACGCAGTTTTCACCTCAAAATTATTTTGACGCATCAAAACTAAACATTCCTTCTGAATTATCTTTGGCAGATCCTAATTTTAATGTTCCTATGGAAATTGACATGTTGTTAGGATGTGAAGTATTCTTCGAACTTCTTTGCATAGGGCAAATTAAGTTAGGCAAAAATCTTCCTATTTTGCAAAAAACGTTACTTGGCTGGATAGTAAGTGGTCATGTTCCGTTTGTTCAGAGTAACTCTACTAAACAAGATGCCATGTTGTCAAACTGTTTTCTTAGCCAGGATTCTTTAGATAAAAATCTAGAAAGGTTTTGGTTGGTTGAGGAAGTTAGCGTAAATCCACGAGCCTTACTGTCTGCTGAGGAAATGGAATGTGAGAAGCATTTTCAACAAACCACGACTCGGGATAAAACGGGTAGATTTATTGTAAGATTAACTTTAAAAGATGATTTCACCAAGTTAGGTGATTCCAACCAAACCGCACTTAATCGATTGTATTCTCTTGAAAGACGGTTAACAAAAAACCCAGAACTTAAAAAAGCGTATACCGATTTTATGAAAGAATACCGAGATTTGGGACACATGTCGGAAATTCCATGTGATATCGTATCGAAATCTCCAATATATTACATTCCACACCACAGTGTTGAAAAACCTGATAGTACCACTACTAAAGTAAGGGTGGTATTTGACGCCGCTTGTAAATCTTCTACTAATATCTCGTTAAACAATGTCCTTAAGGTAGGTCCTACGATACAGAGTGACCTATTTTCAATATTGATTCGTTTTAGACAACATAATTATGTTTTAATCGGCGATCTGACCAAAATGTATCGTCAAATATTAATTCATGAAGACGAAAGAAACTTACAGCGAATAGTTTGGCGTGATTCTGTTGAAGAGGAAGTGAAACATTTCCAGTTGAATACCGTTACATATGGAACGGCGTCAGCGTCTTTTCTCGCAACTCGATGTCTTTTCGAAATTTCCTCAATCGTTTCCGAGGAATTTCCATTAGAAAGTGAAGTATTAGCGTCAGATTTTTTTATTGATGATCTTCTAACAGGCGCTACAAGTGTTGATTCTTTAATAAATTTGAGGCGCAATATTTGTAAGATTTTCTCGAATTTCGGTTTTGAACTAAGAAAGTTCCAATCCAACGATCAAACAGTCCTTGAAGATATTCAGCAGGAGTATCTCAATAATAAAAAATATTTAATCACAGATGATTCAAGCGTTAAGACGCTTGGAGTTTCATGGATTCCCAGTAGCGATAAATTTGAGTACAACTCTCATAACATTGTAGCAGATCAAGAAAATGTTTCGAAAAGAACTATTCTTTCATTTGTCGCGAAGATCTTTGATCCTCTCGGAATATTGGGTCCATTGTCTATTAGAGCAAAGCTTATAATTCAAAGACTATGGCAATTGAAAATTGACTGGGATGAAAGCATTCCGCAACAGCTTTTTTCAGAATGGATTGATTTAAAAAATGAAATTTCCCAAGTCGGTTTAATGCAAATCGCTCGACATGTTGTAATCCGACAACCAAAAGTAATTGAATTGCATGGATTTTCGGATGCCAGTGAAAAGGCATATGCATGTTGCATTTATGTACGTTCCATTAACGTGGATACTAATGTCGAAAGTCACTTATTATGCGCTAAATCCCGAGTAAGTCCTCTAAAATCTCTTTCTTTACCACGCCTAGAGCTTTTAGGAGCTTTGTTGTTAGCTAAATTAACTGCAAAATGTCACTCAATTCTGAAACTTGAAATAAGTCAAACGTTTTTGTGGACAGACTCCACAATTGTGCTTTCCTGGATAGCAAATGAGCCTAGAATCTGGAAAACATTCGTTGCAAATCGGGTGGCAGAAATTCATCGATTAACAAATATTGCAGATTGGAATTATATTTCGTCCGAAGAAAACCCGGCTGATATAATTTCTCGCGGCTCAACTATTAAACATTTAATTGGCTCAAAACTATGGCTTCACGGGCCTAGTTTTTTGACTGAGCTCGAACATTGGCCACAAGGTTCAAATATTTCTAATTTTACTCGTTCAAGGGATTATGTGCCTGAAATTAAAACACGGTCAGATGTAACTTTTATTGTACAAGATAATTTAAATACATAATTTATTGAAAAATTTTCGAGTTTAAATAAACTTATACGAGTTGTCGCATACTGTTTAAGATTCTTTAATAATTTAAAATTTTCGAGAGAGCAGCGATTCAACGGAAGGTTGTGCTCTTTTGAACTAAATCGATCGGAATTAACTTTAATAAAGTTAGTACAAAATCAATATTTCTCATCAGAACTTTATGAGCTTAAGCGTAAGGAATGTGTATCAAAAAAAAGTAAGCTCAAGGCTTTATCACCATTTATCGATCAAGATGGAATAATTAGGGTTGGTGGAAGATTAAAGAATTCAAAATTCAGTTATGACGTAAAACATCCCATAGTTCTTCCCGCCAAGCATACTTTTACACAACTCATTATTGATAGCGAACATAAACGTTCCTTTCATTCCGGTATTCATGGAACTTTATCTCATGTAAGGCAAAAATACTGGCCACTTAACGGCAAGCAAGTGGTAAAATCATTTATTAGAAAGTGCGTTCCATGTTTTAAAGCAAAACCGAATATCATTTTTCCTAAAATGGGTGAGCTTCCTAAAACGCGTGTCACTTCATCACGTCCGTTTTTGTCTATTGCAGTGGATTATGCGGGGCCATTTGAATTAAAAGATCGCAAGGGTAGATCGAACAAGGTAGTTAAGGGTTATGTATGCATTTTCATCTGCCTTGCAACAAAGGCTGTTCACATTGAAGTTATCACCGATTTGACTAGTGACGGTTTTTTAAGTATGTTAAAAAGATTTGTTTCCAGGAGAGGTTTCTGCTCCTATATTTACAGCGACAATGCTACTAATTTTGTAGGTGCAAATAACGATCTACTCTCAATTCAGAAATTGATTGAATCGCAGGTTGTTCAGAATTACGTGAGTTACTCCAATATTGAATGGCATTTTATGCCGGCGAAATCGCCACATTTCGGTGGTCTACATGAAGCAGCAGTAAAGTCCTGCAAACATCATTTAAAACGAATTATGAATGGCATGCGGTTACATTACGAGGAGTTTTATACTTTAACCACCCAAATCGAGGCAATTTTAAATTCAAGGCCGCTTGTTCCTTTATCATCCGATCCCAATGACTTGCAAGCGATCACACCGGCCCATTTTTTAATTGGTCACGAGCTCACAGCATTGCCTGAGCGAAATTTGTTGGATGATAAGATCAACTTTGTCAAGAGGTACCGCCATCTTCAGCTTATGGGACAGCATTACTGGTCGCGCTGGAGGAAGGAATATATTCACCACTTACAGCAAAGGACAAAATGGCAGTTCAATAATGATGCTGACTTCCATATTGGTAGTTTGGTACTCGTTAAAGAAGACCATGTTTCCCCGATGTGCTGGCCTTTGGCAAGAATTGTACAATTACACCCTGGAAAGGACAATGTCACTCGTGTGGTGACCATAAAAATGAAAGGTGGTGTATTCAAGAGAAGTATCACCAGACTAGCGTTGTTGCCAACAGAGTGAACTCAATAGACTTAAATAGACTGTTAGAGTGTTAATTCATTTCTTTATTAGTGTTAGTTTACTTAATTAGTCTATTTAGTTTAAATCGTTTGTTTTCTTTAATTGAAAGTCCAGCCTTTCAAGGGGGGCGATTATGTTAAGTCATATTTTTATTTAATCGAGGCATTTTTTAATTTTGTTAACTTCGGCAACGCCGCTTTTCTTTGTCATTATTCACGTGCGAAATGCGGCGAGAAAAAAGGGAGTCTTGGGTTGTACGTTAAGACGTTAAGGTGCTGCGTTGTTGCTCTCGCGGCAAATGGCTGTAATTCTCCATATTACGTAAAATAAAAAATTGAATATCCACGAGTGGTGTTTACTTCCCTCAAATAAGATGGGAAAACCCCTACAAATGTTACACAAAATCAATTCTTGAAGACTAAAGACCTTTAAATGTTTTAAATTTAATCGGAAACGAGCTGTAAACAGATTAGTTTTTTAGAAGAAGTGCATATTTTCACTACATTATTTGTTATTTGCAAGACTATTTTTAAATACTCAGTGTTTTTCAACGAACCATAGTTGATAGGTATGCTATTTAAGTATACAGTCGTGGTCATATAAATAGCACACCCTTAATTTTGCAAAAAAAAAAATCTCTATTAATTATTATAAAGAACTAATACCGCATTTTGAAACTTCAATCCAATTCTCAGTTGACGTGTTTCGGCGATTTTTTAAAAAAGTTTTTATAATGCCTTTTTGTCACCATTAAAAAATGCTATAAAAATGTAACTTTTTTCTGTGTAATTTTAGATCAAATTTACTGATCCCATTCGAAAGAGCAGGAAAAATTATATACCCCTCCAAATTTTCATGACAATTGAACCTTAAATAGTCTAGATATAAAATTTTAAAAATGACAAAAATCGCCTATTTTTGCAGAAATCGTGAAAAAAGCGCTATTTTTGCCATTTTTTTAAATTTTATATCTAGACTATTTATTGGTCAATTGTCATGAAATATTTAAGGGGTATATAATTTTTCCTGCTCTTTCGAATGGGACCAGTAAATTTGATCTAAATCTACACAGAAAAAAGTTACATTTTTATACCTTTTTTTAATGGTGACAAAAAGGCATTATAAAAACTTTTTAAAAAAATCGCCGAGACACGTCAACTGAGAATTGGATTAAAGTTTCAAAATGGGGTTTTAGTTCTTTATAATAATTGATACAACATTTTTTATTTACAAAATTTAGGGTGTGCTATTTATGTGACCGCCACTGTATATGCAATTTACAAAAGAGATACAATCTAAATATAGGTATAAAGATAAGACTTTTGTATCTAATTTAAAATATTAAAAAGAATACATGGTGGGCAAATTCTTTTGAGCGGTAGTGTAGGAGATTTTTTTAAGTTTCCCCAGTGACGTCCGTACAGGAACGTAGACTAAATATTTTTGAAAAAGATTATGTACTCTACTGCTTTTCCGTAAAATAAAGATATATTTTATCTAATCTTCATTCATTTTAGGGCGAATTTTATTTCTTGCCTTTTTTTCGTCCGAAATGCGATGACCGCGGAAAAAAAACATTTTTATGCATGGTCAATCTATTGGTAAAAAAAAATTAAATTTATTTTTAGTTAAGGACATAGCTTTATTTTAACTTTTCTTCTTAAAGTCACCTAATTAAGAGAGATTAATGTGTTAACATACAAATCAAAACCCGGCGGGACGGCTACTCAAAAACGAAAAGCATTTTACGTTCTTAAATTGGTAATAAAAAATATTACTCAACAGTCTTTGTATGACTTTAAATGTTGGCAGCCTACTCTCAGGGTCTTAAGTACTGCCAGTCAAAAGTGCGAAAGTGCATAGCTTTTAGTACAAATCAACGTATATACGCACGTCATATGGGTCTTTTCGACTGGCAATATTATAAA
The DNA here is from genome assembly GCF_022605725.1 of Anthonomus grandis grandis. NCBI lineage: Eukaryota > Metazoa > Arthropoda > Insecta > Coleoptera > Curculionidae > Anthonomus > Anthonomus grandis. The sequence goes on from NC_065562.1 coordinate 6,807,470, forward strand.
TATTGTCACTCTCCTAAGACCAAGTTCAATTGCAAAAACGTATTCTAAAGTGCGAGCAATACACACGGTGAATGTGGGCGCGCCAAAGAGTTGTATAACATATCCTTCATATGTTGCACAAGTTAGCTCTACGTTTTCTCTAACGTTTTTGAATGATTATCCATCTTCAATTATCAGATGTACAGGTTAATTAAAGTATCTTGAACTATGCAAGTCTGTTGCGGTGTCGAAATAGCATGACTGAAAATCTCATTTCAAAAAGTTTATATCGCAGAGCGTTTACATCTTAGTATTTCAGTTCATAGTATTTCGTGCAAGGGCGTACCCAGGATTTCAGCTAGGAGGGGCAGCTCATACCTGTTTCGAGAAGATGGTCGGTCGGGTATATTAAAACAAAAAATCATAAAAATTGACTTTTATTAGTTTGGTTTGTATAAATAAGTTTGATTGACACATAACAAAATATTATACAGGGTGTCAATTTGAAAACTTCCCACCCCTATTATCTCGAAACGGGTTAGGTTTTTATAAAATCGCTAGGACACGTCGATTTTATTATCGAGGGGGAACAATTTTTATGCAGAAATCACTTCGCCTCTTTCAACCCCCTACCCCCCAGAACCTCCCTCTCAAAAATCTTAAATGGCAATAGGGGTTGAGTGATACCTAATTTGAAAGAACTTTTTATTCTCTACATTTTGGCACCTTATTTTTTAAATTTGAGTGCTGCGTTGCCAAGTTAGGGTTATTTAAACATTGTTAAATTACTTATTATTAAACATTATTCCTGTAAGTGTTTTAAATACGTTGAAGCTATGATTTCTATTGGAACGTGTTTGACCATAAAGCGAACCGGTGCATTTCTCACTGAAAGTGTTTATCAATCCGACAAATTCTTTTGGTCATGAAAGATAAACATTTAATTTTTTTTCTTTTTTGTTTATTTTCGTTTGCAATGGAATTCGTCTCAATACAGTTCGATGATATGATCCGAAATTTAAAATAGTATTTAGTGAACTTTCCTACCAGTCAATGTCACTAGGTATTTAAATCAGTTAAAACTTATTTCGATAATTTGTGTGTTATTGTTAGTTACTATGGTATACACGCTTAGGCAAAGAATTGAAATGATTTTTATTTATGGCGAGCAAGGAAGATGCGCAAGAAGAACGGCAGAAGTTTTTAATAATAGAAATCCTAATTGTAATGTAAGTCACAGATACATTTTGGACGTAGTAGCTAAATTTAATGAAACGGGTTCAGTTGGAAACAAAAAAATGGCAAGTCGGCGTGTTTTAAACGAAGATGCTCAAGTAGAGATTTTGGGAACATTCGTTGCAGAACCCACCAATTCTCTCCGTACAGTAGCACGTCTAACTGGAATGTCACATGAAACTGTACGACGAGCATTACAGTTACATAAATATCATCCGTACAAGATGCAAATTTTACAGGAACTTCATGAGGACGATTTTGATAGGAGAATAGAGTTTTGCGAAATTATATCCAACTTAATAAACACTCGTGCAATTGTGGTAAGCAACATTTGCTTCAGTGATGAATGTACCTTTTTCCTAAACGGCCATGTCAATAGACAGAATTGTCGATACTGGAGTGAGGGCAATCCCCACATTTTCAGAGAGGGTGCTACACAGCGGCCACAAAAAATTTATGTTTGGGCCGGTATTCTTGGAAATGCTGTTATAGGACCGTTGTTTATTGAACAAAACTTAACTGGAGAGCTCTACTTACACCTACTTGAAGATGTAATTGATCCTTTGATAACAACTGAACTGGAAAATCAAGTTGGTAACATTTTGCAAGAAAATGAACTACACTTTCAGCAAGATGGAGCTACGCCGCATTATTTTCGGCCAGTGCGGGAGTGGTTGAATAACAGATTCCCTAACCAATGGATTGGTAGAAGGGGACCGATAGAATGGCCTGCTAGGTCACCAGACTTAACGCCGTTAGATTTTTTTTTATGGGGGCACATAAAATCGGTTGTTTACAAAACTCAGCCTGATGATATCGAAGATTTAAAAAGAAGAATTACAGAGGCAAGTAGGGCTATTCCAGAAGAGGTATTTCAGAATGTTCGGGAAGAATTTGAGAATAGACTTTATTTTTGTTTGGAGAACAATGGAGAACACTTTGAACACCTCTTAAAGTAGATGTGTTAATAAAATAAATTTTAGGCGTGCTTTTATAAAGACCATAATTGTAACGGCTATGCAAATGTTTAGTAAAAATAATATTAACCTAAATAACATGTTTCAATGCAAATCATAGCTTTAACGTAATTAAAACACTTACAGGAATAATGTTTAATAACAAGTAATTTAACAATGTTTAAATAACCCTAACTTGGCAACGCAGCACTCAAATTTAAAAAATAAGGTGCCAAAATGTAGAGAATAAAAAGTTCTTTCAAATGAGGTATCACTCAACCCCTATTGCCATTTAAGATTTTTGAGAGGGAGGTTCTGGGGGGTAGGGGGTTGAAAGAGGCGAAGTGATTTCTGCATAAAAATTGTTCCCCCTCGATAATAAAATCGACGTGTCCTAGCGATTTTATAAAAACCTAAGCCGTTTCGAGATAATAGGGGTGGGAAGTTTTCAAATCGACACCCTGTATAATAATCATAATATATACCGTAAAGTGGGGCTACTTTGTGACAATTTTTTAGGTTTTTTGATAATAAATCATGTAAACTTGCAAATAATATTATTTTAGATATACCAACTTATCGTTTCACATTTGTTCTTTCTTGATTCAAATCGATAACTCGACATGTGAAGTAGAATTTGAGAAAAAAACAAAATAAAGTGTCACAAAGTCACCCCATGGGTCGGGGTTACTTTGTGACAGGGATCATTTTGTTTGATATTTACCGTGAAATACAATTTTGGCAGAAAGTAACACCCATGCTCTATTTATCTACAAAAAATATATAATATTAAAATTTTAAATAAGGATATTTGATAGATAAAAACACATAAATAATTACAAAATAACTTTTATTTTACATTTCTAAATGCTCTTATGCAAAATATTAACAAAATGTTCATTAATGTGTAGGTAACTTTAAACAAAAGAAAACTAAGTAATAAAACTGGTGGTAAATAATATATGATACACACACCGGTGATTACACAACAAAATCACTTAACTCTGGAATGTCAAATAACGCTCTTCTTCCACGTTGAATTGGGGCATTTATGCCCATAATAATTTCCTAATTTCTATAAAATATCTCGTCTTTCTTTTGAGGCCACTTCCACTGCTTTCCAACACGTTCCATCACATTTACTGTCGCTCCTATGCTGTATACGGTCGTAACTTGACCTGGAAAATACTTTCCTTCAAATTTAACAACGGCGTACTTTCCCTCTGACTTTTCTGCTTTTTGGGCTACAGTTCTTTCTTCAAGTACCCGTTCATCTTCATCACTGAAAAAATGTTCATCCCATGGACTGTCATCACTTTCCATGTATTTAATTTGGTCCTGATTTTCACTGGAACTATCTGATGTTGATCCATTATCTCGACCGCTTTTTAGGCGTTTCTTTTGTTGGATGCCGGAGGGTCCAGGTTGAGGGTCATCGTTGTTTTGCGTATTCTCAGCAGAAGTGGGAGCAGATGGGATGTTAAAATCACTACTACTTATGCTTTTACCTGGTGGAACGTTTAGGCGCTTTCTTCTTTTGATCTGCCTCCCTTTGGTTGCGTCAGTCCTTACGTTGGTAAGGTGTTGAATAAAACTATTACCCACAACATCAGCTATTTCGGTATCTGCTGTTACAATACGAGTGCATAAATGGTCCATGACCTCGTTTCGATCAAAAGGATAAATGCCTGTCTTTCTAAAAGCAGATCTTAGGCTATCAGGTCCTCTTTCTTCTAACTGACTCATCAGCTTTTTTAAAAGGCTTGGAAATTCATCCTTTGGTAAGAGACTCTGCTGCCGTAGTTGCTTGCCTTCCACTCGTTTAAAATTTTGCGCCATTTTTCCTTCATTGGGCGGAAAAAGGCCACGTCAAGTGGTTGAAGTAGATGCGTTGTATTAGGAGGTAAAGGTATAAAGCGAATATTATTAGCTTCACATGCTTGAATGACCTGCTGATTTAAATGCGAGCTAAGATTATCTCCTATAAGGGCCTTTCGCCCTTCTTGCCGTTTTAATATTGGCAGCATAAGATTTAAAAACCAATCCTCAAAAACTTGGTAGTCAAACCATCCCGAAGCCGTTCTATTATATCGCGCGTTTGCGGGTCCATTTTCAATCCATGTATTCCATAATTTTTGAGATTTATAATTAATATAAAGTGGAGCTAATTGACCCTCGGCATTTCCGCATATACCATTAGAGAAGTACAGGCTTTGGAAGAGTTTCTGATTCGCTCAGGGTACTTTGTTCCCCTTTTGGTTATTATTTTTGTCTGGCCTGGGTCGTCAACAAGGTTTGTTTCGTCATAATTCCATATATTTTTTGCAGGAATTCCTTCTAACTCAGCCTCCAAATTATCAAAGAAATTTTTTACAGTTTCTTCATTAGTGGCAGCCCTAGCATGTGTAATATTCTGCGCGATTCTCTGTGAAAGCTGCGGTTGTCGCTTCTAAAAGCACTTGACCCAATCAGGTCCTGGCATATTGTTTTTAAAAGGCTTAACTTTTTTGCCTTGACGTTCTATATACGATTTGACTATACATCTTAGATCAAATGTGCTTACGGGAAAACCAAAAGTTGACACAGTGATAATATGGGCGGCAAAGGCATCTTCTTCTTGGTCGGTAAATACTTTTTGTTGTCCAGGCCTGTTTTTGTGCCGTTCTTTAATTTTCAGCCATAAAGTATTTCGATGTATACCATATTTTTCCGCAGCACCGCGTAATGATATTCGTTTATTTTTTATATCATTAAGAGCTTCAGCTAACGTTTCTTCTGTATAGTTTTTGTAGCTGCGGCAGCCAATATTTTTTTTGTACGCCCTTGGCATTGTATCTAAAAGAAAACAATTTTTTTGGACTTTGTTTAACAGGTAAGAGGCTACTTTGTGACATTTTTTTTGTTACAAAGTCGCTCCCCGTTTTGTACTTTTTTCGTAAAAATAGAAAAACAAATTAAAAAAAAAACTCGAAAGTATACAATTTTTACAGTAAAGCAAGCAACATATTATACTTTAATATAAACTTACCTTAGTTAAAAAATCTTTCACGGTTTTTTGCGCTCAATAGAAAGTTTTCACACAAATCATAGAGTAATTAAAAGTACGTAAAAGTATTTAATATTAATTTCTCTATGACACAAATCGAAAAACACCTGTTTGCCTAATTTTCAACTCTGCTCTGGTATAAGGAGCGATGTTTTGCTACCGGCTTTTGTCATATTGACCTATATGGCGCACCCGGTATACTATTGTTATATGAAATTTAGATCGTTCTATCGTTTTTAGCGACCTGGTAAAAAAAATAATTTTAGTTAAAAGTGGCAATGTCACAAAGTAGCCCTACTTTACGGTATGTATATTAATTTAACAGTAATCCAGGATATAAAATTCTTCTGGTGTAAGTCTATAATGCTGGTTTTGGTCTTGGTCATATACAAGGGATGTAGCTTACTTAAAGCAAACGCCGGAGTATTTTCTTGGGACAATCGAATATTCAATGATGAAATGAGTGAATCAATGTATGGTGTTATCAGGGAACGCCGCCAATATTCGTTATCATTGTCCGATGGCGGATTACTTCTATGTGTTTGCTTGTGAGCAAGACGTAGAACCGAAATTTCTATGTTCAAATCCATTGAAACAGCTCGCGCTTTTTGAAGCATTTCATTACTTATTCTATCAGGAAACTCGCGGTCATTTCTGAGAATGTCCTTGATATTTTTGATGTGGTCCCCCACCGAGATCATGTCGATCGATTTAGCTTGCAGTGCGCTAACTACTGGTTCTAAAACTGCTGAATATTTGGCTAGTGTTTGTAGAGCAATAATAGCCGACCTCGGTAGCACCGTGGGCAAAGTGTTCACGATGCGATCGTGTGGTCTCAGGTTCGAATCCTGGCATGGGCATGGTTGTTTGTGTTTGTCTTATAAAAACAAAGCACTTGTGGTTCGGAACCCACATTAAACTGTAGGTCCATAATAAAAACAACAAAATTAGGCGGCCGTCGAAATACGACGCGAGTCCATTGTAATTGAGGTAGAATAAGAAGAAGAGCAATAATAAAGACTGGTTTTGTAACGGCTGAATGCAACTGATATGCAGATTTTCTGGTGGCATAATTTCCCTCTACGGATAACGTTTCTAGAGATTATACAAGCTCTGGGAAATTTGGAGAAAACTTTCTAATTGATTTATTTTTCCGATCATCTCGTCTCACACAATCGTGATAGGTTTAGAGCGTAGTTTCAACGTGAAGTCGATTCTCTGAAAAACGTTATAACATCCTTTATAGTGGCGACAGTATTTCTAATTTCTGGCACCCCGTTCGCATCATTCACAACAAGGTTGAGTTTGTGACTTGAACAATGAAAATATAAAGCACGAGGTAATTTTTTTTCAAAATGGTTTGTACACTACTCTCTTTCCCTGCCATTGTAGAACAGCCATCGAATCCAAACCATACGCAATTTTCGGTTGGGAGGTTAGAACCAATCAAGAAATTGTCAATTCCTTCGGCAATTGCTGAAGCATTTGGTGCTTTGACAGCTGTTCTTTCCCAGCTACGTCTGCTGTTTTATCAGCTAAGACTGCGTAAGCCATGGTCTTCTGAACCTCAGTTATTATATTCTCCTTAATAATTTCGCCACATAGATTTATCAATTCGTTTTGTATTTTTGGCGATATGTAAACTGCATTGCTAGCGATGGCACTTTTTCAATAAAACACCCTCATCTGTTTGTTTTCCTCTAAGAGGCATATCATGTGTACCGTAAAAAAAGAAATAATTGATGACAATATTTATCTGTTTTCATCGATTGATTTTTGGTGTCCACTTTGCAGTTGGATGTCTACAGGAATATTTCGAGAAAATTTTTTGCAGCATTTGTCTCTGTTAGGTGACGGCTGGTCGTTGCATGCTTTCGGCAGTCTTCATGCATATTTTTGAACTTTATATATGGCCTGACCATAAATGATCCCAAAATTCCTCTCACAGGGCTGATGGACGGAGGGGACCAAACACAATACTTACAAAGAGCACCTTTTAGTCGCTTGGAATATACAAGCCATGGTGCATATTGATCCAACCAAGCATGAATAAATTTTCTTTTCGAATGGCTTACATCACTTTCAAAATGTAATTTCTAAGTGGGATCTAAGGATTTTGTAACAACTCCGTCTTCTTTTCTGTCGCTGGCTAGGTAGCCAACCCAACGTAAAGACTCAGATCATTTTCATGATAGCCATCGTCCACTATAATTTCAGGATCGACGTTAATATCATAAGTTTGTTGGGACGTCGATGGAGAAGAATAGTCGGCAACAGATATATTTACAGGTTCTGCTGGGAATGTGACGCTTGTCCAATGTTAGCATGCAATGATCTTAACATTACATGAGTAGTTTTATCATGGTTGTCTTTTTCATCACTTCCTCTTCCACTGCTACTTTCACGACCTTGTTTTTCTTTGTTTGCGTGTTGTCCCTAAAAAATGGATACACAAAATTACTCTTATGGTGTTTAGGCAAAGGCCGAAAATTTTACTTTGTACCGCACCAAAGAAAAGTTGTTTAAGAATAAGTAGTTCAACAAATCTACCAAAGTGACTTAGCAGTGATATATTACAAATATTGATTTTTCATCAGATTTATGTACTGGAACGATTTGAGTAATTTTCCACACTTTTGGATATGTTCTTGTCAAAATACATTTATTATACAGGGTGTTTTTTATATATTGCGACAAAATTCAGTAACGTGTTCTTAGGACAAAAATTCGCAAAAAAGTTCCTATAAACATAGGTCCTAAACCTTTTAGATTTTGAGCTGCAGGGTGGTAAAGTTTTAACAAAAAAATTAATTTTTTTCGATAACTTAAATACCCCTGTAGATATTATATTTGTCCAAAGATTGGTATGCAGGGTCTGTGTATCCAGAGCCATTTACCAACATTTTTATGTTCTCCAGTGGCGTGTGTGCAGGTTTTCCGCTGAATACTTTTATAAAGAAAAATGATGCGCCACTGGTTTTTCTTGTATTAAAAAATATTTTTAAATTTCCAGTTTTATTTGCAACATTTTTGATTCCTTGGACTTTGTCCGTTAGATGCACGGTTTTCGTACAAAAAATTAAAAACCATGGACATGTTGCTCAGATTTGATTAGTTAATTATTCGTTTTTTTAGTTTATTGCAATTTTAATAATAAATAATAAAATTTTTATTAATTAATTTAGTACAAAAGCCAACCCAATTTAATAAAATTGTAATTGAGGATTTAAAACTTTTGCTTCTACAATCTTTAATTTAAAATACAAGTTTTTAAGTGATAAAAAAATATTTAATTTTTTATTATTTATTTAAGTAATATTATTATTTTTACAAAAGTTGTTCAAAGTGTGCTCCTCCAACATCAATACAAGCATCTAATCGACGTCGCATTGATTGGTGGACATGTTCAAAAATTCCTGGTGTCTGCCGAAGGTATGTCACAGGACGTTATAATGCGATTACGCAATTCATCCACATTATCAATTGGATTTCTATAAACCAGTGATTTAAGGTGGCCCCACAAAGAAAAATCTAGCGGATTTAAGTCGGGAGACCATGGAGCCAAGGGTGAATACTTTCCCGACCTATCCAACGATTTGGATACGTAATATCCAAATACTGCCGAGCCACTAAACTAAAATGGGCTGGAGCACCGTCATGTAAAAAAAAACATTTGCTGTATCAGCTGAATGGGGATATCTTCTAGCATCGCTGGTAATTCATTTTCAAGAAATTCTTGATACACTTGTCCGGTCAACCTTGCTGGTAAAGAAAATGGACCGATGAGAGTTTTCAATAATGCCGACCCATACATTAAGTGAAAACTGGTGCTGATGACGGTTTTTAGCATGTGGGTTCTCATAATGCCATATGTGGTTATTGTGGAAGTTCATAATTGCGTCCCTGGAGAAATTAGCCTCATCGTTGAAAAGTATTTTTCTTATAAACGGTGTATCTTGCCTTATGCGTTCTTGTACAAAGCCGTGCCTGCACCCGCTGAATATGATACGGGTATAAAAGGTTTCTTTTAAGAATATTCCAAACTGTAAAGTTACTAATGTGTATATACCGTCTGAGCAATTTTCCTAGTGCTTGTGGTGGGATCTTCCTCGAATTCATTGAGCACCTATTCTTCAATTTGAGGAGTAACTGTTTGGGGATGTCCGTTTTCAGCGGTGAGTTTTTTAAAGCTGCCGGTTTCACTTAGACGTTGGTGTAAACGCGTAAACATGGAGTGATGAGGAATAACACGATTCGGGTAACGTTCATCATAAATACGCAAGGCTTCTCGTGCGTTTCCGTTAGCCAGTTCATAAATGAAGTGCATATCGCACATTTCATTATTTGTGTAATTGTTAGCCATTTTTTTAACAAATTAATCTTGTCAACTGGCGGACAGTGACTATGATTTAAAATATCACAAAATCCTACAAATATCAACTTTATCGTGGGCAGAGGAAGAATGTGGTAAAAAGATTAAACTCTTAAACAAGAATGTTTAAAAGTGCTGCGGCGTTGTCCGTAGTTACGTTAAAAAAAATTATGTTCACAGGCTACTTCGCGATTTTGGAAGGGTGAAATATTAACGTTACAATGAAATTTTAAATAAAATTTAAAAAAAAACTTACTTTTTATAACGATCATAGAAAAAATAAATTTTAGCGATCAGGCAAAGTAGAAAAATGTTTTTTTAAGTTTTTGTGCGAAAACCGTGCATCTAACGGACAAAGTCCAAGGGATCAAAAATGTTGCAAATAAAACGGGGAATTTAAAAATATGTTTTAATACAAGAAAAACCAGTGGCGTACCATTTTTCTTTATAAGAGTATTCAGCGGAAAACCCACACACACTCACTGGAGAACATAAAAATGTTAAAAGTATGTTGGTAAATGGCTCTGGATACACAGACCCTGCATACCAATCTTTGGACAAATATCTACAGGGGTATTTAAGTTATCGAAAAAAAAACATTTTTTTGTTAAAATTTTACCATCCTGTAGATCAAAATCTAAAAGGTTTAGGACCTATGTTTATAGGAACTTTTTTGCGAATTTTTGTACAAAGAATACGTTCCTGAATTTTGTCGCAATATATAAAAAACACCCTGTATAATAAATGTATTTTGACAAGAACATATCCAAAACTGTGGAAAATTAAAATAAATATAATAAAAAAATTTAATTAAAAATTTATATATGATCAGTATGCAATTTATATTTTTTGTACCTTTTATGAGCTTTGTCCTTTTTTTTTAATCTTTAATAATTTGCCCTGTATACCAGATAGGATATCTAACTTTATATTTCTTAGGTTTATGAAGAGGTAATGTTTGATCTAAAGTATCATACAAGAAGTTATAGGAGAATGCAACTGATAGATTGAGATCAGTGATGGAGATTAAAAAGTTCCAATTAGTCTCTGATAGCAGTCTATAAAGAAATGGAAAATTTGCCCTTAAAGTTATAATTTCTACTGCATGAATTTGGTTCAAAGTTCAAGTTTGAGGAATTGTTCTTAAGAGAAAAAGAGATACTAATAGGCGGGTGATGCCTGTCCTCAGGGACGAGAGGTAGATCTTCTTTAGTGACCTCACATTCAAAATTAGAGATAGCAAGATCTAATAGATTATTGTAATAATTTGTAATGGAGCTTAGCTCCTTCAAACCACATAAGGCCATAAAGTCATTCAACTTATTAATGTGTGAATTAGATGTAATATTGAAGTCCCCTATGAAAAAATCCCATGCGTGTTATTATCTTGAATAAAAAATAAAATAAACTTTATTGTATGACATAAAATAAGAATACCATACAAAGGTGGAAAGTACCGCTACGCTTATTTTAATAACCACCGTGCTTAAATATCTAAACCTAAAACTAAGACTCCTAATATTCCTACCTATTTATTTATACATATGTATATATTCAGTAAAATAATCATGTGTCACAATAAATTATTTGATATATTGCTCTCCCTTATATAGTCCTTAACTTTATGCTTAAAAGTAGTGTGACTTACTTCCTTAAAACTCACAGGCAAGATATTATAAGTATAGATCCCTGTGTAGGCAAAACAAGATTTAAAAAAATTCAGTGCGATGTTGAGGAATAGAAAAAATATTTTTATGGCGAATATCTACTGAATGGGCATCTCCACGGCCCATCAAAAACTCCGACAAATAAGCAGGCTCTTTGAGATTTTTTACTTTATATACTAGACTGCTAAGATTTGCAAATCTTCTCTCTGCCATATTTAAAGTATAAATTCCTGAAATATGCTGACTAACATGATCCCTGCGTGAAAGATCTTTAGTAAACCGCACATTATGTGCGGTTTATTGTGGTACGATATGATTTTTGACAAACATGAGCATCAAATTGCAACCTGCAATCCATGTGCAGACCAAGGTTTTTTACTTGATTAGTCCAATTAATTTCAGAATCGTTAATTTTAAGTTTTACAGCTGTGGCAGTTTCTAAGTTTATCTCATTTTTAGAAAACAATATAGCCTGTGTTTTTTTAGAATTAATAAATAAGGAGTTTTGACTAGCCCAAAGAGAGATACGCTCCAAGTCATCATTAATGAAGGTTAAAGCAGTGGACAACTTATTAGCCGGGGTTGAACTATAGATTTGTAAATCGTCTGCATACATATGCTATTTACAGTGTTTTATGTGTTGAATCAAATCTGATGTAAAAAGTGTAAATAAAAGTGGCCCCAGGATAGAGCCCTGAGGCACACCCCTGCCCACAACCCTTCAGCTTGAGATGCTCACTGCTCCCTTAGCATCTGTAATTCTTACTGCCTGTTCCCTATTTCCCAGATAGCTGCCAAACCATCCATTAGCCTTTAGGTTATAATGATTTAATTTAGCTACTAAAAGATCAGTGTTTAACGTATCAAAAGCTTTGGTCATGTCAATGAGCACTGTTGGGCAACAGTGACCATTATCAAAGGACCTTGCGATATCACTAGTTATTTTCAACAAGGCCGTGGCACAACTGTGGTTAGCCCTAAATCCCGACTGATATTTAGGTATTATACATTTAGAAAGAAGATAATCTAGTATTTGGGTTTTTACAATTTTTTCCATTATTTTGGATGGACTTGGCAGTATACTAATTGGCCGTAATTCACCCACAGAAGTTGGGCTAGAAACTTTAGGAACAAGCATTATGAGAGCCCTTTTCCAGATATCAGGAACAACGCCAGCCATGAAAGACGAGTTTATAATATTAACAAGAGGGCCTAGACACGTCGAAATACAAGATTTTAACATGCGTATAGAAACTCTGTTTATCCCAACCTCACCGCTCCCAACACTGTTCAAGGCACCAAGCACCTCAAGTTCTGTTACAAGTCTAAATGTAAATGGATCAGAATTTATAGATGAGCTAAGAAAATCATTTAAAAGAACAGAATCAACCTGTGCAGCAGGTGTACTATCTATAAAATAATTATTTATTATGTTTGGTTCTTTAATGCTACTTGGAATGGGTTGAAAAGAGGAAAAAAAATCGAATACAGTTTGGTAGATAGCTGGAGGCGAGTTTGCTTTAATGTAAATCACAAAAATATATACTATTTGGATGGTATCTCTGATTGCACCCAAGCAGAACACCTTTACCCCTCGACACATTCATCACATCCAGCCTACGATCCTTTCTGAATACTGTATAATTATTGCTAAATAGTTCACCATTTAAGACCCCATCCTGAAGCCAAGTCTCAGTTATGGCCACCAGCTTATTTGTACATAAAAAAGATACAGATTTCAAAAATTCACTAATTTTATAGTTCAAACCTCTAACATTCTCATAAATAATGCTAATATTCTTGCTAGACAAGCCAATTTAAATGTTAATTACTAAGAAGTTAAGGTTTACCACCTCAGTGTATGATTTTCAAGTTTGTTTCGCCTCTATCTAATTAATCCCTCAAAACCTGCTGAAGCCCTCTGTATTCCTCAAGCTGCTGTGGAGTTCTGTCGGGGCTAATTACCAGGTTTTTTAGTTGAGAGTTTTGTTTCAGTTTCCTGGCATTATGCAAAATGCTCATAGCAAAATCATGAGACTTACAAATTACTTTAATGGGCCTGCTTCTGTTATTATTAAACTTTCCTAAGCCAAAAGCTTGGAAATGTCTGCCTCTCTAGCTTCAGTGCATTGTTCTATGACCAGGGTGGCAATATCCTTTCGATTGGATATTGTTTCTGGACAATTAAATATTATAATGTTATTCATATGATTATCCCTCTCTTGATATATAAATAAATTATTACAAATTTGGCATAAAGTAACAACCTGTCCCAATCATGAAACATTTTGCCCCGGAGTGCTGTAAGTTGATACAAATGTAATGGGATATCATTTCATGTTTCCTTATGAATATTATAAAGTATAATGCAAGAAGGTACTACATTTGAATTAAAAATTGTAACAACCAACCCTGGTCTCTCCTACCCATACTGATACTAATAAAAGTGTATAATTGCGGTAGTTGCATAAAAATTATTATTTACCTCTCTGTCTGATTTATTTTTATTGAATTTTGGGAAATTTATTGCTTTCTGTCACTTTTTATGCTAAAAGATTGTATTAATAATTATGCTATTTTAATATTGCTTATAAATAAATACTTATCTCAAAAAGCAAGGTATTCCTGTATTATTAGTACTTATGATGGCAAATAAAGATACATATTAAATCAAACACAGAATAAAGAAAAAAGTATTTATTTACTATTAAAATTAACAAAGTTTTTGAAAGGGTAAAAAAACTTGATGTGAAAATGAAAGCATTACTACACTTGAAGGTAGGTAATAGAAAAGAAAATGAATTAATCAAGAAATATAATTACATACACATTAGTAAGAAGTATTTACTTTTTTTGTTCAACCGCCTTTTGCTGCTTGGCAGGCTCTCCAGTTTGTGTAATTGGAATAGACTTGTGCTCGATCTCCATCTTCTCGACAGTGGGAGCAGTGATGGTTAGAACCCCATCACTAGAAAGTTTTGATTCGATTTTGTCCATCTGGTAGTTCTTGGGTAGCACATATCTTCTTACAAAATGCCTGGATACATAACCGTGCTGATCTTGCTTCTCCTCATGCTTGCCTTCTACAGTAAGAACATTATCCCCTGTGACCTTTACAGTGATTTCTTCTGGCTTGAACTGTTGCACATCCAAATTGGCCTGGAATTTGTCCTTGTCAAAATGAACAGTAGACCCAGAATCCAAATTGGCAGCGTTGGGGCGCCAGTTCCTTAGGTAACCCGCCGGAGTTCTGGTCAACATTTTGTTGTTCAGGTTTAAGGGTTGGAAAAGGTCGTCATGGTCCAAACCCAGGCCGAAATGTTGTTCCAGGATTCTCGATGGGCGGCACATCGGTTCGTAATCGCCGAACATCAATGGAATAAGAGACATTTTGGTATAAAGCACAAACTTCAACTAATTATCCACAAATCTAAGTAAAACTCGCGAAATACAATTGCGAAACTGTCGGCCGGCATTCGAATTCCCATCTTATATATCAACAAAGAAACTTCCGGAATTTGACAGAAAGATTCTCAACATAATTTGTATTATGGTAGGTCCAGGTTGAAATTCGAGAAATTACAGGAATCTGTACAGAAATATTGATTTCAAGAAATTCCCAGACTTGGTTAATAAGGTCATTAAACCTCTGAAGGTAAGCAAATGAATATGTGTGCAGCTGCGTCCGTTCGATATCGAAATCGGGAACACAGCATATGTCGTTTGTCAGCAACCTATTTATAGTCCGCGCTCGCTGTTATTTAATAGATATAATTCTCGTATCTCCTGAAATTTTGAAGGGATTTTAATAATTTTTTGTCAAGATATTAACAATGAATAACTTATCGATATATATGTGGTTACAAAACTCTACAAACTAAGGTTTTTTTGTGAAAATTAATTTAAAAGTCAAACGTAACTACACTAAAAAAGAAAGTAAGTATTGTATAACACTCTTTATACAAGTCTCTTACTTTCTTAGCACAGTTATTTGCATTCTTCGTTTTGGATCCTTCTAGTTTCAGTAAATTACTTGTCTGTCTCCATTCACCTGGTATAATAATAGTACCTGTTGTCATATCTTCACGATCTATGCACTTTTCTGTGATATAACTCTTTTTTGACCTCACAACACGGCGAGCTCTACAAAGTCGATAATTGAAAATTTTTTCATTGTGGGTTATGCCTTTTTGCGAATATGGTTCCATCAAGTTTTCCATCAATGGAAAAGCTTCGTCACCAATGAATACATAAGGAAAAACGTCATCTGTATCAGTAAGTTTTTTTGGATCTGGTATTTTTAGTTTATTTGCTTTCAGACGTGTATAAATTCCCGTTTTACTCCATATTCCTCCATCTGACACTCGTCCATTGGTGCCAGTGTGAACAAATAAAAATTCATAATTGGCATTTACTATTGCAAACAGCACAACGCTAAAAGCGCTTTTATAATTGAAGACCACAGGGGAAAAACGATCCAAGTCCAAAATTGTAAAATTTTTGATTATTCGCTATTTTTATACCCTTTCCCTGGTACTTTAACGTGCCATAAAAATTCTTCAGAATACCGATCGTAGTCCACTAAAATCAGCGATATAAGTTTGGTACACTTTGGAATAATGATCCAAGTCCGCCCGAACTCGACAAAGAACGGTCGAAGTCCACAATGTGTCCGTTTAAATCGTTTAAGATTCGTTAGCATTTTAGTCGTTATTGTTGCATCGTCTTAAGAGGTTGTTGGCGTTGTGTATTGTTTGTTTTGCTGAATTGTCTTGAAAATGAAAATGATCTTGAAATGTCGGAAGAAAGTAATAGTAGTGACAGTGATATACCTTTAAGTTTTTTCAAAAACAGTAAAAAAAGACTAAAGCTTGGACGTGTAAGTGATGCGGCAAAATTTTTGAGAAATCATACGTATGAGACGGGTAATGCATGTGGCTGCAAAAGATTTCGTTGTTTTGAGGTTATATCCGCTGAAAAAAGACGAAAAATCATTCAAAACTTTAATAGCTTAGAAAATATAAATAGTCAAAAGAGCCATTTATGCGGATTAATCGGGATTAAGAATGTTAGTAGAAGAGGACCTAGACAAAACAAGAACACAGCAAGGCTTAGAGATAACTCGTATACGTTTAAAGTAGGAATTAAACTAGATTGCGAGGGCGGCATGATGGAAGAAATTGAGGTATGTCAAAAAGCTTTTATATCGTTACACGGGATTACCAATCGCCGTATTACGACTATGAAAGACTACCTAAAGAAAGGCGGTTATTGTTTTGCTGTTATGAGGGGGGAAACATCAGAATCGCCCTCACCGATTGAGCTTTCAGTTAATCGAAAATATGCGTAACCACATAAAATCTTTTAAAAGTAGGAAGTCACATTATAGCCTTAAAAAATCATCAAAGATCTACCTCCCTCAAGAGCTCAACGTTCAGAAAATGCACAAAATCTACGGCGACAAATTCCCCAATGACGCAATAAGTTATGAAGCATACAGACAAATTTTCGTCAAAGATTTTAATATTAGTTTCGGGTATCCTCGCTCCGATACGTGTAGTGTGTGTGATGAACACATAGTTAAAATGAAGTCACTGCAAGAGAAACTAAAGAACACTGTCGAAAACGAGGCACAGTTGGAATTAGAAAATGAAATTAAAGGTTTGGAAAATGAAAATGAATTGCATAAACTTAAAGCAGCTACTTTTTATACTAGAAAGCGACACGCTAAAATACAGTTCAGAAAAAATGAGTCAATTGAAGCTATAATCATAAAAATCTTCCTACACCCAACATCACTACCAATGATGTATACTACAAAAGGCAATTGACCTTTGTCAGTTTTAATATTCATAAGCTCTCAACCAATGAGGCTGTTTTTTATACATGCCCTGAGACTATTGCCAAGAAAGGTGCTGATGAAGTCGCGTCTTTATTACATGATTTTTTCCATAATACTCTAGGACAAACTGTTAGATGTTTGGAAATATTTTTCGACTCATGCGTAGGCTAAAATAAGAATTATACCATTATACGCCTCTTACATCATATGGTCCATAAAGAAGGTAGGTTTGATAAAATTAAAATTACATTTCCAATTCGGGGGCACTCGTACTTAGAGTGCGATAAAGACTTTGCTCTCATCAAACAGAAAACAAGAGTTGAAGTTCCATCTCAATGGGTCGAGGTTTTTAAAAATGCTTTGGTTAAACCAATGCCATTTAAAGTTATTGAGTGTACTACAGACATTTTCCATGCATAGACAAAATTTTTAACCCCTCAATATTAAAAAACCTGTCCATTTCCAACAAGGCCAATAAAAGAACTAATAATAAGCCATCAACATCCACGAACAATTCAAATGCGAGAAAGTTACAATGGAGCTATGTCAAGTTTTGTTCTAATACCCCCAAGGCCAGGCGTAGCGGCTGCAACACCGGACAAACTTTACAATGGCCTCATTCCTATTCCCAAGTTAAAGTATGACCAACTGCAGGAACTTAAGAAGTTTGTAGATGAAACGTCACAAATCTACTATACTAATTTGCCTTATCATGCTAATAATAGGACTGTAGATGATGCAGATATGGTAAGTGACAGCGATGAAGTTATATTTTCTACTAATAATAAGGCCATTTCTTTTTTAGCAAAAGTAACTATCAATACCAATGTCTATTATAATGTCCGTGCCAAACATGACGCGCTACTTCGGAATGAAGGTAAGCTACAACGGTCAAATATTAAGGTCCTTAGTAATGTTGTATTCTTGTTATAGCGGCGTTCAAACCTAATTCTTGTGGATTTGGATCGTTTCTCGGTACACCGAAGAGAAGAAATCTTCAATTATTTTTTTCCAAAATTCTGTTTATTTTTTTATGATTGTTAGTAGTCCCTAAGTATTGCCCATGTTAATGACTTCTAATAAAAAAATAGTACAAAACGATTTATTTTTTATTGTTTTGCATGGAAGTCTTCAAACTTTCAAATTCGTTTTTCTCAAAAATATAAAAATGTGACTTAGATCGTTCTTCCCCTGTAGTCTTCAATTATAATAGTATGATCCACTATTTGGTGGTTTCTTGATGATAATGTGCTTTCCGTCCATTGCGCCCAAACAATTTTCAAAATTCCACATGTTTTTAAAATCATTTGCGTCTTGTTGCCATTGCTCTTTATTTGATGGGACCTAAAAAATTATACCATTGTAAGATATATGAAAGCTATGTTGATTTAAATT
Organism: Anthonomus grandis grandis; assembly: GCF_022605725.1. NCBI lineage: Eukaryota > Metazoa > Arthropoda > Insecta > Coleoptera > Curculionidae > Anthonomus > Anthonomus grandis. The sequence goes on from NC_065562.1 coordinate 6,825,963, forward strand.
AAAACACGTCAATGAGTATTTTTAGTTGCGCATTTTTTGAAGTAAGAAGTTGTACCTGTATGTTTTTGCAATTTTTGAAGATTCTTGACATATTTTGACAAAGGTTCTATATGAGTTTACTTTCAAACCTTTTTGCATAAGTTACGGAATTACTAAAAACACGTAGAATATACGATTTTTTTCGGCTATTTCTGAAACAGTGTAGTATACAGTGTGGCCCAAATTGGGTGTACATGTATGGGTATCTTGGAAACTATAAGAGATGAATAATTGGTTAACTGGGGAAAGTTGTAGGGCATTTAGTTACCAATTATGTGCCGCTTTCAGAACGATTTTATCTTTTTGCGATTTTGAAATATTTGGAAAAAATCTAAAAGTTGCAGTTTTGAAAAAGGGCTGTATTTTTTTTATTTCAACGTATTTTTAAAATCTGTAAAAACATTATTAGGACAACTTTTTAAGGACAACGCATACCTGAATTCAGTGTTTGTTTTCGACGTTTCGGTTCTGAGATTCCATCCTCAACTTCTTTTTTTCTTATGGCGGCCATTTTGTTTTTTTGCTAAATTAAAAAGGTCTTTTTTGTCCCTTTAAAATGATGTCATTAACACTATGAACATATTTCATTCTTATGTCAAAAAGTTACAAAGTTCGTTTTTCGCGGAGTTGGCCATGAATGCGGAGGCCATTACTACGGAGGAAATTTTTCGTATAAACAATTATTATTGTTTAATGATTTAGGGTCATTTATTGACAATTCTGCAAAATATTATTTATTTGATTTAACTTGTTATCCTGTTTAGTAGTTCTTATCTTGTTCATGTCTTGTTCTTGTTAGTGCTAAATAGTTTTTTCGTATCTAGTTGTTTTCGTTTGTATTTAGTGAGTTTTGTTTAAAATTGTAATTTCCAAAAATCGCCATGCGATATACCAGTAAAGAAAAATTTGACATATTGGAATGTTATATTACATGTAATAGGAATGGAAATCTTGCAATCGCCAGATATTTGGAACTGTATCCTGAGAGACAACTGCCAGGTCCAAGACTATTCACTAGGCTCGTCATAAACCTTAGAACTCATGGAAGTTTTGAAATACCAACGCCAGAAAATTATCAAAGGGACAATGAAGCTCGTGATGAAAACATTTTAGACCATTTTAATGCAAACCCGAAAACATCGACTCGAAAAGCTGCAACTGACATCATTGACAACATGACTACCATTCAAAGAGTCCTTAAAAAAATATCGTCCATAAAAGCCTACTTTTGTTCAAGGATACAGACTACCCAAGAAGATTAGAATTTTTAAACTGGTTTGTAAGGCAATGTCAAGAAATACCTAATTTCAGCAGGAAAATTATTTGGACTCCAGATATTACACCCCTGGATTTTTATCTTTGCGGATATGTTACAAATGATGTTTACGAGTTTAAACCTCTTGCGACTCTCAAACAACTAGAGGACAGGATTCAGAATGTCTTAAATAATATAAATAAAAACATCCTGTGCGAGGTAACTAGAAGTGTTTTAAAGAAATGTGAAAAATGGTTTAACAAAAATGGCCGTCATTTTGAATAGTTTCATTTAATATTATTACATGTAGTTAATTATTTTATTTAGAAATTACGTAAAAGTATAAGTTAGTAGGTTAATAATAATTGTGTGTACGACAAAATGCGAATAAAAACCATGGCCAACTCAGCGAAAAATAAACTATTTAATTTTTTGACGTAACCATAAAATATTTTCATAAAGTATTACACATCATTTTAAAGGGATAAAAAAGATCTTTTTAATTTAAAAAAACAAAATGGCCGCCATAAGAAAAAAAGAAGTTGAGGATAGAATCTCAGAACCGAAACGTCGAAAAAAAAATTGAATTCAGATATGCGTTGTCTTTAAAAAGTTGTCCTAATAATGTTTTTACAGATTTTAAAAATACGTTGAAATAAAAAAATACAGCCCTTTTTTCAAAAATGCAACTTTTTGATTTTTTCCAAATATTTCAAAATCGGAAAAAGATAAAATAGTTCTGAAAGCAGCATTTAATTGGTAACTAAATGCCCTACAACTTTCCCCATTTAACCAGTTTTCTATCTCTTATAGTTTCCAAGATACCCATACATATACACCCAATTTGGGTCACACTGTATATTTCATTTGTTATACTGCTCCTTTTTATTATAGTTTTATTTACATTTATATTTGAATATTCATACTAATATTAATGATTTCCTATTTTTCCCTTCCAGGATGATAACATCGAAACTGAAATTGATAAGCAGACAGATGAATCACAAATATCTATTTTATCTCCCAGAAGTGAATCAGAAACACACACAGTCGAATTGAATCAAATGAAGCAACTTCGTCGGCTAGTAGGTCTTCATCAGAAATCAGCAATAGATCTAAAAAACGGGCTGCTCCAAGAAAAAAAAACTAGCGAGATAAAAAGCTAGAACTGATGGAATTAGCTCATAATACTTTAAGCAACGAGGAAGATGAATATTTAATTGCCGGAAAAAGAATAGGTTATCAGTTAAAAGGTGTTGATAAGCAGCAGAGAATAATAGCGGAAAACCTAATATCAGATGTTATGTACTACGCAAGAATGGGACAGCTCACAGAAGATGCCTTTGTTCAATGCAAGTTTTCAAATGTAAATAATTTTACTGAGCGTCAGCTTCCAGATTTACATAATTTGTTTCAGTCAACTAGTACTAATCCACGGAATAGTCAGCATCAGTCACAATCAATCAACACTATACAATTGCAAACTTTACCCATGCCAGCACATCACAATACAGTAGTTACCAATCATCGCAAAGTGGCAAACATTTTCTATTGAATAGCAGTGAAGATGCTAATACAACTATAAGGCATTACTACAAATCATACCAGCCTCAAGACATCTAATAATAATTAGCGGCACTTATTATTATAAACTATACTACTTTAAAAAAAAACTAAAAAAATAAAAAATGTTTTCTCGTACCTTTAAATATTCTTCTTTCCATCGTAAATTGCCCGGCAAGTTTTTGGAATTATTTGACCGATAGCCTGAGCTGATATAGCTGTTCGAAATTTAAGGTCCTCGTATGAATTTCCACTTGCTAGAAATCTCAAGGTAACAGTCAGTCGTTCTTCAGCACTAATTCAGTTCCTCATGTTTGTATCTTGTTTCGTGATTTTCGGTCGAATTATTTCTAGCAGAAAGTTAAAAGGGTCTTCAGTCATTCTTAGGTAATTTTTAAAATCGTTTGGTTCACTTTCACGTAGTTCACGCAATGAATCATGTGAGAACTGATGTTTTTAGCAACCAATTTTTGGACCATTTTCTACTTTTTCGCAGGGTTTTATTTTCTTCGGATAACAAAGCAGCCATAATAACTGCGGCCGTTTTTCTCTTCGATAAAATAGGTGGCATTGTACAGTACAATATAAAGAGATCTAGCAAAAATAACTACGTTCAACTTAAACTGGTTGTACGACAGATTGTATCCGTATGTGGCCGAAAATAGCATAAACCTATCGTTCAATTTCGTAGTACAACTTATCGTACGACTTGTCGTCCTACGTGTAGTATCGTGTGTTTTTACTCTATCAGAATCCAACATGCTGATGGTGGTACTTTGAAGTTGCAGTGGTTACTTGTGAGATACTGTTTTTGGATTGCATTATCAATAAAGTGTAAGAAATAATAAATTTACCTATAAATATTGGGAAATATTTCTCAGTTCACCTATAAGTATATATAATCAGATAATATGTTCATCTATAATAATTAGAAATCTATAATCTGTTAGTTTTAGCTTAAGACTGCTTAGCCTCTGGGAGTTTTGGCAACTTTTTGTGCAAAGGATATAGTCTCAGATGATTTTAACTTTTGTAACTTAATGCATAGGATGTGTTTCAAATGATCGAATGCATAGGATTTAAACCTGTAAGCAAATTGTTCAGTTCACATAAAACCTGCAGACCAATTAGCTAACAAGGCTTAAATATTCATTTTGGTCTAATTGATAATGCCTTTTGGACATGCCATTGCTGTAACAGCATTTGAGAATTCTTGTGCTTTTTAGAGAGTGCATACCAAGCTGCTTTTCCTCAGAAGACCTACATTGTCAAATTCAAATATATTTATTGTCTAACAGGAATCTAATCCTAATCACTAAGACATTATATCAAAATATAAGTAAATAACAATTTATATATTATGAAAAATAATAATAAACATATATAAAAATATAACTAATAGGTAATCATAAAATATGTTCAAGAAGAAAAAAATATATGAGTCGTATTAACTAAAAAGGGTTTACGATATTATTTGACAATAATTTTTTTGAAATGACGAGAAGACGTATTAAAGAGATCGACATCCGGACTCATCCCCTTTCATACATAATATGAATATCAGCTTGTTCTTCATACGTAAAATTCATTTTTGCTTTTTAAAGTTAGTACACACCAAGTAACAAAGGCGATTTTTATTATTATTAAATTAATTTGAAAAGCACTCTTCCAACCGATCACTATAGCTAAGTCAAGCGTATTTTACAATGACAATCATCGGTGATCTACAAAATATATAAACACCAAAATAAATTTCGTAAGATATTAGACGCATTCTTCTGTCCATGATAGTAAAAAAGCTTTTTACGGGAGGTATTTACGATACACAGTTTGAAGTTAGGTACTGAACTTCAAATTATTTGAACTACGTTTTAAATGCGTACTAATTTTAATACGAATAAACCTATACATGTGTTTTATAATTTTCAAATATCGCAAAAACCCAGAGCGTAAAAGAAATAGGGATGTTTTACCCCTTTAATTTCTTTAATTTAGTATTTTAACTACTATCTAACATTTTACAGTACACCAATTTTCAAAATTTTATTGTAAACGGTTTTAAAGTAGAGAAAAAATCGTTTTTAAGGTATTAAAAGGGGAATACCTCCCTTAGGAAGCGTTTGTGAACCCATGTTAATAGGAATTTGTTGTCCTATTTTTATGCAAAGATTATGGTCCCGAAATGATGCCACTTACTTTTGAATCACCCTGTATATTGTGCTTTCTAAAATACAAATATAACAATCTCTTCTCTACCTTTTCTATCGCATATTACTGTGAACCCCCTGCAAGTCCCAGACAACAGATGCATACACCATATGAGCCTAACCAATACATTATAATAGATTGAAAGTTTTTGATGTTATTATAAAACCCAGGAGTTTATAAGCTTTATCAAGATGATTTTGCAATACCCATTATACACTATAAGTTTACCTGCAATTGTACCCCAAGATCTCTACATTCACTATTTCTGACTAGCATTTGGGTTATTAATAGCTGCCTCACTCTATTACAAACAAAAGCTTTAATAAATTCAAGAAATATGTTAAAAGGTATCTTTTACAATTTGCTTTTTATAGCACAGATGAGATTTTAACCAACAATTTTACTTTTTAAATTAACTGTTAAATTAGTATAGGCATAATATATCTTGCTTTCTTTAAAAGATTTTTGTATAATTAGGTACTATTTGTAATGTAGTGTAAAACTGTGTTATTTTAATTCAATCAGCTATTGTGTATTCATTTTACTTGTGTGTACATATGGATTTATATTTGGCATGAATATACATACATTTGATTTCATAGAATAATTATGTACCATGTAAATTAATTATTATATATAAATTAATTATTTAAAAATGAATATAGATAAAACCAAATATATGCTCTTCAAACAAAAAACAAACAAGTAGCTAATATTTAACTAAACATAAATGGGATCTACCGGAAGAAAATCACTTTTATGAAATATCTTGGTCTGAATATTGATCAGTCATTGAATTGGCAAACTCATATAAACAAAATAACATCCAAAATAAATGCAATGATACCCTGTATATATAAAAGCCGAAACTACCTTATTTCAGTATGATATACTTACGAATAACAGACAGAAGGAAAGTTGGTTAATCATTAACGAATGTAGGCAGTCTTCTCGTCGGCGGTTGGTTGAATCGAACTTGGGACCCGATGATTTCAATGACTATTTTTCTAATATTGCTGAGAAGTTACTGAAAGCAGTTCCCAGTGACGGCGATCCATTGCAGTATCTTCATCGGAATGCTATCAACCAATCATTCTTTTTCCACCCTGATGAGATGATACCGAGGTCCTTAAACAATTCAGTGCTTGAAGAATCATAGGTCTTCGGGTTCCGATGGTATCTCTTCACGTCTGCTGTCACTTTTGCCTGCGAGCGCTTTAGGTGCTTTGGTTTGGGCAATCAATTAGTCATTTCTTCAGGGCGAGTTCCCATCCTATTTAAGCTATGATTATCCCTCTTCATAAGGGTGGTAGCTTGGACCGACCCTCTAACTTCCGTCCCATATTAATTTTGTCTACCCTCTCCAAGGTTCTTTAGCGGCTTGCAAAAAAGAGAATTGTCTCTTTTTTGACCAAATACAATGTGCTGTCCCCTAATCAGTATGGATTATAGTCATCTAGCGGCACGCAGGAAGCTATTTTCAGATTCTTGGAGAGTGTGTATCTATCTATGAACTCCAAGGAGGCTGCAGCAGCGGTGTTCTGTGTTCTGTCCAAGGCCTTCGATTGTGTGGATCATCCTGTCAAAGCTTGATTTTTAAGGATTTAGGGGAGTGGCTTTGGGGTGGTTGAAGTCATACCTGTCTGGCCGCACCCAGAGGGTGGTTACATCTGGATTTTCGTCAGGGATAGCACATCTTAAATGTGGTGTACCTCAAGGGTCAGTGTTAGGTCCTATTTTATTTTTATTATACGTTAATAACTTAAGCTCTCTATCACTGCATGGACTAGTGGTTCAGTTTGCCGATGATCCTACAATTCTGTGGCATTACAAAGATCAAAAAGTAGTCAGATCTCTCATAGTAGAGGACCTTCACAAAATTAAAGAGTGGTGCATCTGCAATCAGCTTGTATTCAATGTTGATAAGCTTTTGTTCTGGGCTTTAAGTGTAATGTAGAGGGTTTTTTGTTTGATGAGCAGAGCCCACTACATGGTAGGGATTATTGTCGATTTCTCGGCCTCGTCATTGATGAGAGTTTAAGGTTTGACAACCACGTTTTGGGCCTCGCTGCTAAACTTTCTTCTGGTTGTTTTGCAGTCAGGGTTGCCAGGCATGAGTTGGGGAGGTTGTTTGCTCGTTCAGTTTATTTCGCCTTAATAGACTCTCATATCCGTTATGGGTTGCCATTTTCGGGTTTGTGCTCCAAGGGACTCCTTAACATAATTTTTACTATTCAGAAAAAAGCATTATGGTATCTGTGTGGTGTTGGTCTGAGAGTCTCTTGTAAACCTCTTTTTGTAGCTGAAAGAATTTTAACAGTTTTCTCACTCTTTATATTGGAAACTGCAACACTCACATAAGTCCGTAAGTCCACCATCCTGCACCAGTCATAATACTCGTCAAGTGGGCAACTTATCTCTTCCCATCCCCACCTTCTCACTTACGAGAAACTCTCTTATATTTATTAGTCGTAACGTAAAATATTTAATCATGTTCCTTTTTCGATTAGGACTGTTTTTAGACTTAAAAAGTTTAGGAGAGAACTGAAGAAATTAATCTTACCAAAAGCTTACTACAGCATTGAAGAGTATTTTAACGACTCATTTTAATATTTAAAATTTATTATATCTGTTGATCAGATTTATTTTATTTATTTATTTTTTTATTATTCTTGTTTTATGTTGGTTCTCGCCTTTTCTTTTCTTCTTTTTTGGTGTTTTCTTTGATTATATAAAATATGCTTCTATGTACAATCAAAATCGATTCTGTATTCTGTTTTTGTTCTTTATCCTGTATAACCAAGTAAATACTTGTATTATAAATTCTAGGATTAGGAAGCTTTTGGCACAAGTTTGTAAACTTAGCAAATATAGGCCAGTAAAACTATGGGTCCAACCCGGAACAAATTTGGGACAAGCTGAAATTGTCAGGATACCTTCTGTAGGTTGTCGACAATGTTTCCTTAGAAATCGCACTAAATCGCATGGGCCGTACTCGCCCAATAGGGCTTTAAACTAAAAAAACGTGCTTTTTTATTTTTTTCAGAAATATCTAAAATACTATTATCTTTTTTAAAAATCTACAAGAAAACAAAATTATTGCCAATAAAAATTCCTACAAAATGGTTTTTTGTTTTTTAAAATCGGCCTAAAAACAAAAAAGTTATGGGCTTATAAAATTTGGGCCGATTGGGCTTGGATTCTATTAAACTGCTTTTGGTAAATTTATTAACTTTTGACTTTATTAACGGTGGCGCAAATTAATTGAATGTTTTTTTATAACAAAAATATGTAGTAGTTGTCATAAAAAACCAGTGTGGAAAATTGTATACAACTCACTAGGTATGATTTAATATTTTAGGTAAAGCGTTTAAACGCAAAAATAGGTAAATAATACTATGCTAAAATGTGCTGCTACTTACTTGTTTAATAGTAATCTCAAATAATATTTAAAAAAAAAACAGAAACATACTATAAAACTAAAGTCTGTATGGCATGGTACCTAAATGACACTTTTTAAAGAGTTAGGCCAGTTGTATTTATTATTAAATTTGATACCAAACACAGTAATCGTGTCATACAGTCATAAACAAAAATTATACTTACTTTATTAAAATAAATTTTAATAAAAGAAAAAGAAATTATTCTATACATTCATCATTTTCAACAAAAGACACATTTGTTGCATTGTCACAATACTGTCCAATGCAAATTGTACAGCTTGATGAACATTTAATTCCTACCTTTTTGCAGGTACACGTTTTGGAGCATACTGACTTGCATCCACAAAATAATCATTTTATAATAAAATCGGGAGCGATGTCCTTACTGTTTCTTTGTGGGTCTAAGTAACCGTCCTTTTCCACCCAACCCCACTCTCTTGGATCTAAATTATTTCCCAACCATGACTGCACCTGAAGGTAAACCCTTTTAAGATGTAATTGAGCAGCTTCAGTTGTCGGGGGTAAAGAAGCTAGCTCAAAGTTACTACACAGTTTTTGGCGTGCAATTACCTGATTGTATTTTATATACCTAAATGAGTTTAAATTTTGGCTTCTCCTACTGCCGTACCATTTTAGAATAAAATTTTAATAAAGTGGCAATATCACTGAATACCCCTTTAAATTGTAAGTAAATCTTCGGAAAGTTTTTCATTTTTAGACAAAACAATTAAAGCACTTTTTTGCCCTTTTTTAAGAATGCCGATGTGGTATCGCAACCCGACATTGCATGAACAAATAAATATGTTTTTAACTATTGCAGAATCTAAATTCGATTTTAATGTATGTATATTTGTTATTTTGTCCATTTTGCCTGCAACACCTGGTCTAAAAAAATACAGATTTTGTGTTTTGCAATGTTCGATGAGCAAGACAAATAAATCTGTGTCTTGTCCAACAACAAAAACATAAGATTGACTTTGCTCGGCTTGTGTTGCTGCGGTCACGGCAATCATATAATCTGCATCTGATTCTGATTGTTTAAGCCGTAATGACCTAATATTTAAAGGCCCATAAGTTCTTTGTTCTTAAGGCGATTTTGAAAAACAAAAAGCGGTTTTGTAGCTATTCTTATTGGCAACAAATTTCCTCTCTTATAAAATTTTTAAATAGTTTATAATTTTTGAGATATTTTCAAAGAAATAAAAAAAAATACGATTTTTTAGTTTAAAGTCTGATTGGGCGAGTACGACCCATGCGATTTAGTGCAATTTTTAAGGAAACACTGTCGACCATCTAAAGAAGGTATCCTGAAAGTTTCAGCTTGTCCCAAATTTGTTCCGGGTTACCCCATGTAAACACCTTAGTTTTACTGGCCTAATAAAGTATATTTTGACTTTGAATACATAGTCGCTTTATAGAGAGCTTAAAGTTTTTAAATTAAATAAGTTAATGGAGTTTGAAAAATGTAAACTCATGTATAAAATTATAAACAAAAAATTAAAATGTTATACAACTGTTATATTCTCAAATGACATTCATAGACACAATACCAGAGGTCAGTTAAATTTATATGTCATGTATAATAGAAGGATAATAATTGGATTGAATAGCCCAATGTACTCTGCATGTAAAGCATTTAATAGGCTACCTAATAATTTGAGAAATATTGAAAATTTTAAAACTTTTGTAATAAAACTAAAAAAATACTTTTCTATTTAATCGGATTAATTATGTGGCTACTTTTTCTAAAATTTATTTATAGTAATCTACTTACAATTTATTTCTATATATAACTATGATTTTTGTGTACACTCTTTTTAATTATTGTTATTCTTATTTCTCAAGGCCAGCGCTATAAGCACTGATTAGAGTTTTAATGTAAAAAATTGAATGTAATATAAAAGTGTTTTCAAAAAAAAAAATTAAATTATATTTTGTGTATAAAAAAGTAGAAGTTAACTAATTGATGTATATCTTATTATGTATCATTTTGGTATGAGGTACCTTTACTCATATTGACAAAAGTATTGTTGAACTAGGTATTAGGTACCTTTATTGAATTTTGGAAAATGTATTGCTTTTTATGCTAAAAAATTATGTTCTTTTAATAGAGCATATAAATAAATAAAACATTAATTACTAAAAACAAAGTATCAATGTACTGTTAGTACTCAAGATATGTAAATAAAGATATATTATGTTAAATGAAACTCTAAAAAAAGAAGAAAAAAACACATTTATTTATTATTAAAAATGACAAAGTGAGTTTATAAAAGCTTAAAAAAACATAATGAAAGCATTAATACACCTAAATGCAAATAATTGAAAAGAAAATGAAATAATGATCAAAAAATAAGCACATTTTATTTTTTTTGTTCAACAGCTTTCTGCTGTTTGGCAGGCTCTCCAGTCTGTGTAATGGGAATCGATTTGTGCTCAATCTCCATCTTCTCGACAGTGGGAGCAGTGATGGTTAAAACCCCATCACTAGAGAGTTTAGACTCAATTTTATCCATCTGGCAGTTCTTGGGAAGTACATATCTTCTTACAAAATGCCTAGATACATAACCATGCTGATCTTGCTTCTCCTCATGCTTGCCTTCGACAGTAAGAACATTGTCCCCTGTGACCTTTACAGTGATTTCTTCTGGCTTGAACTGCTGCACATCCAAATTGGCCTGGAATTTATCCTTGTCAAAATGAACAGTAGATCCAGAATCCAAATTAGCAGCGTTGGGGCGCCAGTTCCTTAGATAACCCGCAGGAGTTCTGGTTAACATTTTGTTGTTCAGGTTTAATGGTTGGAAAAGGTCGTCCTGGTCCAGGCCCAGGCCGAAATGTTGTTCCAGGATTCTGGATGGGCGGCACATCGGTTCAAAATCACCGAACATCAGTGGAATGAGAGACATTTTGGTGAAAAAACACGAACTTACTATCCAAAAATTTAAGTCGAATTTGAGAAAGACAAACTGCCGGCCGGTATGCGAATTCCTATCTTATATACCAACAACGAATCTTCTCGAATTTGACAGAAGGATTCTCAACATAATATGTAGTATGGTAGGTCAGGTTGAGATTCGAGAAATTACAGGAATCTGTAGAGAAACATTGATTTCAAGAAACTTCCAGATCTGACTTAAGCGGAGAACACACATACGCGATCGCGACCACGATCGCGATGGCGATAGAGATAGCGATCCGATTTAGCAAACGTAAACGAATACATCAGCACATACATGCTGCGACCTGTTCGCGTTTGTGCAGCGACCGATCGCAGTGTCCAACGCAATACAAGAACATTCAAACTCAAACTCAAAAATGCTTTATTGTCAATATAAACATAGAAGTTGTAGACAAAGCCAATAGACTGTACATTAAATGAATAAAAACGAGAAACTAATTTAAAATAAAATAAAATTATATAAAACTTTGAAAAATACTTAAATGCTAATCATTAAAAAATTCACCTAAACTATAGTACGCTTTACTAGCAAGACATATTTTCGTCCTTGTACGTTATAGGCTTTTTTCAGTCTTAAGTTGTCTTATTTCTAGTGGAAGTTTATTAAACAGCTTTTTACCTCCATATATGATAGAGCTACGGACAAGTTCAAAATGAGGAATAGGTAGCCTCAACAAATAATTTTGTCGCGTATTATAGTGGCTTCCTAAGTGGAGTTCCTGTTTATATTTTCTAAAAACTAAGCAAACTGTTTCCAAAATAAAGATACAACACAGGGTTAAAATATTATGACTTACAAAAAGCGGGCGACATGAGTCACGAGGCTTGACCCCACATAGATATCTAATGGCCATTTTCTGGAGTATAAACACTGAACTAAAAAGTGAATTTGAACATGAACCCCAAAAGCAAATTCCATATCGAAGGTGCGACTCGATAATCGCGAAGTATGCAGATCTGGCGATGGAGAAATTAAGACTGGTGGCAATAACCCTTAGTGCGTAGTAGCCTGATGAGACTTTTCTACATACATTCACAATATGGTCTTCAAATTTAAGGAACTTGTCTATGGAAAGACCCAAAAACTTACTGAACAGTGGCATGGTGATGGCTTCATTATTCAAACATATATCATTTGTATTACATTTAAAATTAAGGATATTTGTTTTGGAAACATTAAATGTCAAAAAATTTGCATCACACCAGTCTTTTATTTTTAGCAAATCTGCACGTATATTGGCCTCCATTTGAGAAACATCAGAGTCGTGCCAGAGGATAGTGGTATCATCGGCAAACAATGTAAATTTGCCAGTTACCTGCAGTTGTGGCAGATCGTTCACATAAATGAGAAAAAGTAAAGGACCAAGTACTGATCCTTGCGGAACTCCCACATTTATATTAAGTTCCTTAGAGATACCACCATTAAATTTGACAGCCTGGATACGATTTGATAAGTAGGAACGAAACCACTCAAGGGCAGTTCCTCTGAAACCATAGAGCTCCAGTTTCATCAGCAGCACTCTGTGACTCACGCAGTCAAATGCCTTGGACAAGTCACAGAATACCGCTGCTGCAACTTCACCAACATTTAGTCGGTTGTACAGGTGCTCTAGAAAGCTAAAGATAGCATCATTTGTGCTCACAGACTCACGAAAGCCAAACTGCTGAAGACTCAATAGGCCAAATCTATTTAAAAATGAAACCATCCTCACCTTAACGAGCCGTTCCACTATCTTGGCTAAAGTAGGCAATAACGGTATAGGTCTAAAGTTAGAAGGACAGTCGCGATCGCCACCCTTGTAAAGAGGAACAATCACTGCTCTTTTTAAGCACTCTGGGAAAACTCCAGACATAATTGAAAAGTTAATTGTCTCGGCCAAGACTTGCAAAGCAACAAGAGGTAAAGCAGAAAATATTTTAAGAGAAAGCCCATCCCAACCTGATGAACTCTTATTCTTAATATTAACCATTAACTGTTTAAGCTCTTCTACACTTGTGGGGGCAAAAAAGAAAGATTCGGCTACTACCACATTGCTGAGATAGCTCCTGGGATCTATTTTTTGTGAGAGATTGGCTGCAAGGTTACTAGCAATATCACAGTAGAAGGAATTAAGGACATTGGAATCTAAGGTACTTGGAATAACCAAGGCATTATTTTTGCCTCTTAGCTCATTTAAAATCTTCCAAGACTCTTTTGCTCTGTTGGAGGAATTATTTATCCTCCTTTGAAAGTAGGTCCACTTAGCCATTTTGATTGAGTTGCTGTAAATCTTGCGGTATCTGTTATAATAATTTAAAAATATTGCATTGTTCATAGCGTATTTCCTAATGTAAAAAAGGGAGCGCATATTTTTCCCAGATACTTGTAAACCCTTAGTATACCAAGGTTTTCTATTTCGTTTCTTAATATTGACAACAGGAAAAGCAGTGTTAAAATTGTTTAATACTATTTGATGAAAGCTATGCAGTGGGTTAATACATATGTCAGTAGTCAATACATTATTCCAACTTGACATATTGCAAAGCAAGGGGAATTTGCGGAAATTAGCTCTAGTTTATACTTTATCTAGTTTAGACTTTATAGTCTATCGCGTGCAAACTTATTCTCATTAGCTGCACTATTAAGCTTTACTAATCCCACTATTGCCTCATGGTCAGACAAACCGGCATTGATTGTTGTACACTGATTTTCGTGTTGGTTAAAATTCGTGCAGAAGTAATCTATCAGTGAGGAAGAAAATGCTGAATCCGGGTTGGCTGATCCACGTGCATCTTAAAATTAAACGAGTTTAACAGATTAAAAAGCATTCGATTTGATCCATTAGATTTGTCTAAAAAATTTACATTAAGATCGCCAGTCAGAATCAACATCGCATTAACCGAAATTTCACTTAAGAGGATCTCCAACTTTTCTAAAAATAAATCTAAATTACCAGATGGAGATCGATACAATCCTAAAATATACAAATTTAACTTACTGCTAAATACAATAGAAAACTCGCACACCTTTTCAATCAATAGATGATCTAATCTGTCAATAGTAATAAACACAACAATAATAAAACACAATTCGCGATCAAACGCAACAGGTTACGTTAATCGCAGGTCGCACTGAGTTGGGGTTAGATAAAATGACTGATTTTACGGAATTATTAATTGAAAATGTAAAAACGTATCATGTTTTATTTGATTTATCCCATCCAAATTACAAAAATGTGCGTATAAAGAACAAAATATGGGACGAAATCGCAAAGAATATGGGATTAAAACACACAGGTAAACATTTTGTTTATTATATAATTAGTTAAGTAATGAAAAGTTTAATAAAATTATTATAAAGTACTAAAATAAGTAACAAATTTATCACGTATGTCAAAAGCCAAATTTACTGCTCTTCTTCTATCAACCCGCAAGCTGTTAAATAAAACTAGGGATCTATCATTATTCTCTTGTAAGTATGCAAACTGTTGATCAACATTTTTAACTCGTAGAAGGTTGTGCAATACGCAAGCTACTTTGACCAGCTTTTTAGCTATATCTACTTTAACTTCTAATGGCCTAAAAAACCGTCTCCATTTGTGTGCCAATATGCCAAATGCATTTTCGATAACTCGACGTGCTCTACACAAGCGATAATTAAATGTTTCTTTATTTCGATCAAATCGGGATTGTCTATATGGAAACGGTCTCATTAAATAAGTATGATATGATGTATATGAATCGCCTGTCGCCAAAAATCTAAAATTAAAATATTTTAAAATATTAAATTTAAAAAATAGCATGTTCTATTCAAAGTAATAAAGTTTCTTTTGCTAAGAAATAAAAGTCGCTAGTAGAAAACATTTTGTTTTGTAATTCTGTTGTATTTTCCTCCTGAAAATGGACATTGAGGTCCACAAAAGTGTCACATATTATCATCAACGATTTCGCAGTAATCATAAACTATTCACCGTTTTCTGCAACTTTTCATTCTGTAGGTATTATTAAAACATATTTTTTTATTTAGGTAACGATCTAAAAAAACGCTGGAAAAACCTAAGAGATTGTTACTCAAAATATCTCCGCACCGAAAAGACAAAAACTGGACAAGCTGCTAAATCTATCTGCCGCTACAAAACCTAGCCTTGGGCGCAACAGATGGAAGTTTTCCGACCTTTTTTACAATTTGCTCAGACTGATACTAATGTAACTGACGAAACAGAAATTCGTTTTGCAAGCGAAGAATGCGAAGAACGTAGTGATACAAACGAAGATTTACAAAGTGAAAGTATACTAGGAAGTGAAGCTAATTATCGAAAAATATCAAAAAATTCATTTAAATAAAATCAAGAAAAAAAGAAAAAATCAATGGAAGACTTGACATCCAACCCACAAGCTTCATTTGTTGATAAAGTTATCAAATTCCTAGATGAGAGACACATTGCAAATCAGAAAACTAACATTACAGATGAAATTGATATAACATTTTATAAGTACGCAGCAAGTGTAAAAAAGTTGTCGATGGAAGGACAGATAATGGTCAAATACAAAGTTGCCAAAATAATAATGGAACAAGAATTAAGTGAAATCCCTTTCTAGAGAAGCTTTCCTTGATGAACTAAATATAATTAAACATATTGCTTTTAATAATGGTTTTCACTTGATATAATTAATCGCCTTTATTCTAAATTCTATAATAAATACAAACTTACTCACAACTTAATCCATCTTAATAATGAAAATAGTCATCTTTTTAGATCAATGTCATTTTTGTCTAATATTTCTTTCTCTTTTTTGGTAATTAGTCTTCATAATTTTCTAAGTTTTTCAAGTCTACAAATCTTACAATTGCTTTTAAAACTACAAACAGTTTAAAAAGTCAGCTAGTTAGTACAATAGATAAGGCAGATTTCTTTTCAAAATCAGGGGTATATTCATTAAGATGTAATGACTGTAATGCCATTTACATAGGGCAATCGGGGAGAAAAATTTCCACCAGAATAAAGGAACATACAAGTTTGGTGGACAGGTATAGGAATACTGACAATCTGACATGATCGAAACTAAATCGGCGTTTGCAAATCATTTATTGGCCTCCTCACATGGTTTTTCTTTAACTCAGGGAGCGGATATTTTGCATGAGTGCTCAAAAGGCAAAAAACTTGACTTGTTAGAAAAAATGGAAATAACTAAAGCTAAGAAGAGCCCTGTCCTTGTGTGTGTGTGTGAACGACATTTTCACGTTTGAACCTCACCTCATTTATAACAACCTCTCTTAAAAAAACCGATTCCAAGCGGTCTATCGGTAATTACCGTTCCCAAATGGTATTAACCAAACACGTCCAAGCGGTTATAGTTATAACCGCTTAAGATACGTGACGTCACCAATTAGCCCTTTATACGTCATCAATTTGGAACAGTAATTACCCACGTCCGAAGCTGTTTTCTAAACGTCAAATGTCAAAGATATTGAAATAAGTGCGGGAAAAAATAAAAACAAACAACAAATTATTTCCTTTTTAAAAATGACACAACATTTATTATGGCTAATAAGTTTTCGTTTTTGATATTTATGTTTAAGAACTAATTACATATAATATTACTGGCGTCTGGGGTATTATGTAAAAACAAACAATATTATGATAGTGACAGCTGACAAATTACGAAGTTACTTCAACCAAACACGTCCAGGCGGACACGATTGGTTATGTTATAAAGGGACTGTTCAAGGTGAACCAAGGGCTTAACCGCGGTTAAAACCGATAGATCGCTTGGAATCGGTTACAACTTATAAGTCTTTTATTCTTTTTTTCTTTTTCGATTTTAGATATTTTTAGTTTTTATTGTTAAGATTGTTTACTTATATTCACACATATTAGTATAGTTTGGATTGTTTCCCATTTTTGATCATGGTTGCTCTGTTAAGAAAAAAAGAACTTTTTCTTTTGTTTCTCTTTTGTAAAGTTGTTACTTATCTTATTAGTTAAGCACAAAGTGGATTTAGACAATTCAGTGAGAGATTTAAAGTGGACTGTATTTGTACGATTAAAAGTAAATGGGGAAAGGTCGAAAAAACCAGCCTTTAAAGATCCTTACCTTAAGGTGTCTGTATCCGGCTTCAGCAGGCCTGCTTTGGACTTATTGGGTCTTCTAATTCGGGTTGAATCACTAAGAGTGGTTGCGGGTTTGATAAGTAAATCACGATCTGTGATGCGGTAAGATTAAGACAACAGTTGCGGAAATAAACGTATAGATCACGACACTGGAATCAATGCGCGATGATAAAGTGCTAACAAGGAAGTCATCTTCTCTCTGGTCTCCGTTCAGCACAAACCAAAGGAATTTAGAAATTTAAAGGCTATCCTACACGCGCAGATTTGTGGTTGTTAAGACTTAATATAAAAATATTAATTAAATTGGTTATAATAAAAGGAGAAAATTAAGTTAAATGAAATGGTAGTTTTAATTTGGAGAGAAAAACAAAGAAATATTATAAAAAGAAAACATTTAAACTATTTGGACGTTCACAAACTAAATGTGGACGGACCAGATCATGTTACTTGGTGGCCTATGGGTTAGACGCGTGCCTGTGAATCCAAAGGTTGCTGGATCATTCCCCACTGGTGAAATTTTACATTTTTATTTTTTTATTTTTTTAAGCATATATTTTTATCTATGGTGGGAATTGTTAACTTAACCTACCTTTTCTTTTGTTGTTAGTTGTAATGTGATCTGTGTAGGTCTAGGTAATGAGTTTTTTAAGCGTTCTTTTTGTGAAAAATATCTTAATGTATTTTTTAGGCCTGATGATGCTCCGATAGGAGCGAAACACGTGTAGCATTTAAAAAATTATATGGATTTGATGAGACCGTGACTTTGTGTTTTTACCTTTATTTTGTCCGGATGCCAAGACAAAACCAACCAAGCAATAGTTCCTCTTTTAATTCCATGGAAGTGTCAAACATGCCAAACTCCCCCCCACAGCGTTCAGCAGTTGTACTGCTCAGGAAGTATCTGAAGAAAGCTCTACAACAACCTGGTATGAGGAATTCTGTACGAACAATATTGACTAATTAATTATTAAGTATTTTTTATTACTATTTAATCTAGCTGTTGTAAAATACTTTAATAAAAAATAATAATAAATTATAAATGCCCATTCAATTACCTTAATGTAACTGCTAGCCGTTCTGTTGGTCCAATAGGTTCCCTAAATGTAGTTTGATCTTGATTAATATCTTTTCTAATAAAATCTAGTATTTCATCCAAACTATTAAAATTCATTCTGAAATACGTATAGAACCGATTTTCATCCTTACGGAGTTCAGGATATAAGTTATGAAATTCTCCTTCTTCGTTCCGCTTTTTATTTATATCAAGTACCTAAATATCCCTTCTCTTTCTTCTATAATTTAAATTATATTATTTAGCGTGTGACGTCTATTTTAAACGGTTATAAAATATGCAGTACTTAAAAAAAAACAAATAAAAGATAAGGTTATGTACTTACTTTCTTGTTTCATTAGTACAATTTTCTTCCTCTAATAATATAGCAAGAATGAGTGCCTCTTCGTCTAAACTACACATTTTTCACTTTTGGTATAAACTGGATCGCAATCGCACTATGTCTGTTCACTTACACCAGCGATCACGATTTGCATCGCTATCGCCATCGCGATCGCCTATGTGTGTTCTCCGCTTAAGGTACGTTTTGCTTGGAGCCACTATTGCGATAATAGCGCGACGATAATCGCTAGCAATGATCGCCAGCCGGAGCGTTTTGCTTACAGCGAGTATTCTGTCGGCACGTTCTAGGAACAACCTGTGGCTAAAATTTGTAATCATTCGTCAGTAAGCTGTTATAGTGAGTCTCTCGATGAGTGTAACAAAAAGAAAAAATAAAAAATTGATGTTGAAATATCTTTTGCTGGAAGAAATTGACGATGAAGACATGTTAGAAATGTTAAATTTACCAAGACTTCCTAAACATCCCATCTTCAAATCAAGAATGAATGAAGGATACTTCAAAGTATTGATTACAAGTCATTTGTGTGCTGACGACAAAAAGTTTGCAGAATTTTTTAGACTTCCTAAACTTCAGTTTGATTTTGTGTTAAGTTTAATTTAAGAAGATATTAAGAAGTTGTCTACGAACTGCATTCTTTACCCAATCAAAGCAGAAGACAAACTCGCTCTAACTTTAAGGTAGGTATATACCTACGTAGGCGTAGTTTTGAGGATCAAGTATTTGCAATAACAAATATATTATTTCAATTTAGCTACTCGTTATTGGAAATAAATATAGATTTTTTTATATATTTTTATTAAAAAGAAGACACTACATGAAAAACCCTATTTTGTTAAATATGAATATATAATTGGATCACCATTGTTTGAAGCCGATCCAAAAATACCCTAGATATCAGTACAGTGTTGAGAATGCAGTTCTGATGAAGGTTCAGATAAAGCTACTCGGTGTAACTCCTCAAGATGATGGAGAAGCAATCATGTTAAGTTGTGTTCTCTCTGGACGTGATGACCACATTATCTGTTTCAATATGGGAAACCAATTGTAAAGTCTCTAGCTTAGCACGCTGTTGTAAATGTGGTGGGAATTTCTGTACCGTTTTAGCGATGCTTTGAAAAAAGATACTAATGTCATCTTGTTCTTCTTCCTTTGTCAATAACTCCTTCATCATGATATCTCTTTCCTTTGCCCTTTTCTCCATAGTAAGACAAATCTTTTCTCGATCATTCATTTTTTTATTTTTTTCGGGTGACTTACGTTGCGTTGTTTTGCAATGTGTACTTCCAGCACATGAAGTGACTTGTGGCTGAGACGTGAAGACGTTTAACTTCTTCAACTATGTTGGAGAAAGTTCTGAAAACAAAATGGATGTATCAATTTTATTGATATTTCAATACTAAAAATGTACTTTAAAAAACTGAAATTATAAAAACCGTTTGAAGCGATTAATTTTATTGGTATTTACTTACTCACGCTCATCTTCTAATGTGCGAAGGAATGATAGCCTTTCTTGCAAGGCCCATGTTTTCTTTTTCTTGAACGGAGGTGCTTTAGAACCAGTTTTTTTGAGATCTCGGTTTTTTCTTTCGAATGTGTCCTTTATGTTTTTCCACCTCTTTTTGCAGTCGCCCACTGTAAACGAATAATGATTAAATACAGTGTGTCCCAGCCATGAATGAAAATCTTATAATTTTTGAACTAGGTATTTTAAGTAACTAGAGGTTCCACCAATCCTTTACCCTTGATTTAAACAACCATTTTCATACATTTTCAAAACTTTATTTAAACAAAACCTAACTAATATTTTTCTTTTGCAGGTTTCTGGCAACTGGTGAGTCTTATCACTCGTTACAATTTCAATTCCGGATATCAGTGAGCGAAATCAGTTGTATAGTGAAAGAAACCCTATCTATACTCAAGCAGAAGCTTGCACCAATATTCCTACCGCGTCCTTCTACAAAAGATTTGGAAAACAGAGCCAAGGAATACTGTGAGACATGGAATATCCCAAACTGTGTTGGAGCAATTGATGGCAAACACATACAAATCAGGTGCCCTGATAAATCAGCATCTTTGTATTACAATTTCAAGGGATTCTTCTCTATCGTATTTTTAGCTGTCGTAGACGCAAACTGTCTATTTATATACATTGATGTTGGATCATTTGGTAAAGAGGGAGATAGCGGTATTTTTGAAAAATCATATTTGGGCCGTAAGTTTTATGTCGGTACTTTACTACCACCTCCAAGGCAGCTCCCAAACTCTGACCTTCAGTTACCGCATGTGTTCTTTGGAGATGAAGCATTCAGGTTACATCCAAACATGATGAAACCATATCGACGGGAAGATGCAATTGGTGATAATAGCAAATTTGTGTTTAATTACAGAATATGTCGAGCCCGCCCAACCGTAGCCGATCGAGAGTTCTAGCCGTGACACTGGTTTCGTGGCGTCAAAATTGAAGCCGAGATTTGGTGGCGCACGCCGGTACAGTGGAACGACTAAGTGGAGATACCGCGGGACCTAATATTTTACATTTTACAAGATAATATATTTTTTTTTATTATTACGTATTTGTAGGTATATAATAAATGTTTTAAATATTTTTTATTACTTATTTTATTGGAAAAATAACGGTGTTTCAAATTCGTCTACCCTCAAAATACGAAAATGGATAATTTACCCCAAAGTTGCACATTATTTACTTGTAAAAGAATATGCCATATAAAAAAATATATGTTATATTTTATGTGGTTTTGAAGATTATTGAAAAAAAAAACAAATTTTCAAAAACTTATTCTTGACACTTTTGTGGGTTATCTTGGTTACTATGGGAAAGTTTTTGCATTGCTGTATTACTTTTTCGTAAAAATGTTAATGCCGAAAACAAAATTAGGTAGATACCTACGCCAAATTTTTGTTGCTTATTTAAAAAATCGAAAATTTGAATGATTCCGAAGATAATCAAAAAAAACCAAAAAAAAAAAAAAATTTTAAATCCATTTTAATTTTTTCTGAGCTTAAACAGAAATGCAGCAAGAGGTAGGCATTATTCTAAATAAAATTAAGATTGTAAAATGTAAGTTAAAAATAAAATTATTAATTTACCCACCTAATTTAAATACCGAATTTTTATTCTTTTTAAAACTCAAAGCGAGTATCAAAATAGTTTGGTAGCTTAAAATTTTAAATGCGTAATCTTAATATAAACTACAATAATAACTGTTATAACTTACTAACTTTATACTCCCATCAATTTAAACCCTGAACGTATTGATGATCTGATTATCGTATGTTGTTGTCTGCACAATATGTTGAGGCAAGGTTATCTGTCGAAAACAGGACGTGCCAACTACGAATTCGACCTAACACAGGACCTACCTACAAACAATCTCATACGTTTGGCAAGAACTGGTGGTTATGTTAATGTAGAAGGATTTACGGTAAGAAACACATATGCCTCATACTTCTTGAACGAGGGAAATGTCAGTTGGCAAGATGTCGCAGTTTACAGAACAGATTAATACTAACTTAATACAATGTATCCAAATATCTCGCGTATAATTCAGTCTGAACTAGACATAACTTGAACGAAACTTTCTGAATTCAATGGTGATATCGGCAATTACAGGTAGGTAGTTATTAATTATTTTTGTCAAAAGGTTTTTCTCTAAATCTATATATATTTAGTTTAATCTGAACGTACGCGAGATATTTCAGCGTTTCTGGCCTTTTGAAATATTCTATATAATTAATGTACAGTATGTAGTTGTTTGTGTTGTTCAGATTTAAAAAATGTATATTTTTTTTTGGTTAGGTTTGTTCAGTGACATTTTAAAATAATATATTTCAAGAAAACATTTTGTTTATTATATCATACCTGATCTTCCCACCTCTCCTGCGATCACTATCCATATATTATCTTTGGCACGTTGATCTTTGTAGAGGACGTGCTTTAAATCATAAACAGCTGGATGTGATGATACTGCTTCAATTAATTTGTCGTCTTCTTCGGCAGTAAAATTGAGTTTTGGCTGCAACATTATTGCGAGAGCACGTATACACTTTCAATAATCGTTCGCGACTGGCGATTATATCTGCTCTAGGACCAGATGCCCACGATAAACGCCAGCGGCTGCAGCGATTGTCTCCCGAAGGAAAACGGAACTACACGAAACATACTTAAGCAGTGTTCCGCGATGATCGTCGCGCTACTATCACTCTGCGATTATCGCTATAGTCAGTCGCTCCAAGCAAAACGTACCTTTAAGAAGGTCATTGAATATCTAAAGGTAAGCAAATACATAAATGAATAATTTAGTGCGGGTTCACAGTATGCGTTTTAATCAAAAGTTAAAAAATTCCTATTTAACGCTTCGCCTTATTTACTCTAGTTGCCATCTTCTGCAAAACGACATAAAAATTTTATGTTATGCGATTCTCTAGTGCTAAGCCAATTTAACCACTGTGACGTCGTTTACTAGGCCATGTCTTATTTTGAAGCAAGACGTATAAAATATGTTCAAAATTCATGTTTAGGTCTAATTTATGGAATCCGTAGGCATGAACATATTACATCTTTTGTCGGCAGAAAAAAGTGGCTAAATATGTACATACAAACGTAGAAAGCTGCACACAAATGTTTTTTGTTTTAAAATTCTAACAACTGATTATTTATTTAAGAAGCTTGCATTTAGGGTAGATGTGCGCGGTCATGCTCTGCGTTATAATAATAGAGTTTTTATTCTTAAGCATCGTAAAGAAATCCTTAAAAGATCTTTTTTACATACTGCGGCCAAAGCTATAAATTTATTACTGCAAACGTTACTTGGTTCTTCCTGAGTTACTTTTAAAAGAAACTTTAAAGAACTTTTAATCCGTTAGCGAATAGGCCACTAGCTAAACTTGGTAGGTGATCTTGACCTCTTTGCTTATAGCGAATGTCCTATAATACTTTACTATCTTATGATTACAAATGATCTTGGCCGTTGATATACACCTTACTCTTATGTCACTTTTCACATATTTGTTTTACTTCTTCATTTTTTCTTTCTTTCTTTTTTTTCTTAATTATTATAAATTAATTATAAAAATTTAGAATGTTATATGTAGTGTGGCCCAATTTTGAAGATTTGTATACTTATTTTATATATATTTTTACTTATTTTATTTTATTATTTATACTTATTTTCCTATTGAAATGATTTGTTGTATTCTGGAATTTTAGGCACTTAAAATTTAGAGTATTATAAAATTTAAGTTAAGTTAGGTTAAAAAGTAAGAGACTTTCTTTAAAGTAATTTCAACCCTGTTTGCATGCCACATTTGTCGGATCTCAAAAGCTAGATCTGCATATTTACTTACCTTCTCCTGATACTCAATACGCTGTTGTTATTTGGTATCGCGATGTCTATTAGAAGGACCGAGTTGTACCACCGAAGTCCATACTTGTTGGCCAACTTTTGATGATATTGCAGACCCTTGCAACCTGTCGATAAAGATAATCGCTATTTGTCAACAAGCCAAGATGTTATGTGCTGGATTGTTTCCGATACTTGGTGACATTTCCTGCATTTGTCTGACTCGGTGTTCGGATCCCTAATGATAAATTTCTTATAGTTGTTAGTTGTAAGTTGTTACTTCAGACGTTAGTTCAGGCGAAGCGAGGTTAAGAGGCGTATAGTTCTTGTCTGCATTCGCAACGGTATTATGGAGGCTTCAGGTTCGTGCTTTGGTGTAGAAAAACTCGCGTAAATTACTTACTTGTCGGGAATGTAGATTACTAATATCGACTTGCCCTCGTCCTCCCTCTCTTCCCGCCAACGTCATTCGGAGGATTGCTGACTTTGAGTGGTGACAGCTATGTTTGGTCATAAGGATGCGTGTGAGTTGTTGAATTTCTTCCAAATCCGTTTTAGTCCATTTGAGACTGCCAAATGAATAAGACAATACAGGTATTTGCATAGGTGTTAATTGCCTGATTCAGATTACCTGCATTTAATTCGGATTTAAGTAAGAACCTTACCCGTTGTGTATACTGGTCCTTAATCCTGGTTTTAGCTTGTTTATCTTCGAGCAGTCTGGCTTGATGGAATCCCAAATATTTGTAAGTCTCGCCATTCTCCATAGCCTGAATTATGTCACCGCTTAACGTCTCCATCCAGGTTTCCAGGTTTTGCACTTATTAAGACCAAATTCCATATGGATGTCACTGGAGAATTTTTGCGTAATGTCCAGCAGCTGTCGTATTTGTTGTTGCTTTGCTGCGTAAAGCTTTATATCATCCATGTAGAGGAGATGCGAGACAACACAATTGGTGTTTCAGTTGGCGGTGATTTAAAACCATATTTGGTGTTATTTAACATGGTAGATAGTGGGTTCATTGCGAGGCAAAACCACAATGGACTTAGAGAGTCGCCCTGGTAAGTTCCCCTACGGATAGATATTTCGTCCATTGTTAAATACTTACCATTTAAGTTGAGGTGTAGGTTTGTCCGCCAGGTTTTCATTATGGTGGAAAGAAATGTAATTATTATGGTGGGATGAATTTTGTAGATCTCTAAAACTTTAATAAGCCAAGAATGCGGCACGCTGTCGAAGGCCTTCTTGTAATCTACGAAGGCAGTGCATATATTTCTTTGGTTGTCCTGAGCCTGCTTGAGAATTACAGAATCTATAATAAGTTGTTCTTTACACCCGCGGTGCTCTCGCTTACATCCCTTCTGCTCTTCGGCTAAAATGTTGTTAAGTTCGACATGCCTGTAAATGAGGTTAGTTAAACATGATGTTAGGATTTTTTTATAATATTGGTAGGCATGTAATTGGTCTATATTGAGAAGGGTTTTCAGTTAGTTCGCTATTAGGCAGCATATTTGTCATACCCAGTGTAAGGAACCTTGGTGAGTCTTTCGGATGGTAAAGAATGTGTGTAAACTGAAGTGCGAGACAATTATGTATGCTGGTAAATTTTTTGTACCAGAAATTCTGGATATTATCAACTCCTGGTGCTTTCCAATGGTTGGTAAATTTAATTACCTCCGAAATTTCTTCGGCTGTTAGTTCCACTCAAAGAGCATCGGTGGGATATTTACCTTGTCCATTTCTGATACAATCCATGGAGCATTCTTATGTTCTTTTGGGTTTGACCACAATGATGCCAAATAGTTCATAAGGGTCTCTCAACTTGGCATGGCTTGACTGTTGTTAGTCTGAGATCCTAATTTCCTGTAGAACACTTTTTGATTGTTGTTAAATAGGGCGTTTTGTTGTTTTGTTTTTAGTGCATTTTACGAATCTGGATAACCGCTTAGCTTCAGCCTTTAGTTTTTGCTTAAGCAGATCAATATACTCACACACGTGCTGTTGATGTTCTGAATGCTTCGTATGAGTACCGATTTTTTTAAAGATTTTTCTAACTCGGTAAGTCGACCTAGTTCTCCCCGAATATTATCAATCTCGCCCTCGAGTCGTCGCTGCCACAAAGGTTTTAAACTTTTCTTATTATTATTACCACTGCACTCATTCTAAATTCTGACAGTCCCTGTTGTTGTCCCGTAAGAGAGCATTTATAGCCGTAATAATATCATTAGTGTTCTTACTTGTTTTGTGTTTTGGTAGTTTCGGCCTGCGGGTAGAATCGGTGCCGTCAAATTCCGCCAGTGCTTTAGAGAGCTCCGACGTCACACGATCGGGCATATCGGTTTGGGTGTTATTAGTCCGTATTTATAAAACTGAAGCATTTACTTTGAAGTAAAAGGTACAAGCAAAAGGTAGAAGAAAAAGGTTTTGCTTTAATTCGTATTTATAATCTCGATCTCTTTCTTGCAAGCAAATGCTTCGGGAAAATAAAGTAAAAGGTACAGAGATTAGCGATTTCGACAAGACATGACTTGCAGCGTGCAGTCAACGCGTATCTGGTCTGTAACTGATGGGGTTGATATTATTTGTTTCATAATCAAGAGCAGTTCGCACATCAAATTGATGTAAAGAAGATCCATCTAACTTATTTGTGCAGCTATTTTAAAGTGAATATAATATTTAAAATGTCTGACACCGATAGTGAACAGGAAGTTACCGAAGATGCCCCTAACGAGATGATGTTTATCGCTGAAAAAGTCCAAGCATTTCCGGAGATTCTCGAAAAATCTCAGGTTCCAGCGACGAAAAAAAAGAAAACTGCTGCATTAACTGATATCGTTAAGGAATATGTTACTTTATTTGGCAAGGAGATGGATATTAAAGCTTTTATGAAAAAAGTGAACAATATGAAAACGCGACTGAAAAATAAAACTGACAAAAATAAAACAGGGAACAAGCCCATTCATCTTTTGTCCTGGGAGAAAGTTATGTTAAATGCTATGGATGCGGACATAAATCCTGTACTAAGTCGGGTACCAGGTGAGAAATAGATTCAGGTCTTTATTATTACCTTGTAGGTACTTATCATGCATGTATATTTTTATTAGGGGCTCTTGCAATTGGCGTGGCAAGTCAACCTTCTTTACCTACTTCAAAGGATGACATTATGGTGGAAAATGCTATCAGATGATTATGCCTCAAGTAGTAGCTAACAAAAAGCGATCCTACACATCGGTTGAAGAGGTTGCTGCAAAAAAAATTCCTTCGAAGTCTACCTTTGCTTCGGGCAAACAAAAGTCTGACGAGACGAGGCAGTTAACGGCAACCCAGCTTCAACAATTAGTTTTAGTTGAAGAACTGAAAGTTGCTCGTCTCCAACAACAATATTACTCTGCCAAGCTAAAAAATTTAAACGAGGCATCAAACGAAAAAGCCCCGCAAGAATATGTTGTTGTTGGAGATAATATTTACCAAAACTTGTAAAAATTATATGTAATATGAAAAACGTATATGTAATATGTATCATTTATAACAAAAAAAATAATTAAACGTTTTTTTTCCAGTTCAAACGTTTAAGTTTATTTTTAGTTTAAGTAAATACATGTTTGTACGTTTGAAGTAAACGACATATACATAGTCGTTTTTCATGAAAGTTTTAATCCTAATTATACAGCTATATTGTTATTGGTAATAAGATGAGCTAATTCCTCTCGCCGCTTTTGTCCTTGTGCGCGAATAGCATCTACATTTTCATTCTCTATAAATGGCAAGTCCTGTTCTTCTTTTTCGTAATTTTCTTGAAAATCTTCATCTCTTAATTGCTTAGCTATATTGCGCAACACAGCACGCGCAATTATAACTTTTGGAATACTGGTCAGTTTTAATCTGCATCCATACTTCAGGATAGGATATCGCCGCTTTACTTGCCCAAATGTATGCTCAATCACAACTCGCTCTGATGTAAGCAGCCTGTTAAAGACTCTCTGATATTCCTCGTGGGGGTCGGTGTATACCATACCCACTGTCTCCTAGAAGAATAGTGTTTCTTGTCTTTTTCATGATTTCACACACTGCCGAATTTTTCCATATACGAGCATCATGGACTGATCCAGGTTAACTTGCATCTATACTAGTTATAACAGAATTCTGGTCGCATGCAACCTGTACATTAATACTGGCAAAACCTTTTCGATTTACATATTCGTCTCCAAATTGGGCTGGTTTTCCATCAAGACGAATATGAGTGCAGTCGATAACTCCAATAGCTGTGGGAAAACGGAACCTGGTCAACCATTTCTCTTTGGCCTGCATAATTTGATTTTCTGTATTTGAGAACCTGATAAATTTGCCGGCTTGTTGTACAATTCGCTCTAGCACGTCATGAAATATTCTGGACACTGTGGGTTGCGAACATCCCAATTTTTCAGCTATTCCGCTCTGAAATCCAGGGTTCGCACAATACCGCAGAAATATTTTCATTTTCTGCACAGGTGACTGGGCTGCTCCACGAGATTCGAAATCCATGCCAAGAAAGTAATTTGCCAACCACACCACATTTTCCTCCTCAAATCTAAACAACGTCTTGAAATCTGACTCACGAGGTGTACGTCTTGGTTTGTAGTATTTTCTTGTACGTAAATGCACCACATTAGCCATAACTAACATAATACTGCAACTAATCAACCAAAGATCACTTAAACAAGCCCTTACAAATAGATTTTATTAAATGAAATGCACAAATTTTAAGATGCAGGCTCTAAGATGCCGGGACAACTAATGATAAAATGAGAAAAGTTGCTGTAACCTAGATTACTTTTTTTACAAGCAAATCCTTTAGTTTTTAAGCAAATGCTTCTTTTTATAAATAAGAAAAAGTTAACACCTTTTACTTTGCAGAAGCGAGACCTTTTTCCTCACTTTTTTTTATGCACATACTTTGAAGGAATTGCTTTATTTTTTGAAAGCAAAAGGTAAAACTTTTTTCTATAAATATGGACTATTGTCTCTAATCGGGTTGATGTCATATTCGAATTTGTTTTTCTGTACGCAAGTGTGGTCTTTATCGAGTGCATTTACTGTTGGGGGAAGTTCTTCCTCGTTCTGGAGTTCTGGAGTCAAGGAGCACTTCCGCTCGAATCTGCTGCTACATAGGGGAAGCGAGCAGGTTCTTTGTTAGAATTGCTCGCCGCTGGTCAGCAACGCGCTGTTCCGTAAAATGTTTTAGTTCGGGGTGCTTGTCAATAAAAGCACGATGAAGAGCGCATCTATAAATGGTCAGATCTGTTTCAATCTGTTCTGTCAATCACCTCCTCACCTCCAGCTAACCTCACTTTAATATGTCAAATGGGAACCCCCATCGTGTGATACATCATAGTAAGCAGCGTAAAATTCTATATTCTCTAATGATACCAAAAAAAATGAAATCGGTAAATGTGTAAGCAAATAGTTAGCGAAAATGTCTGGAAATAATGAATATCTTATTTACCCCAAACTTTGGTATTTTAAATGAATACTTTTAGTGTGGTACCTACATCATTTTAAAATTCTGACATTTTTTATAATAGATCATCAAAAAAAAAATACAAGCAATTTAGAAGTTAAAATGTGTGGTAACAAACAGTACATTTAGTTCAAGCAAATTATTAATTTTTTTAAGTAAAGAATGTGTACCGTTATTTGCGAGAAAAAAGAGTGTCTTCATTTTTTTTGCAAAAATCAGGTCAGTTTGACGCGTGCAATTTTTCAATTTTAGTTAAAACAGTGAGTTAATAAAATGGTGTATACGCTAGCCGAAAGAATAGAAATAATTTTCCTTTATGGAGCTCAAGATCGGTGTGCTCGCAGAACCGCGAGAGCATTTAATGAAAGGTATCAAGATAAAAACGTAAGCCATAAATACGTATTAGAATTGATACGAAAATTTGAATAGACGGGATCGATTTGCAATAAGAAAAAATATGAAAATAGAGTTGTCGGTGAAGCATGCCAAGTTGAAGTACTAAGACAATTTGCTATGGATCCAACTTTGTCTATACCAAAGGCCGCAAAACTAACAAATATTTCCACTGGTTCCGTACATAAAGTTTAAAAAAAAAATAAGTTCTTATAAACTTCATATTCTTCATGAACTCGGAGAAGATGATTTTGATAGGAGAATTCAATTTTGTGAAGTGATGTGCCAGCGAATTGACGACGATTCCCATTTATTGAAGAACATTTGCTTTAGTGCCGAATCGACCTTTTTTTTAAATGGCCTGGTGAACAGACATAACTGTAGATACTGGGATAATGAAAATCCGCATGTTTTTCGGGAAGGCCATACCCAATATCCCCAAAAAATTAATGTTTGGGTAGGAATTTATGGGAATGAAATAATCGGGCCATTTTTTTTGGAAGAAAATTTAACTGGCGAAATTTATTTAAACCTTTTAGAAAATGCAATATACCCTTCCATCATCCAATCTATGGAAAATCAAGTAGATCAACATGGTGCTATATTATTGAATGAAAATAATATACATTTTCAGCAGGATGGAGCTCCCGCGCACTACACTTTGGTAGTTCGAGAGTGGCTTGGTGAAAATTTTCGAGAAAAGCGGATTGGCAGACGTGGTGCAATCGAATGGCCTGCGCGGTCTCCGGACCTAACCCCACTAGACTTTTTTCTTTGGGGCTAAAGCAAAGTTTATAAAACCCCACCTGAGAGTATTGAGAATTTAACAAATAGAATATTTCAAGAATGCAGAGAAATTAGCGTTAAAAATAGGCTTTTTTATTGTCTTGCTAATAACGGGGCGCATTTTGAACATTTAATAAAATAAATTTGTTAAACTAATTAAATTTGTTTTTCTACCCTACCGATTTACACTTTAATTGCTTCTTGGTCAATCAATTTTATTTTTTTTTACAACCATTGATAGCATAATGAATGCCCTTTAAAATAATGTATCACACCATGGGGTAGCCATTTGACATACCAACGTTTGGCGTAAATAAAATATTCATTATTTCTAGACATTTTCGCTAACTATTTGCTTACACATTTACCGATTTCATTTTTTTTGGTACCGTTGAATAGAAAATTTTACGCTGCTTATTATGATGTATCACACGATGGGGGTTCCCATTTGACATATTAAAGTGAGGTTAGCTGGAGGTGAGGAGGTGATTGCACTGGGTGGGAGATGTTACTAAGACTTAGTAAGTTTTTAATAATAACTTCATTCACTTTCCTTTCCAAAATTTCACTTAAAAACTCAAATTTAAAAGATTAAATCGAACGATGCATTGGTCTCGTCGCATCGCACACCTGTAGAATATCGAACTGTAGTGCAGTGGTTTTTAGATTTTAAGGTATTTATTTTGGTTAACTCTAGTGCGGTATATTTGGTTTTTTGGTTCGATATGCCTTCTTCATCAGACGATTGTGATATTTGCCGTAAGAATGTGGGAGACAACGATGAAGCTCTCTGTTGTGACCATTGTGAAAAATGGTCACACAGAGAGTGTTTAAAGCTAAGTAAAACGGCTTTCAAGAAGGTGGAGCGATCTAATTCCTTATGGAAATGTAATAAATGCTCAAACCCGTCCAGAGATGCTACAGAGTCTAAAGACGCATATACAATAGCCAACGTAATGGCTAAGCTCTCAGAAATGGAAATTAAATTTAACAAGCTATTTGATAAATATGAAGAGCAGGTTAATATCAATGCAGAACTTAAAAAAGAAATATATATCATAAAGAGGCAGTTGAATAAAAGAGAGCAACATGAATTGAAGAATAATGTTGTTATACATGGAGTTCCCTTTAAAAATAATGAAAATGTCGCTGAGATTGTCAAGAAAATTGCTAATGTACTAAAAGTCCCTCATAATAAAGTCCAGAAAGCCTATAGATTAGGAAGTACCAAGCAAGAGAGAAGTTCGTTACCAATTAAAGTTGTTTTTGATGATCCAGAGCAAAAAAAAAGAATGGATGATGAATAAAAAAAACACAACTGTAACGACTGATAAAATAATTGGATAAGTTAATCAGCCGGAACCTATATATATAAATCATGACCTCACAAAATAAAACTTTGAACTGTTTAAAAAGGCGAAACAATTTAAAAATTCTAATGGTTATAAGTATTTGTGGGTTGGCCAAGATTGAAGTATTTTGATGCGTAAAACTGATAACAGCAGCATTAAATTGATCGAAGATGAATGTGATTTAAAAAACTAATTAACGAAGACAATAGTATTAACATTGAATACA
Source organism: Anthonomus grandis grandis (assembly GCF_022605725.1). Lineage (NCBI taxonomy): Eukaryota > Metazoa > Arthropoda > Insecta > Coleoptera > Curculionidae > Anthonomus > Anthonomus grandis. The sequence goes on from NC_065562.1 coordinate 6,858,555, forward strand.
TGAACATCCAAAGTGTGCGTAATAAAATTGATGATTTGAGGTGTTCAGTGACAAGTGATATTTTATTGTTAAGTGAAACATGGTTGTATTCAAATGAAACTCCACATTATGAAATTGATGGATATTCATCAATACATTCTTGTAGGGAAACAAGGGGAGGGGGAGTAGCTATTTATTTTAAAAAAACTATAAAGTACACCCTGATTGAAAAGAGTGACAGTAGTAAAGTGTGTAATTGGATTTGTATTGCTGTGGGTAACAAAGATCTTAAAATTAGTATTATATATAGACCTCCACAATACCAAACTAACGATTTTCTAAAAGAATTTGAACAAATAATAAATAAATATTCATCTAATCATATTATTGTAGGAGACATGAATGTTGATTTACTTGAATCTTCTCACTATGCAACAAAAAATTATAAAGATTTAATTTTATTGAATGGATTGGTAATAGCAAATAAAATAAATAGGGAAAATGCTACTAGGATAACTAATACAACACAAACACTTATTGATCATGTAATATGTTCCTCATCATTAAATTTTAGATGTAATGTTAGGGTACATGATTCTCTCAGATCATAGAAAATTATCAATTAATGTAAAAATTAAAATAAAACAGAATAATATAAAGATTCACATTCAACATAAAGGAGTTAACAATGAGAAATATAAAACTAATTTTATTAGTAATTTTGATAATCAAGATTATACAATAAATTCATTTTCAGACTTAATTAACCTTATTGATAAATCAAAAACTGCTGCTCAGTACACTAAAACGATTAAATGCCATCAAAATAATAATTGGGTTACTCCCGAACTTTTGCAATTGATTAAGATAAGAGATAAAGCTTATATGGCTTACAAAAAGGATTCTAATAACATAAATCTTAAATAAACCTTTCAAAAACTTAAAAATTCAGTAAACAACAAGAATAAAACTTTAAAAAACATGTATTTTAAAAATAAATGGTTAGAAGCAGGTAATAATTCAATAAAGCAATGGAAAATTATAAACTCATTTATAAAAAATACTCCAAATAAAGAAGCTATATCTGAACTGGAAATTGATGGAAATTTAATTACAGACCGTGTAGAAATTGCAAATTCGTTGAATGTGTATTTTTCTCAAATAGGCTTAGAAATAGTTAAGGAAGTTGAAACGGAAAAAAATAATGTCAATGGAAATATTGTGTTTAACGAAATAGTAAATAATCAAAGTCTATTTTTAAGTCCAACAAATGAAAATGAAATTAATTATACGTTGTTGCACCTTAAAAGAAATGCTTCTCCTGGGCATGACAATGTCTCAGTGCACGATCTGGTTAGTGTTAAAGAGCACATAATTCCCATATTGGCTAAACTAATAAATCAAGTTTTTATTACTGGTGAATTTCCTGAAGAGTTGAAAATTTCCAAAATTTATCCAATTTATAAGTCGGGGCAAAAATCTTCAAAAAATAACTATAGACCTATTTCATTACTTAGCATATTTTCAAAAATAATAGAAAAACTAATAAAAAAAAGAATGCTCTCTTTTATTGAAAGATTTGTAAAGTATGATATGTTTCAGTATGGATTTCTAGCTAACAGTAGTACACTTAGTGCTACTTTTGACCTAACCAATTTCATTTCACAAAAACTAGATCAAGGAAATATGGTAATTGCGATTTTTATCGATCTTCGGAAGGCATTTGATGTTGTTAGTCATAACATATTAATTAGTAAGCTTGAACAAATGGGATTTAGGGGTACTGTGCTTAATTTAATTAGAACATATCTAGAAAATAGAAAGCAATATGTATGTGTAGATACTTGCAAAAGTGACATAGCAATAAACAATTGTGGAGTGCCCCAGGGCTCGGTTTTGGGGCCGCTGCTCTATACATTGTTTGTTCTAAGCTTGCGCCTAGTGGGTTTAAATGGACAGTATTATACTTTCGCAGATGACACAGTGCTTCTTTATACTGGAAAAACATCAGAAGAAACCGCAAATTTGGCCAATAATGATTTAAAAATTTATCATGAGTGGTTGCTACAAAATAACCTAAAAATTAATACAAACAAAACAAAATATATATTGTTTAAACAAAAAAATAAAGTAATAACAGATATAGATATAAAAATTAATAATGAAAGTTTAGAAAAAGTTGATAGCATAAAATATTTAGGACTCTTTTTGGATGAGCAACTAAGTTGGAATGAACATATTAAACACATTAATAGCAAAATAATATCATTGATCGGAGCACTTAATAAATGTAAATATTTCTTAACTGACAATGCTAGGTATAAAATTTATTATGCGTTCTTTCTTTCAGTGGTCAGATATCAAATACCAGTATGGGGAACATGTTATAACACAAATTTGATTAAAATAGAAACTCTGCAAAGAAAAACCTTAAAAATTGTATTTAATATTGATTATTTGACGCCAACAAAGATCCTTTATCAATCCTTATCTGTTCAACCAATAGTATATTTATTAAATTTGGAACAATGTAAATTAATATATAAGATAATAAATCTTAAATATAAATCCAATACAGAAATAAAGTATGTTAATGAAATTCATAACCATAATTTGAGGAATTGTTCAAATATACGTTTGGACAATGCTAGAACAGATAAGGCACTGAAAAGCCCACTGGCTGCAGCTACACAGGTTTATAACAGATTACCATCAGAACTAAAGAATTTAAAATCGTACAATTTGTTTGTAAAAAGATTAAAATTATTCCTTGTTAATTGGGACTATGTATAACTATTTTTAAACATTGAAATTGTGTTGGATAGGGTTTTTTTTTTGTTTTTTTTAAGCTTAAGAGAGTATATGTTTTGTTATTTTTATTTTTGATTGAAATTATGGGCGTCATCTCCGGTACCAATACTATAAGTATTGCTTAGGAGATTACCTTAATTCGGATTTTATATTATAGTTTACTGTATATTGTTACCTATTATAACTTGTTAATTGTTTTGATTTCTGAATAAAGGATTTACGATCCCCATTAAATCCATTGAGAACTGAAATAAAAATGGATCTAAAAGCCATGGTGGCGATGTTACCATTTCGCGGCTTGAGTAAAGTCGGCTGACTGTGGCAACGTTGAATTAATTGACGCTTCCGGATCGTACGCATGTCAGCCGATTGACAGTATTGGCATTTGACAGTTGACGGAAACCAAGCCGAAAGAAAAGAATCCATTTGTCGGCATCGTTTTTCGTCGTGGTGTCTTTTCCGTTTTTAAACAAAATTTCTTCAGGAAAAAATAAAAATCTACAGGAAATAAATTGTATTAACAATTAGGTGACTGTGTAGTGTCAGTGATTTTTGTTGAAAATGGCATCCGACGAGGAAGTGGAAGATTCTTTTGCCGGTAAGTTTCATGTTTTAAAGATGTATTGTTTTAAGTTTGTACGCCGCATGAAAAAAATCCCCATATCTACAGTTATTTGGTAATTTTTAATTACTCTATGAGGCTTGTCATTAATGTTGTTCATGAAATTTATCTTATTTTGCATGAGGATATTTAATAAAGGAACTAAAACTGAGGAAAAGATAATTATTATTTTATAATCAGTTATAATCGCGGGGGGAGGAAGAGGCGAGATTTCATTATTTTTGTGACAGCGCCGGCATACCCTGACCCTTAACAAAATGGAGGACATCAAACAAAGAGATTGGCAGATCAGAAATAATTTTATTTATCTTTAGGGCTTGAAGGTTTGAAAATTCGAATTTTCCCTCCAGAATAACAGATAAATGACACTGACCACTGCCCAGAGATCATAATATTATGATTCTAAACTTATGAACTGGGTTTCCTTTTTATATTAAAATGTACTTAAATGCCTTATAATTAGTTTAATAATTAATTATTTGTTAAGTTAGTTACATATTTTATAGATTAATAATAAGATTTTGGAATAAAAGTGAATTTTAAAAAGAATAATTTCACTCACCATTGAATTAATCCCTAAGGACAAGGTAAAGAAAGATATTTACAAATTTCTTATATTAATTTTATATTCTTAAAAGTTTCAGTTTTTAATTATTTAAAAAAAACAGATAGAATAATTAATTATTTGCCATGTTTAAAATCTTTATTTTCTACATCAGTCATGTCATTTTTTAAACAGGAAGATAAATAAATAAAATTTGAAAAAAAACTTGTTATTGTACTGTTTAAACTATTAGTTCTTGATATACATATTATTATGTAAACTTGTTTGATATAAACATAATATTTTTTAAGGTTATTATCTAATTATCTAGTTATAATCTCATTAAATATCTAAACCTAAAACTAAGACTGCTAATATTCCTACCTATTTATTCATACATATGTATATATTCAGTAAAATAATTATTTGTCACAATAAATTATTTGATATATTGCTCTCCCTTATATAGTCCTTAACTTTATGCTTAAAAGTAGTGTGACTTACTTCCTTAAAACTCACAGGCAAGATATTATAAGTATAGATCCCCGTGTAGGCAAAACAAGATTTAAAAAATTTAGTGCGATGCTGAGGAATAGAAAAAACATTTTTATGGTGAATATCTACTGAATGGGCATCTCCACGGCCCATCAAAAACTCCGACAAATAAGCAGGAACTTTGAGATTGGGTCCGGTAAAGTTAAAGGGACGTCTAAAAACCGGATTTTTTTTTGAAAATTTTTACATCGAATGTTGAGTGTGGTCAAAATATTGATAAAAAAGTGAGGATGATTGGAAAAAATACAAAATTTTGGAAATTATGAAGGTTTTTCTACATATGTTAAATACGTAATTATTGCCAACTTGCACAAGGTTTTTTAGCTCTTGATTTTGCTATAGTTAAAAAATATATATATTGGGGCAATTTTGGAACTTTTTGGGGGTTATTGTAAATTTATATAATTTTTTATCTCTTTGTACCCCTTTTAATTACATATTTTGTAAGTTACACACAAGAAAAATAAAACAACAACCTTATTGACAAAAATGGCAGTGGCTTCACTACGTCCCCGGTAGTATTTTTTGGTTTTGCCTGGAACACTTTTTAGTTGGATGGGTTGGCTGTGGACTCAATTTTAAATAATAAAGGCAAAGGCTGAGTTAGATTTTACATTACATGAACAAAACACATTTATCTGGTGTTAAAAAATAGGTATTATTTATTTAAATTATTTCATATTTTATGTTATTTTATATATAATAAAAATAACATTTTGAAAAAAAAACATAATTTAAGATATTTAATTATTAATAGGTAAATAATAATGATGAGGTTTAATGTACATTAACTTATAGTCAAAACAATAAATATCTTTAAATTCATTATAGGCATTAGGAATAGGAATAAGGCATAGGAATTATAGGCACATTGTGCCTATAATTCCTATTTTCTAACTATTATCCCATTCCCTAAGTAGGGCTCAAACGACTACCCAATCCACTATTTAGCGCCAACCCAAGGTTCCAATCCCTTTTTGCAATGCCAACTCCACATGTGTGCCAACCACACAGTCCCATGTGCGCCCGCCTTGTATGCGCATATTTTATGATTATATAAATAAACAAATATTTACCTATAATGAGACAGGACAGAAAATTACGATAATCATACTAGTACAGTAGCCACTCCCAATAAATATGTGATATAGGATATTTGACAGTTTTTTTAATTTATGAATAAATCCATATTTGCATATTTGATATTCCTGATTTGCGTGTGGAAATTTGTGTTCATCACCTAAAGAAGTGATGTAAATCCTTCTAAGTTGCAGAATTTTGTTACTTAAGGCTTTAAATTTAAATTAATAGCATATATAATGGTCAACGAGATGCCTAGTCGCAAATAGAGTGTAGTTAAGCCGGGTGTAATTGTGAATCATACGTAAGTAGAAAATCCTTTATAATTTTTAAAATTTTGCATTTTTTTACTTCATCCTCACTTTTTTATCAATAAAATGTTCAAACTCAACATTCTATGTAAAAATTTTCAAAAAAAAATCGTTTTTTAGATGTCCCTTTAACTTTAACGGACCCTTGAGATTTTTTACTTTATATACTAGACTGCTAAGATTTGCAAATCTTCTCTCTGCCATATTTAAAGTATAAATTTCTGAAATATGCTGACATGATCCCTGCGTGAAAGATCTTTAGTAAACCGCACACATGAATTTTGTATTTTTTGAATTTTATATTTGTTAATTTCAGTTAGGAATGGACTGTATACAATATTAAGGTAGGCACGTATACTAAGTACTAGGCTTTCAGTAAGAATTTTTTTACTAATTAGGGGTAAGACATTTTTGAATTCATACAGAATTTTGAGTTTGTGATATGATTTTTGACAAACATGAGTTACATGAGTACATGAGTACAAATCAAAAATGTTTTATTGTTTCAAACATTTTGTTGTTGAAAAAGCAACCTTAGATTTAAGTTAACCTTTCAGTAATTAATTAACAAAAATAAAATACAACTAAAATACATAAATTGAAATACAGTAAAGCCATATAAGTATAAAATCTGTCAGTAAAAAGAAAAAAAAAAAAAAACAAAAAAAATACATAAAGATACACAATATACATAAAAATGTTAAAAATAGCACTATAATGCATAACTCTTAAAGTCCCTTCTAAGAAGAAAAAACAGTAGTTTATCAGCGTATATCACCCTAACAGCCCTTCTCTGCAATCCAAAAACTCTATGTTGCCCAGCCGAATGTCCACATGCAAGGATTGCTTAGCTAATGTGAGAATGAAAAACTAGCAAAATAGGTTGTTCTCCTTACATTGGTGGAGACACACTGAGAAATATGCCGAAGAAGATAAACATCCCTGGCAAGTTTTTTTTGCAAGAGCATCAACATTGTAGCTTGGGATCCAAGGTCACACCAAGAAAATAGACTACCGAGACACCTGGTGACTCCTGTATGTCCCAGACTGAGAAGGATTTTGACAAGCTCATTTCAGAACAGAAGGAAAAAATAAATCAACTTCAAAAAGACCTGGAGGAAACACATGCTCTTAGCAAAAATATGATCACTTCTATTAGACTTCTTGAGAGTGAAAATCACTCTTACTCTTGTGAAATAGCTTCCCTTAGAAATGATTTACTGTCTTTTAAAATCTCTAAGACTCCAATGGTAATCCAAGACTCTGATCACATACCAACTACATACCAACTCTATGTATATGGTGGAACCAACAAATAATTCTGTCAAGTCAAAAGAACAATCTCCATATAAACATAGCTACTCCTATACAAATAAAACACGCCTCTCTTTACCTAAGAAATCCAGAGTTTTTATTTATGGAGACTCTAGTGCCAGACGTCTATTATCGATTCTCACGGAATTGAATTGAGATGTATAATTTCAGTCACAGTCGCTTCTACTTTAAGACTCTTAAATCAATTCATTCATAAGAAATAAAAACCTATCTGTGAGAGTTATCACTAATGCTTTTGAAGGGCCATCACATCAGCTATCACCGAAATCACTGATACACAATCTGACACAATCTGTGATATTTTATCATTATATATATCTACCACTCACTCTGCCTTAAAAATAGTATCAAAAACTATACCTTGTATGGATATAACATGGAATAGTGGACCTCTGGAACACAACAAAACTTTTTTAGGCCAAACTCAGTCGGAGTTCATTTTGCTTTAGCCCTTTTAAATATTCAGTCAGTCAGAAATAAATCTGATGAACTCTCTCTTTATTTTTAGCATATGAATATAACCCTGTCATTGTTGTTTTGACCGAACATTGGCTCAAACAGGGTGAACGTTTTTTTATAGAAAGTTATGCTCTCGCATCCATCTAGTCCCGTACTCAGTATAATCATGGTGGAACTTTGATATTAATAGAAAATAAGTTTTTAGAAAGATATAACCAAGTTTGAGTATCTCCTGGAAGAAAAAACTTTTGAATTTTGCATTGTTTATTCTAAAGAATTAAATTTGTACATTTTAGGCCTTTACAGGTCACCCTCGAGTAATTTTAGTAGTTTTATTGATAAATTATATAACATTTTAAGCCAAATATCGGTAAATGCATCACTAATATTGACAGGTGACATTAATGTAAATTTTTTGGACTGCAATAACTCTAACAATCATTTGTCAATACATAGAGTGCTGAAATCTTTTAATTTAAGTCTGCATGTTGACCAACCTACTCGCATCATTGCTAATTCAGCATCACTTTTAGATTATGTTTGCTCTACGCTCTGTGAAACGCAGGTTGCATGTAGAATTGTAAATGCCGGGTTGTCTGATCATGAGGCCGTATTATGTTCCTTTCTTCTAAGTGAAAAAAAGTGTACCTCAAGAAAAAAAAAGTGCGGAAGGTTGAGCACTAGAAAAAATTTCTGTAAGTTTAAAGAATGTTGTAATTCAATAGACTGAAATGGTATCATACTTAACAACGGTGATCCTTTTGATAGTTTCCATTCAACTTTAGTGGATGTTTTTGAGTCAACTTTCCCCATGGTGACAATTAGGGAAAAAAGGAGAAGACCCTGGTATAGCAGGGGTCTATTAGTTTCTGGGAAAAATCTTCGGTGTTTGCACTCCATAAGAAAGTTTGCCCTGGACAACTCCAAATTCAGATCTGCGCTCATACTTACACAACATTAAGGTGCCTGAAATATTTTTCTTTAGACCAACAGATTCTAGTGAAATAATGGAAGCTCTATCCTCAATGAAAAATAAGAACTCCTCTGGATGGGATGGGCTGTCACTAAAGGACCTAACAGCGCCACCGCTACCAACCCTTGATTCTTTGGCTGAGGTGATAAATGTTTCACTTTCAAGTGGGTCCTTTCCACATTTACTCAAGGATGCCTTGATTATTATTTAAGGGTGGAAACTATGATGACCCATCAAATTTCAGACCCATAGCCCTGCTTCCCACGCTTGGCAAGCTTGTAGAAAGATTGGTAAAAACTAGGATGATGGAATTTCTGAAACGGAATAATGTTCTTAACCATCAGCAATTTGGATTCCGGACGAGACTGGGTACATCTGATGCTATTTTCAATTTTTTGGAGAGTCTGTACATCGGGTTGAACGCTGGGGAGAATGCGGCGGCGGTGTTCTGTGACTTATCTAGGGCGTTTGACTGTGTAAGTCACAGAATACTGCTGTAGAAGCTTCTAGCTTAACCTATGGATTCAGAGGAGTTGCTCTCGACTGGTTTCGTTCTTACCTATCTGGAAGAACACAAAGGGTATTCTTTGACAATGATATGTCATCCCGTCTGGAAATGGATGCTGGTGTACCCCAGGGTTCTGTTCTTGGACCAATATTGTTCCTGCTATATGTCAATGATATCTCTCAAATTCCAATTAGGGGCAAATTTACTATCTTTGCGGATGATACAACATTACTTTGGCATGACACTGACACCAAGAGATTAAGGAATATCATTGATGAAGATTTAATTCTTGTAAAGTCATGGTGTGAATCTAATAGATTAACTTTTATTATTTCTAAAACTAATATTTTAACTTTTAAATGTAACCTTGGAACTGTCACTTTGCAAAATGAAACAATAAGTCCTTCTGAAACATGCAAATTTTTGGGCCTGACGATTGATAAGCAATTAAAATTTGAAAATCATATCTCCTCTTTAATAGGGAAGTTATCATCCAACTGTTATGCTATTAGAGTAATGACACATTCTCTGGGACTTGATGTGGCCAAAATTGCCTACCATGCTCTTATTGAGTCTCATCTCAGATACGGTATTGTGTTTTGGGGTGTGTGCTCTCAGTATTTGTTCAGCTCTATTTATTTTGCAAAAAAGAGCCATACGCTACATGTGTGCAGCTCCCTTTCGTAGCTCCTGTAGGCCATTATTTTTAAAACACTCTGTCCTGATATTGCCATGCCTTTTTATTTTAGAGACTGTTTGTCTTATCCACAAAAAATATCGCCATCAGCTTGGCCTTCCCTCCTCGGGTTACAATCTCGGAACAACCTTCTCTTTACCTCTGCCTATCCCAAAAAGTGAGCAGATTTTAAATATACACAAAGTCCTCTTTTGTGTATGGAGGCAGAAGGCTTTTTAACCACTTACCCCTTTATATAAGGCTAATAAATTGTGAAAAACGTTTTAGGAAAAATATAAAGAAACTTTTGCTTGCTAAAGCATTTTATTCTCTAGACGAGTTTTTAAATACAATTTTTTGACAGTGAAGAGTTTTGTGCAGCGTAATGTGAATTCTTACTACCTTTTCTTTGGGTGTGTTCTATATTCTATGTATGTAAGAATTGTTAAAATTTTTATATTTTTGTAAAAGATTATGTTGTCAACTATCTTTAAGGTTTTATATAATGCTTTGTTAACAACAGATGATGTTACGTAACAATAAAGCTATTTTTGACTTTGACTTTGAAGGGAGAAAATTACCATTTGTGTCTTCTCTGCATTCAACAGTAGCTTGTTAGAGCAGAACCACTTTTCTGCCCTCTCAACTTGGTAGCCTTCTATGCCTCACCCAATGTATCAGCAGCAAGAAAAATAGTGGTTTCATCAGCAAAGAGGAAGGTCATTGATATATATTAAAAATAATATAGACCCAAAACTAGACCCTTGGGGTACACCTATGTTAATCTTACTCACTCATGTTGCTGAATCACACCACTTGTTGTGTGTTCTAGGTATGAGCAAATCTTGTTCACACTTGTGTCAAAATTGTAATATTTAAGCTTTTGAAGGAGGATATCATGGTCAACACTTAAAATCATTTTTCAACATCAGAGTAATTTTTTTAAAATGAGAAAATGTTGCTCTCTCTCTAGCAGATGCTACAAAAAAATAAGGATTTCTAGTTAAAGAAATTACTATGACCTTGAATTGACCTTGAACAATGACATATCTCCTTACCTCCGGAGCAATTTAGGTGCATATATTTAATTGACCCACCATGTACATGAGGAATAAACAAGTGGAAGATAATGATGAGTACTTACAAAACCATAGGCAAATATGCTATATACCACTATTTAAATAGTGTCATTGTTTTGATGATGGCTTACATCTGAAAGCACTATTCATTTAAACTATAGGGTTCTAAATTAATAATATTCTTATTCCTTTTTGAATCTTTTAAATTTTCTAAAATTTTATTTATTTATTTATTATTATATGGGCTCATCCCCATTTCAAAAAAGAATAATACTATTAAATTCTAACAGATTTAACAACCATATTAACCATTTAATTGTCATTAACACAGATTTGGCTCTGATAACTACAAACCATAAATGAATATAAAAAAGAACAATGACTAAAAGCTAATATCACAAATATTAAAAATTAAAATACCTTCAATAGTCAAGAGTAAAAAAATTGGAAAAAAAAATTAACAAAAAAATTTAAATAATTTCTCTAATTTGATGCCTAAACTGAGACAAGGTAATGACCAAAATATCCACTTCACCTGAGTTAAACAATCTTAACGTCCTCTCAATTGGAGAGTGAGATGCATAATTTGTGCCACGAAAAGGCAGGGGAAAACAAACCATTATGTCTTAGGTTTCTAGTTGGCACATTAAACAAAATCATCTTCAGAAGTTCTGGGCAATTCATATGACCATTTAACAACTAAATATAAAAATAAGATTTGGGCTATTCATATACAGTGGAAGAAAATTGAGCAAAACCCTCTGCAATTTCCTCACATCCCAAGAATTTGTTATCTCTGTAATTCATTAAATTAGGTATTCCATTTACCTCCCTATCCTTATTTAAATTAAACCAAAAACTTTTATGGTTAGTATAAAGCTGCTGATCAAACTTCAAAAGGTGATTTTGATAGCAAATATCACTCTCAACAAGTTTTAAATCTCTTCCTGAGATTAGAAAATTTTAAATAGTCAGCTGCTGGATTACTGGTCCTGTAATACTGAGCCCCTTTCTTCAACTTAACCAATGTTCTCAATTCAGCTGAAAACCAAGAAGGAAACTGGGATGTTTTATACCTTTTTAATGGCACAAAGAGTGCTATAGCCATTCCAAAAATATGATAAAATTGATAGACTATGACATTAATATTATTTGACACCAATAAAGTATCCTAGTTAATTGCACCTAGATAGTTATTGATACCATTATAATTGGCCATTTTAAAGTCATAGGAAAAAACTACAAATTTAATGCTCTTCCTATCAGCACCACCAGGGACTATTGAAAAGTAATATGCTTTATGATGAATAGACTCATTAAAAAGAAGTGGCCTCATTAACCAACAGATCTTGATTTTAATTTATATAGTAACCTGTTGAAAATTTTAAGATCCATATACTATTATTGCTATAGTCTAGTTATGTGTTTGAATTAAATTATTTTTTTTTTGGGTTTTAAATGAAAGTATTAAACAGTTATGTAAAAAAATGTATGTAAAATTTGTTAAGCCTTTACTAGCAGTGATTTCCAAGCAGCAACAAAAAATACCCTTACCAAATATACTCAACATTTCGTTAATTATTTGGTGGGATCAGTACACTCTGAAACCCCTATTTTATTTTATTTTTATTTTAGAAAAAATCATAAGTTAATAAATATATTATTTATTTATTTACTTGACATGCATATATTAGATCTCAGTTATAATAATAAACAAAATAGGAAACAAACATTTAATGAGTGAACACTAGTTTTGTGCATTATACAATACATTAAATAAAATTAAGTGCTTTTCAACAACCAAATAGTCAAAGTCAAAAGTCAAAACATGCTTTATTGTCTAAAGATTAACATCTCATTGACAAAGCTAAAATTATGTTATAAAATAATATAGATAGGTCAAAATTTGGAATACAAATAAAAATAAATAAAATAAGGTGGATACATAAATCTTAACAATATCATGCAAGTTGATCATTAAAAAATTAATCTAAGGTGTAATAAGCCTTACTAATCAAAAGTTTTTTTACACTGAAATTGGAACTTCTTAAAGTTATTTAGGTTTCTAAGTTGTGAGGGCAAATGGTTATACATTTATTTTGCATCATAGATAAATGATCTCATTACAAGGGCATTTGTTGGTATGGGTAATGGTACATGTTGTTCTGGACAAGTATTATATTGCCCTTGTGTAATAAGATGCTTCTATTTTCTATGAACTAAACATACACTGTCAAGAATAAACAGACATGGCAAGGTCATAAGTTTGTTATTTAAAAATACAGGCCTACATGATTCCCTTAATCCAACATTGCACATAATTGAAACTGCCCTCTTTTGTAATACAAACAAAGACTTAAAGAGATAACCACCGCAGCTCCCCCAAAAGGGAAGACCATATCTCAAATTACTCTCAATTAGGGCAAAATATGCCTTTCTAACTGAACTTTGATATAACTCTCTAGAAATAACTGAAAATATACAGACCAGAGTTGTGTTGAAATTATGTGCAGAATTCAAATATGGATTATAAAATATCATTTCATTGAAAAAAGGGAACTTGGATTCTCTATACTTTTTTCGTGAAGTCTCCTGTGCATGTAAAAATATGTTTATAAAATAGTGCAGATAGGAAGATATCTATAATATGTGACAAGTGTGTAAAAAGATCCAATAGTTATAAATCAGAAATTTGTCAATTTCCATGAATAAAAAAAGGAAAGTTTACACACATATAACATACAAAAATTTGTCTACTACCCAAGAAAACAAAGAAAAATTTACCAAATAAGTGCACAATGCACTAGTGCATAAAATAATAATTTACACACTAGTGCCTAAAAAAAGTGTCAAAGTCAAAAGGTTAACAAATAATGGGAAATCATTTTGAATGCCCCAATTAGGCCCCTTAATATACCAGTTGACAGTATGATCTTATACACTTTGACTTTCTTATGGGTTCGTGTGTCTGTCATATATGGCGCCTATTGAAAAGATATTAGTGGCAAAATTAAAAACCTGCAGTGAAAATCTGTGAAGCAAATCAATGTAAATCAATTGGAAGCTAGATACACAGACATTAAAAAAGATATCAACCTAAAAATGATTTAAATGCTGGCTTAATTGTAAAGTTTTATAGTTTAAGGCATGCCAAATTTTACCAATGTTCAACCCAGTTTCCATAGAATGTATCTAATTTTCCTTTTGCTTATCCAATCTCTCAGCATACCAGATTTACTTGGCAGATTGCATTTGTCAATATTAATCACACACTAATTTGTAGGCATCATGTGCATTTCTATGCAATGCTCCAAATGCAAGCTAAGTTTTTTTTAAGTAAAGTGCTATGTTCCACAGATCAAATGGCTTAATATCCTTCATCAAAACTCCTTACTAAAAAATCTGATACTTCAGAAGTAATGTAAACAGTATTAACCTTTTCTTTAAACTCTAAATTAATAGTTTGAAATTTAATGAAAATTTTTCCAAGAATGAACAAAGTCTAAATTTATTGATTTTTTCTAGGAATTTATTAATTGTGCTATTGAAAAACTACTGGTTTATAGTTATTTATTTCTTTTTTATTTCCTGATTCGTATACAGGTAGTTGATATATACCAGTACTAAATATAGAATTCAGGTTTTAAGTGTCTCAGTGGTTTTAATAAAAAAACATAATTGCTTTTTTGCTTGGACTCAATTAATCTTAGACTTGTATTGTTTAAAGAATATGGTTTTAATTTTGCAATAGTGATTTTATCAAAAATAAGAACATAAATGCTTTAGTAAGATTATAAAAAGTTGCACATAATAATATGTATCCATACCTTGTTCTCATCCTTAGATGGACATGGCAAGATGATATTAAATATGTAATGGTTCTTTCAATATTTTAGCCTATAAGTTACATCCAATAAGAATTTTAGCTTAGAATTAATTCTGCAAGAGATCAGTAATAATGTAATAGAACAATATATTTTTTTTTGGGTGAAAATTGATAATTCATAATAACCAATAGAAGTAAATAAAAATTACAGCCATCTTAGGAAAATTTAACAGTGGTTATGTTACTGACTCTCTCAATCTTGATATTGACACTTGGAGAAATACATTTAATATTTCAGTAAAACATTTATTATTTCTTTTTTAGGAGAGGAAGAAGCAGCTGAAGAGCCTATTGGTGAAACCGGTGAAACAGAAGATGTTTCTGATGAAGGGCCACCTAAAGTAGAAGTAAGTTATTACAATGACAAGGTAGGATGTGAAAGTGAAAAAAAGATGTATGGTCTATAATATTCAGATTTTTTTATTTCTCCAGGAATACACGGAATATTTTAAAATTTTAAGTGCCATTGGAAATATGCAACTTAGCTTAATTCAACTGACTCAAATTGGGCAAACTTAACAATTTTAATTCAATTCAAGCATTTTTTGATATAATCAGAATAAATCATGCTTATATTTTACATTTTATTAGACCAATGTCTAACATATGTTTAACTGTACTCTTCAAAGTATTAATGTTACCAATTATTTAACATAGGAAGAAGATGATGATTATGAACCTGAAGACGGTCGTAAAAAGAAAAAAGGAAAAAAGAGAAAAATTCGAGGTGAGGGTGAAGGTAGCAGCAAGAAAGGTAGAAAAAAGAAGAAAAAGAAGAAGAATGATAGTGGCGAGGTAACTATAGACAGTTTAATCTAAACAGCTTTTTTCATATCTGAATAATCGTAATTAATCGGACATAGGTTAATGTAGGATACCTGACATGAAAATAAACCGTCTGAGCTCAATATTGCTTAGCAAAATTTTATCGGTTTTCATTCTACAGGGTGTTAAAACTAAATTTTTACCAAACATTTATTGAAATATTTAGGAATCCACTGAACAGATTAACCTAAAATTTGGCGTACTCTTATTATTTGGGATGAGGAACACGAATATGATATCTATTTTCCCATTAACACTAGATGGCACATATTTTTGACCTACCTGTACGCAAAATTGCGAGTGAAAATAATAAAACAGCAATTTTAATTCTAGTCAAAAAAGGTATACTTCTTTGATCTCCAGAAAGTAGACCGTTTTCGAAATAAACGCATTTTTGTATTAGGTTGCCTATGAACAAATTATTATCGGAGTTTTACAAAGTAGGCTTTGCCTAGGATAAACACAATATTATAACTACGACCTGTCAAGGTGAAGTATTAATAAGTAAGTCTTTAATTTGGCTAAAGCTCGTGTTCTTGTTGTGTTATTTTCGCTTAAAAATGCCGCGTCACAATGATTTTTCTAATGCTCAGATGCGGGATATGGTATGTGTATATGCTCAAGAAAATTTTCGTAGTCGAAGAGCAGCGCAGCGTTATTTAGATCTGTATCTGGATAGAAGGCAGCCAAATCATCAAACATTTAAAGCGTTGTACGATAGATAAGGCGAAACGGGCTCATTTCGTTCAAAAAACGTAAATGCGGGAAGACCAAGGATAATTGGAGCAGATATGGAAGATGAAATTTTGGTTCATGTTATCGAAAATTCTGAAACCAGCACAAGACGTATTGAGGCAGCCACTGATGTAGGGAAATCTTCGGTGTCCAAAATTATACGCCAAGAAAAACTGTATCCGTATCATTTTACTCCAGTTCAAAATCTTCTTCCTCAAGACTTTCCTGCAAGACTCCAATTCAGTCAATTTTTAAGAGAGCGCCAATTGAATGATCCATTTTTTTGTAATAAAATTTTATTTACGGATGAAGCCACGTTCACAAGGAGAGGTGTTCTTAATTGGCGTAACAATCATATCTATTCGATGGAAAACCCTCATGCTTTCCAAGAACACCATTTTCAACATGAGTTTTCAATAAATATTTGGTGGGGTATCTTTGGGGATTGTATTGTGGGACCTTTTGAATTGCCAGCTAAGCTTAATCGAGAACGTTATCTAAATTTCTTGAGGAATGATCTACCCATTCTTCTAGAAGATGCCCCTAAATTTAAGACGTGATAGTTGGTATATGCACGATGGTGCACCGGCACATTATTAACTGCAAGTCAGAAATTACTTGGACGAAATTTATCCTCATAAATGGATTGCTAGAGGTAATAAATATCCGTGGCCTGCGCGTAGTCCCGATCTTAATCCCTCAGATTTTTATTTCTGGGGCTACTTGAAATCACTTGTGTATAAAAATAAAATAAATAATCGTCAGGAATTGTGGCAAAAGATTCTGGAAAGAGTCAATACCATCAGGGCCCAAGAAGAATAGTTGTTTGGAGTCAGGCAAAATTTAAATAAAAGAATTAGACAATGTGTCCTAGTGGATGGTGAACATTTTGAATAATTATTATAATCAACAGCCTTTTCTAATTTTATCGTTGTTAATTAAATTATAGATTAAGTGTTCATACGCAAACTAATAAAAAAGTGCGTTTATTTCGAAAACAGTCTACTTTTTGGAGATCAAAGAAGTATACCTTTTTTGACTAGAATTAAAAGCTGTTTTATTATTTTCACTCGCAAATGTACGTACAGGGAGGTCAAAAAAGTTAGGACCTTTTTAATCACTCAATGTTGTTGTATGTGGCGCCATCTACTGGCAATGGCAAAATAGATATCATATTCGTGTTCCTCATCCCAAATAATAAGAGTACACCAAATTTTAGGTTAATCTGTCCAGTGGATTCCAAAATATTTCAATAAATGTTTGGTAAAAAATTAGTTTTAACACCCTGTAGAACGAAAACCAATAACATTTTGCTAAGCGATATTGAGCTCAAACGGTTAAGTTTCTTGTCAGGTATCCTACATTCACCTATGTCCAATTAATTACGGGACACCCTGTATAACCTTGTTTTCTTTCTCTAACATACAGTCTTGGACAAAAGTATGGAAATATTTTTAACTCAATCACCTTTTCAGCAGACCTTGTATTTAACAAAAATATACTGTATTTATTTAATATACTTGCTAAAGTCTTCAGTTTTATTGCATGCTTTTATTTTGGGCTGTAGATATTCCTTTCCTATCTGCCTTTTTTGTTTACAGCTTATCTCAATCTCAATTTATTCATGTCATTATACATACAGTGTTTACACTTATCAATAAAATACAAAAAAAAAATAGATGAACATAAGTAAAGCTTTACACCTAATATAATATTATATGATATCATTGGGAAGACTGTTATATACTTTAATGCACAGATAGCCTGGCCCATTTTGACATCTTTTCAACCTGTGGTAGGTGGTGATGAGGAAATTTTTTTGCAGAGTGTTATAACTCTGGACCCCAAGGTGCACCCTAAACTTCCTCAGATTGTTTTTTACATGCAGGAGGTTTTCAATTAATTATTTTCTTTATTTTTTGACCAAAACAGCTCTAAATAAATTTTTATTACGACGGCACTGGAACGCGCAGAAAATTAAAATTATAAGTGTAATTCACGGAAGTATTGTACATTAGTCTTCACTGTAAAAATTTGTTTTACATTTAACAGGGCTGGTCAAAATTAGTGATTCTACCGCTAGATACAAAAATTGTAAAAAATGCATTTAAAAAAAAATAGAACACCCTGTATATTATAACATGTTTCAAAAGCAAATTGAAATCCCTTTCTAATAAAGTATCTTGTTCCTATATCTAAGTAATTCGGTTTCTGAAATAAAAGCAAGTTTCTGTAAAAATCTGAATATTTTCACATATTTGCTTTAGGTGGCCATGAAAGGTCATGACAAAATAATGCTATGCTATTAACGTTTGACAGTTACATATAGTTGATCAATAATAGTAATACACGCAGGTGTTTCTTTAAAATAGTTACCTAAAAATTAATTGAAACGGAAAGAAATAGTTATTCAAATGAAGTTTTGATGAATCTATTTATTATTTATGGGTAATGTGACAAAATTGTAGCAAGGACATAACGAAAGTTCAACGAAATGTACTCTAATTTACAAAAATGGATAAAAGAAAATTTGTGCGAATACAAAATAATTTTATACAATTTGGTTCAAAAGTTAAAAATGAAGTTTACCCAAGCCTCGTCAACGTCTGATGAGGACAACATCGTGAATGTTTTAGCCTACTTTCACGCATATCCACAACCTTCTCATTGAGTATATCCAGGCCGCATCAGATGATTTAGGCCTAACTTATTATTCTGTGCAAAAAATTCTGGATGACAATAATATGCATCCCTTTAAATTTTTAAAAGTACATTAGCTGAAACTGGATGATGCCAACGTCGCGTTCGATATTGTTTGACACCTCTGACACGCACACAAGAGGATTCTTTCTAAAAAAAATATGGGCAGATGAAGAAAAGTTTTCAAAAGATTGAAGAAAAATTTATAGCAAATTACTTATAATATTAGGATAACTAATTAAATTTTCTTTTATCAATTTTTTGTAAATTAGAGTACATTTCGTTGAACTTTCGTCATGTTCTTGCTACAATTTTGTCACATTGTCCATGAATAATAAATAGATTCATCAAAACTTCATTTGAATAACTATTTCCTTCCATTTCAATTAATTTTAGGTAACTATTTTAAAGAGACGCCCACATGTATTACTATTATTGATCGACTAAATGTAACTGTAAAACGTCAATAGCATAGCATTGTTTCGTCATGACGTTTCATGACCACCTAAAGCAAATATGTCAAAATATTCTGATTTTTACAGAAACTTGCTTTTATTTCAGAAACCGAACTACTTAAATATAGGAACATGATACCTCGTTAAAAAGGGATTTCAATTTCCTTTTAGAATATGTTATAATATATGAGGTGTTCCATTTAAAAAAGATGCATTTTTCACAATTTTTGTATCTAGCGGTAGAATCACTAATTTTGACCAACCCTGTATAATGTAGAACAAATTTTTACAGTGAAAACTAATGTACAATACATCTGTAAATCAGCTCAAAATTTCAATTTTCTGCGCGTTCCAGTGCCGTAGTAATAAAAATTTATTTGGAGGTATGTATGTTTTGGTCAAAAAACAAATTCAAATTCAAATTCAAATTCAAATTTATTAATCATTTTGGTTATATTATAACAATTTTTAACTTAATTATATTCAATAATAATAGTTAACAGTCATTGTTTTTAACATACACCTAGATGTTGTAACATCTGTTTGTGTATGCTGAGAAATCACAAAATTTTAGTAATAATATAAAATATAACTAACCATAATCTACAACTAAACAAAAATTCTCCAATAAAATTTCCCTTCCCAAAACTATTTAAAAAAATTAAATTTAAACAAAGAAAATAATTAATTTCTTGAAAACCACTACAAATAGGTATAGGAACATCTTATACAAAAACAATCATAAAGTGATAGCGGATCAGAAAATAAAATAATATACAGGGTGTTTCATTAAAAATACCAAAGTTGCTACTAATTTTTTGTATAAGCGGCAACACTGCATCTTTAAAAATATTTTAATCGTTAGATCACTAGCTGAAATCCATGATTCCAAATTTTCAAAAAAAATCTGTTTTCCGTTCTCCCTAAACGTCTAAGGTACCATCAAATGATAACCATAATGTAATAATAGTAGGCGATTTTAACGTGTCTGATTTCTCTATTAAGTCACCTACAGGTAATCATGTTAGTCAAAAGTCTATTGCTGTGAATAATTTTGCTAACACATTTAATCTTGTTCAGTGTAACCACATCCTAAACTATAATAACAGACTATTGGATCTTGTTTTATCTAACTTCACCTATACTGTTTCTCGTAGTGACGTGCCTTTTGTCTTGGAGGATTTGCATCACCCCGCACTGGAGATTGATTTTACTGTCTCAGGCCAACATGTCCATTATTTTCAGCTTAATAAAAACTTATCTCATTTTTTTAACTTTAGAAAGGCCAACTTCCATCTCCTTTATGACTCGATCCTTGAAGCTGACTGGTCTACTGTGTATTTATCCTCTAACGTTAATGATGCATGTTGAGCCCTATATGATATATTGAATAGCATATTTGCCGCACACATTCCTCTTAAGCAGCAATGTAAAAGAAGATTTCCAAATTATTATTCTCGACAATTGATTAACATTTATAGCAAAGAAAAGGCTTTCAAGGACTTTAAAATTTACAATTCTCCATTCTTTCAAAATAAATACCATTCTCTTAGACGCCTTATCAAACTACGAATACGCAATTCGTCGACGTCTGATAATGATGAAGATTATTTTGGCTAGTAAAAAACTCAAAAATAAGTTAACATCTGGTGTAGACGGTGTGCCTAGCTTCTTGGTTAAAGATTGCATTGGTGTCCTGGCTGATCCGCTGACCTACATTTTCAACTTAATACTGTCAACAGAACAGATTCCTGAAATTTGGAAGACTGCTAAAATAATACCTATTTTAAAAGCTGGGGACTCTAATCAAATGAAGAACTACAGGCCAATCTCATTACTCTGTAACTTCTCAAAAATTTTCGAAATTATCCTAAATCGGTCGCTATTTAGTCACGCAAAAGAACTCATCTCTGTAGACCAGCATGGATTTTTTAGCGGGCGATCTTGTGTTACTAACTTATCCTGTCTGTCTAGCCACATCTGTGAATCACTTGATGTTAATACTCAAGTCGATGCTATTTATACCGACTTCCAAAAAGCCTTTGATCGGATAGATCACTATATATTGCTGCATAAATTAACTCGGTATGGTTTTTCAGGGAGATTATTTAATTTATTTCATTCCTACTTGATTGGTAGATTTCAATATGCTGAATATGAGGGCTTTAAATCGAAACTTTTTAACGTAACGTCGGGTGTACCACAGCGCTCGAACCTGGGTCCGCTCCTGTTTAGTTTTTTTATAAACGACTTGATCGAGTCACTCATTTGTCATAGGCTTTTGCCGATGATTTGAAGCTATATTTAAATGTATATGGTTTGGAGGATTGTGTTTTTCTTCAGTACTGTCTAAATACATTGGAGGTATGGTGCGCTGTTAACAGGTTAGGCTTGAATGCGGCTAAATGTAGTGTGATCAGTTACTCTAGATCAAAAACACCCTTAAATTTTGATTACTTTATTAATGATACTATTTTAGGTGGATTAGAGCAAATTACTGATCTTGGTATCACCTTTGACTCTGAATTTACATTTGTTCCACACTTCAACAACATAGTCAAGTCAGCCCTAAGAAGGCATGGGTTCATAATTAGAAATTCTCAGAGTTTTACTTTGGAATCTACATTAAGACTGCTTTTCTGTTGCTTTGTGAGATCAAAACTGGAGTTTGGCTGCATTATATGGAACCCGCTCTATCAGAATCATGTTGGTCTCCTTAAATCTGTTCAGCGTAGATTTGCTAAGTTTTTGGCCTTCAGGCAGGATGGCATATATCCAGTTAGAGGGTTTGATCATCGGCAACTATTGGAACGCTTCAATCTACATCCATTACATCTCAGAAGAATGATCTTCTCTGTAAAATTCCTGAATGGGTTACTGAATGGATTCATTGATAGTCCTGTATTTCTTTCTGGTGTACGTTTCATGGTGCCTAGGCTTAATGCTAGACATTCCCTAACATTCTTTCTGCCAAGGCCTCATACTAACATCCCGTTGAAATCGCCACTATATACAGTATGCGCTATATTTAATCGGATCTGTCACATGTGCGATATAAATTTCTCTCCTGTTCATGAAATTGTCAATATCTTGGTGGATCATTACTCTTGAGATTAAGACCCATGTGTTTTAAGTTATAGTTAGTAGGTATATTGCAGATAATTTAATTTAATTTTGTTGAATATGTGATTATCTTGTTAAACTTTTATAATTGGGTTTTTATATCATATTAATAGTTATTTATTCTAATTTTTTGGATAACTTTTGAGATTGTGACTTTACTTTACTTTACTTTACTTTTTTTCTTTTCTTTTCATTCTTTTTGGTTTGTTTTTTTTTGTATTTAACTATATTTTTCATTGTTTTGCAACTGTTTCCTGTTATTAGGCAAGTTGCCTGTTGGAAATAAAGGCTTAATAATAATAATAATAATCAACCATCAATCACCAATCACCCTGTATATTAATGATCTTCCTCCTAATTCTAATGAAGAAAACTACACTCTCTTTGCGGATGACACCTCAGTTTCCCTGTCGGCGGGATTTGTTGCCCAGGCAGTTTGGAGATTGGGCGACGTGCAGTGGAGGGTAAAAAGCTGGTTTGATACAAACTGAAGTTAGTGATGAATGTGAATAAAACTGAAAAAGCTATCTTCTCCCTCAGGGACTGCACCACCACAGACAAAGCTGAGTAAGGCTTTGTTTGATCTTAGAAATTTGTCTCAATGTATATCAGACCAGGTTTTACTAATATCCTATCATGCCATACTCCACTCAGTTTTAAGTTACAGTATCCTGGTTTGGAGGCACTCTCCTCTTAAACTAGAGCATTTGGGATACAGAGAAAAACAATTTGAACATTGGCAGGCTTGGGTTTCAGGGATGATTGTAGAGAAGCTTTGAAAATATTAACCTCACCCTGTCAAGATGTATGAAAGTTATTAAGCCAAATGGTTTTTCGACAAAATATTGAATTTTACAGTTTTAAGTTGTGTAAATGTAAACATTTTTGTAGTCTTTCTATACATTTGTCCACAGAGTGGTTTTTTTATTTCATAAGGTCCCATTGTTTTAATTAGTATTTTTATTTCTCGAATAAGAGTTTATTTATTTATTTTTTCAAATTCAAAACATGCTTTATTATCATAAATACATGGTATTGGTTGACAAAGCTTCTTATAATATAAAATAGGAACATAAATTGATATATTACTAACAAATTAAAAATTAATAAAAAAAATACAAGAGTGGGTTCAACATACTAGTATAGTACTAGCAATAATAACGCAAAATTTAATTAAAAATTCAAGACAAAATGAGTTCCATGTTAGTTTTGTTTGTTTATATCGTTTATTTAGTCAAAAACTAATACAAGTTATACAACAAGGTTACTTAATAATTACCACATTAAATTTAAAAAAAAAGGATTGAATAACTAACAAACACTATATAATTACCACAAACATATGTATATTATACAAACAAAAAACGAGACACAAACTAGACAATTTGATGAAAATTAGAAATGAGTACTTTATTATACTAAATTTATGATTAAATGATGTTTACAAATCATTTTAAAAAACTTTATACTTTCGATTGTTTTGATTTCTATTGGCAACATATTGTATTTGACTAGACCATTAAAAAATAATGCAACTTGAGCGCACGTTCTTGAGAAACTCTAGGTATATAAAAATTACTTCTCGATCGCGTGTTATGATCATGTATTTCGGCAGAGAATGTGACTTTACTCAACAAATACTGTGGAGCATGACATGACCATACTTTCAGACAACATATCTTTTATTGGGGTCAATCTTGGTTTACCTTATATTATACGCATGGCCCTATTTTGCAACTTTTGAAGTCGAGACAACTCATTTTGTTTTAATAAAAATAATACACCAGAACAATAATTAAAGTGAGGCAGGATAAATACATTGTAAATAGTTTTTTTTCCATAAGCTTAAGTAAGGTGAACAACTAGTTAAGTAATAAATCTTATATGAAATCTTCTTAATGACCACAACTGCATAACCTTTA
The DNA here is from genome assembly GCF_022605725.1 of Anthonomus grandis grandis. Classification (NCBI taxonomy): domain Eukaryota; kingdom Metazoa; phylum Arthropoda; class Insecta; order Coleoptera; family Curculionidae; genus Anthonomus; species Anthonomus grandis. The sequence continues at coordinate 6,883,133 of NC_065562.1, forward strand.
AAATGTAAGTCCCGATCTATCCATATGCCTAAGTATTTAATTTTTGTTACACATTTTATCGAATGTTCCCCTATTTTTATATTTAACTGTGCTGGTAAGTGTCTGTAAAAAAATCCTTTGCTATTATCTAATATTTTGTTTTAGAGATGTTAACCATTAGATCATTTAAGTTACTGACTTTAAAATATTATTTAATTTAACTTGAAGCTCATGTGTGTTTAATGTAGTAAAATAAAATAAAGCATCATCTGCAAAAGGATAAGTTGTGCATTCTTTAACAAAATCTATTAAATCATTAATATATATTACAAATAGCGATGGTCCTAATACACTACCATGTGGAACGCCATATTTATTTATTAACGGTTCTGATAAAACATAATTAATTTTTAATACATGTTTTCTATCTTCTAAATACATACTAAATCACTTCAAGACAACCCCCCTTTAAACCTATACTTTTTAATTTTGTTATTAATCTTTTTCTATTGATGGTTTCAAATCCTCTTCTTAAATCCAGGAAAATCGCACCAGTAGCTAAATTACAGTCTATATTTTTTTCCAATCAGCCAACACACCCTGAACAGCAGTTTCGCAGTTAAACGTTTCTCTTAAGGCAGATTGAAAGTCACTGATTATGCGGTTATTATTAAGATAGTTAACAAGTTCACTTTAAGATATGTAAGATAGTTCACTTTATTTAGTTAATTTATTTAATAGGGTTGGTTTATATTTTGACCTAAAATCTGTTATTGATAAATAATTATTACAGATATAGACGAAAAGAAAATATTTCCATACTTTTGTGCATGACTGTATACTATGTAAATAAAGTTGATTAAATTGTCGTTTCATGTAATAAAACACTCCAACATCCAGCATTAAAAAAATAATTTGTTTTTAAATAGGAAAGTGATTTTGCTGGAGAGGATGAAAATGGAGGAGATTCAGATTATAGTGGCGGTAAAAGAACTGGGCGCAAACCGAAATCATCTAAACACACTTCTTCAACTCCATCCACCCCCTCTGGAGAAACAATGAGTTCAGGAGGTACCTTTGTTATGAACTAAAATAATAAAATAATTAAGAACACATTTAGATAAAAAATAAACATTTATCTTTCATATATTTTACTACTCACAAACAAAATCTTTTAACTTTTATCTATAGGCAGCGGTATGCCCACCATAGAAGAGGTCTGCTCCAGCTTCGGCCTTTCCGATGTTGAGATAGAGTATAGTGAGCAAGACATGCAAAATTTAACATCTTATAAGCTATTTCAGCAGCATGTTAGACCTTTACTGACAAAAGAAAATCCTAAGGTAAACTTAATCTTACAGTTATAAATTTCCTTTTTTTACACTATATGTTGCAGGTTCCGATGTCGAAATTAATGATGCTAGTAGCCGCTAAATGGCGTGAGTTCTCCAATATCAACCCCCATCTCAAAGCCGATTCAGATAACCAAGAATCGTCAACTTCAACCTCGACGCCTGCCAACGAAGAGAATTTCCAAAAACCGGCGAGGGCTTCAAGGGCATCCAAAGAGGCGGCCTCAAAAATTGTTGAAGCTGAAGCTGAAGATTTTGATGAGGACGATGACGATGAAGAAGATGATAGAAGGCAAGTTTATTTTATAATACTTTAATCAAGGTGAAAATTTAGGTAGTGGAATTAGGGACAACAAATCAAACCTTAAGTTTTTAATTGGCCGACGCACAGTATTGCAACTTATAGGGAAATCAGGACAAAAATCATTATCACTAGATAAAAGTTAAACTAACCACTTTTAAATTTTTATTTATACATATTTTAAACAAAAAAGTGCATTGGTGAGACAAATCAGGACAAAAATCATTATTCAACTATAAGTTAAAGTAACCATTTTTTTTGGTTTTATTTATACATGGACACTTTTACCAACAACCTATCAAATTATAGTTTGAATAGGAATTGATGTCTTTATACAGGGTGAAACACATCAAGACAAAAATCATTATCTAATTAAAAGTTAAAGTAACCAATTTTTTGGTTTTATTTATATATGAATACTTTTACCATCAACCTATCAAATTATACATAGTTTGAATAGAAATTGGTGTCTTTATACAGGGTAAAAAAAAGAAGTTATTTACAACACTAAACATCTTCGGGTACATTATCATTTTCTAAAAGTAACGAATCTGTTTTTATATGGTCATTTAAATATTCTACAATATCCATATCCCACGTTATGGGTTTGTTTTGTTTTTTTGACAGATTTCTAAGATATGCCAAGCTAGGGTCGGAAGTTATCAAAAGGGTTCTAATGAGGTCTGTATTGCTTTGAATTCTCGATACTTTTCGTGTGTGATGTAAACGAATTTTTCTAAATTCTTTGTGTCTGGCTTCGAGAGCATCTTCTGCCAGCTGCCCTACAGGGAGTTCAAAAAAGCTAATAATTATGCAACCGTGCCTTAAAATTTTATGAACAGTACTAGGCATGTAGTACCATTCATAAAAATTTAAATTAATGCTTCTAGTATCAATCAAGTAAGGACTGAAATTTAGGTACGTTAATCTTAGAACCTGAAGAAAGTACTCTTAAAATTAATTGAAAGTTTTTAATTAGAATTGAGTCGATACCTGTTATTTCAGAGCTAATTTCTACGTTTTAAAAAAATGTCCTGGCAGTATTTCCATCATTTGTGGAACCATACCCGAGCTTTGGCTTATCGACAATTGATCCCAATTTGTCTATAAAATTTAATTGATTTTTTTTTTGTATTTTCAAAAATGTCCTTTCACCTCCTTTTACTTGCCACGTTTTTAATTATAAGCGATAGGCGATGTGCAATACACTCAAAAAAACCGAATCCAGCAATTGAAGTGTCGATAGGCCAAAGCGATAGTTTTCAGCATTTGGTGTTCTTTGAAGTACTGAGTCCCTGGTTCATTTGCCTTGGTGTGGCTCCACAAATAATGCACACTACCGTCTAACATAGTGAATAACATTTCGTAAGAAACATTTACATTTTTTTCTAAAATAAAAAGATGTTAATTATTAAGATTAGTTATTAATGACTCAATTTCGCCATGAACGGTTCGAACAACATCTAAAGTTTCTTTTGTAAATTTAAATGCAATTGGTCGACAATACATTGTTGATGATGAACGTGGGTTAGACCATATACTTTCTCCATTTTCATTTTCAATTAATCTAAGAGGAACTAATGCGACAAGAAACATGTACTCATCTGTTGACAAACTATCTTCAAATTTTTGCTTATAAAGACTATGCCCCGAGCTACCGTCAAACCCCCATTTGAAAATTAATTTAAATTTTTTGTCAGAAGGTATTATAATATCCTGAATTTTAAAAATACTCTCTGCAGTTTTATTTAGAAGCTCTTGAAGATTAACTTCAGCTGAAGTGTCAGTCACAATAATTTGCGAGGGTAAAAATGTTTTTTTACATTCAAATAGAGTGCGATAGCTCGGAAAACAGTTTGTATGCAAAGAATTAATCTTAGAACGCAGTATGTTATATCTCTCAACCGAACGGTTTAGGTCGTGGTAAAGTGCTAAGGCGTCTTCAGGTGTTAATTTTTTTGCCTCTGAAGGAATTTCCTTTCGTTGAGAATTAATCCTCTCTGCCGCAAAACATATTTCTTCTGGCGTATAATGTGTCAACAATTCTTGTACTCTGCGCAATTTGGTTCTTTTTGATGCAGCTTCAAAAGGCACATGCGGTCTTCCACGACTAGGTCTTGGTTGAGGATCCACTTCCATGTCAGTTGCTTCAGTTGGAATATTTGCTTGAAGATAGGGTAAATGAAGAGTGCTTTGTAACCATGTCGAATGTTTTTTAAGAAAAGCATCTCGGCGTCTTCCACAATTGTTCCACATTCTTTCTAACGAAACAGAAAATAGCTTGCTGCTATTTAGCAGCTTTGCTTCAACGTCAGTTGAACAATTATCTAATGCAAAATAAGTTTTAATTGTTTACATTATTCCTGATGCCTTTTTATTTTTTTCGCAACTTGGCCATTTTTCATACAGGATTGTATTAGGTATGGTTTTTTCTAAAAAACAAAAATTCCGCATTATTCCGCAAAAAGTGATGGGTGTCATTTAAAACCAAACACTTTGGAGGGTTGATCCTACAAATTTTATGAAACAACTTTAAACTACTTTTTGTAAATCTTGATGAAAGTGAGAAAAAGGGTATTTTAACACTTTTGATTATATATCTGCAAAAGGCTTAACATGAAAATGATAACTTACCTTCGAAAATGTTGTTCATACTTAAGTGTACAAATTAAAAATATATTAACTTTAAAACACTAGTGCACACTACAACTATTTTATTTTAAACTAAACTTCTAAAAATAACCACAAATCTTTATCGGTATAAAATGTTTTTATTATCCAAAAATTTCTGAATAAAAAAAGTTAAAGGTACTTGCCTTATCTTACTCGGGTATTTTGCTAAACATAACACCAAGAATGTTTTAAAAATTAAATACTTTATTTGTGCATTTTTGTCCATTGGTTGCAACACTGTGCGACGTTTCGACGATATTAATTTTTCGTCTTTATCAAAGCTAAAAAGAGATAAATTTCCTTTGTTGGTTTCATTAAAAATAAGTTTCTTTTATTCTTTTTCACTTTCTTTCCTTTCTTTAATAAATATATAGAGTTAGCAAAGGCACAAAAAAACAAAAAAATAATAAATTATCCCACAACTCATACCCTTTGTACATTATAAAACACAAATTAAAATTAAACAAACATAAATGTAAATAAATTGAATGCTTAGGTTAATTTTCAACAATAATCTAATTTGCTGTGTATATTAAAAATAAAAATAAAAAGTCGATATTTTTTGTACACATAAAAAACAAAAAAAAAAACGCATAAAAGCTATACAATGTTTAACGCTTAGGAATTTACGAGTATGCGACAAAACATACAAATTAAAATAAATAAATAATAAAACAAACACAAATAGGCAAAACATGACCACAATTATTAATAAAATGTCAAGTAAAAAACTGTTTACTAATTGTATAAATGATGCAAATAAAATAAATTGCTCGTTTCTTTTTTAGTCTTTCGTCGTTCAAAGAAAAGAAACAAAAACGCGGCAGAAAACCTGGTCGAAAGAAGGCGGCCTCAAAAGTACCAACTTTAAAAATTAAACTTGGAAAAAGAAAACGAGGTAGTTCAGAAGAAGAGGAAGGAAGCAATGCTGGCTCAGATAAAGACTCGGATGCCGAGTTTGAGCAGATGCTACAGGACGCAGATGAGAAGTCCAGAAGGTAAGTTTCTTAAAAAACGTTCATTTTGAAGCAAAACTTCTTTACGCACGCTGGAGTTGGAGAGTAAGCAGGCGAATGCGTTACAAAAGCGTTACGAAAATTGTGATCGGGCGAGGCGAACGGTAGTTGAGAAGGAGATATGAGATTCTCTTGTACTCTCATAGTCATTGTATGAAATAAAGAAGTTTTACTTCAGTCGTGTGGTCTCAAGCACACTAATTTTTTTTTTAACGAAATGCGAAACGTTTTTTCTCTTAGTGACAACAATGATGCCGGATCATCAAAAGCTACTTCAGAGGCTGGAGATGAGGTTGCTCCAAGGAGGAAAGCCAAAACCAAGATTGGTGGTAAATCGAAGAGGAAAAGAAAAACTAAACAAAAAGATGATGAACCATATGAGGTAAAGATTTTAAAATATTTATGTATTTTTGAATACCCTACTATTAAATTTAATAACATATCAAAAATTATCATTTGTAAGTACAGAAGAGTCAATAATGTGAACTATACTCTACTCTAGTTCCTTTTTGGTGAGAGCACAGTGCCTCATTATTTATGCAGAAATAGCATAAATATAGAGTCTTCCATTTTTCTACTAGTAACAAAATGATAAACCAGGCTGTTTTTACCAATTTTAAGTGGACAAGTCCTGTATGGTCTCAAATACAATAGGTCGTAAAATTCGGAACAATGGTTTCGAGTTCATTTTCATGACAAACGGGTTGCCAGTGTTGTCCCGACTATGGATATTGATTTTAATTTTTAAGTTAAATAATTATCTGTTATGAAAAATTTATAAATTATACTCTATTTCAGAAGTGTATAGAGCAATAAACTGGGGAATTCCGTTCTGTTTGGCTACATTTCGTGGTAGTTCATAGGCGCAGGTACTTATAATATTTATGAATTTAATTTTCACGGATTAAATGCCTTTATTTTGAAAGAGATTAAATGCTAAATAAATACTTTTAATCCTTTTGTATAGGTACCTATCTTTTAACGCTTTGTAACATGCAAAAATGGGGTCAGGTAATATATACAGACTATAAATACTTTTAAATCATATTTTAAACGTTAGTAGTCACTGCTACGCTGTAGTGTAATCACAATATTATTATCCCAATATTTAAAAAATGGAGGTATTCAGTCCAACGAAAAGATGTACTAAAAATTCTCCACTATCGCTGAGTGAAAAAGTTATTATTTTAAATGTACATGATTGCATAAAACACGATTACCCTAGTTTTACTGTGCAAGAAATTGTTGAAAAATGTTCTCGAATGAGTGGAATTGGAAAGTCCACCATTTTCAAATTGTTGCGGGAAAGAAAAGTAGCAGGTCAAGTGGAATCTCCCAAGCAAAAGCCAGGACGACCTACAAAAGTCCTGGATGAAAATGCTAAATGTATAATTCGAAGAAAAGTTCACTCTTTTTATTTTAAAAAGGAAATACCCACCCTAGACAAAATTTGAATGGAGCTTGGCCGAGATGACAGTATTCCGTTGATAAGTAGAAAACTTTTATGGAAAACTTTAAAAAATATGGATTTTGCCTGGGAAAAGCATAACCGCAAAGCACTTTTACTGGAGAGCGACGAAATTGTTTGTTGGAGACGACAATACTTGAGAAGTATCAAGCAGTACCGCAGGGAGCAAAAGAAAGTTTTTTATCTTGATGAGACGTGGATTAACGAAGGTTATATAGTCCAAAAAATGTGGCAAGACAAAAATATAACCAGTGGTCGCCAAGCTTTCATAGAAGGCCTGTCTACGGGTATTAAAGTACCTTCGGGAAAAGGAAAAAGACTTATAATCACACATATTGGAAGCGAAGAGGGATTTTTAAAAGAAGGTCTGCTAACCTTTGAAACGACTCGCACAGGAGATTACCATGAAGACATGAACTCAGACGTTTTCGAGGACTATTTTGGTGAAATGATAAAATTTCTTCCGGCTAATTCGGTGGTGGTTATGGATAACGCAAGCTATCATTCACGGCGAATAGAGAAGACGCCAACTTCAAGTTGGAGAAAGCAAGAAATTATCGATTGGCTGACTGCAAAAGGTATTGCGTTTGAAGCAAATTTGATAAAAAAAGAACTGCTGGCAATAGCAAACTTACACAAAACTCGTTTCATGAAATACGCCGTGGAAGATATAGCCGAAAAATATAATATAACTGTACTGCGCTTACCGCCATATCATTGCGAACTAAATCCTATAGAACTGATATGGGCGCAGGTAAAAGGATTTGTAGCACGACAAAACACGACTTTTAAAATGAAAGATGTTAAGCTACTGTTTGATCAAGCCATTACGGAAGCGACACCAGAGAATTGGCGAAAAGCAGTCCAGCATGTAATTAAGCAAGAGGACAAAATGTGGGATCTTGACAACCTCATCGATCAGACAGTCGATCCTTTAATTATAATGTCAAGAGGTGATGACAGTTCGTCAGATGACGAAGAAGACTACAATCTATTATAATTTAAAATTGTTATACACTGTTCAAAAAGTGCCAGATCCAAAAGTGACATTTTCAACTGTTTTACTCTACATATTATGTTCAATAAATTTGTGAAAAAAATATATTATTCCATTTAAACAAAAGTAACTTTCTAAAATAAAATAGCATTTAAGTACATTAATTATAAGGTAAAAAACAAGTCCCAGTTGCACGCCTTTGGCGAACCGTTTTCAATGTTTATCAGTGGGTAACAATGGGCAAAACTCATAAATTGACCCAAAACCGGGTGGCACTACCTGCAATCAACGAAAAGAAAGAATTTTACATTGAAACTAATACCCAACTAAGGTAGTGGCATAAAATATTGGTGGATCACCAGGTACCACTTTTGCATACCTAATGAGGTTTTATTGCTCTACACACTTCTGAAATAGAGTATAATAATGTTGGATTTTATCTATTATCTATTAGATAAAGATTTTTAGAAAAAGTATGATTGGTAGGTATAACCTATATTTATTAAATTAACAAGAAACATTTCTTAAAAGCGGAAAAGCCTCATTATAAAACTATGGCAAATAAAATGAAATATAAAAATTTGATTAATACCGCAATTTGATTGTTTTTTAAATGTTTAAAAAATTGTAAAATTTCATTTTTTTAATACCAACCAATAAAAAATGCAACTCTCCAAACATACAGTGTGACCCATTTGTTTTCGGGTCACCCTGATAAAAAGTTTATTTTTGGTGCGATTTTGCTCGGGTTTTTTTTTAAATGTTAGGTCCAGAAAAACTGCATCATTATAACAAAAAAAAATTCTGCCATGCAAATTCCAAAGCCTACTAATGTCAGTTTTTAAGGGCCAAATTTTAAGAAACCATGCTAGGCATTTTTTTAGCAAAAAATTGTGCAGACCACTGGATTCGGCATCCCCCAAAACGGCCTTATACCAAATTTCACTAAAAAATATTAAGTAATAACAATTTTATAACAAAAAATAAAAAGGGAAATTATGCATTTATTTACATTTAAAAATGTGTAGATAGCCATGAAAAAAACAAATTGAACAACGATAATACAAGCAAATAACAATTCCAAACTAAATACAAATAAAAACAAACATTAAACTAACAAAAATAAATGCAAATAAAATAAAAACAACAAACAAAAAAATAAAAAATTAACCTCTACTAAATTTTTGAAATTTCTACTAATCCACCATTGTTCTCTATGCATTTTACATTCCTTTTGCCTACATTTAAAATAACTTTACGGACTTGCTCTGGAGTAATTTCTGAACAAACCTGGATTATTCTGACTTGTAGATCTTCTAAATTTTGAGGTCTTGATTTGTACACTTTTTCTTTAAGTAAGCCCCAGAGAAAAAAATCGAGTGGCGTTAAATCAGGGTATCTCGGTGGCCACTCAACGAAAGGACTGTTTCGTCCTATCCAACAGTTTTCAAAATGTTGATTTAACCAGTCTCTTACTAAACGAGCATTATCTAATTGAAACTTCAAATTAAGTTGATATCTTAAGGGTAAATCTTCTAATGCGTTCGAAAATTCATTCTCAAGAAAATTCAAAAATTCAATTGTATTCAAATTACCATTAAAGAAAAAAGGGCCAATAATTTTGTCGCTTAGTATTCCACACCAAACGTTAATTTTTTGCAAATACTGTCTCCTTACATTTATTATAAATTCTGGATTCTGCACGGAGCAGTGGCGGCAATTTTGACTGGAGACTACGCCATTTGTGGTAAAAGTGGCTTCATCGCTAAAAAGGATTTCATCTAGACAGTTTCTATTATTTAAATATTCTCCCTGAAGCCAATAGCAAAACTCTTCTTGCCTGGTCACCATCTTCTAAGGTGTGCAAAAATTTTGGCTTAAATGCTTTTATGTTATTTTTTTGCAAGCATCTTATACTTTCTCTGGGGATGTTAAGGACCAAACTAGCCGTTCTGACAGTACTTCGAGGATTGCCGTTAAAATATTCCAAAATGTAATTTTCATTTCTTCTGAGCCCACGCCGTCCATTATGTCTATTTTTAAGTAGATTTTTCGAAACAGATCGTGTTTCATTGAAAATTTTATTAACACGTTGCACAGTACTTAGACTTACTGGTCTATCAGGATGCCTAATATTAAATTCTCTGGCAGCTTCTCTCATCGAACGCGTGTTACCACCAACAAGACGAACAATTTCTATTTTTTCTCTTAAATTTAAATTTTCCATGATTACTAATACTATCTAAACACGTTCTATTACCACTTTTGACAGTTAGATGTCAAATGTGACAATTCAATATTTCAATAATTTTTAGAGACAATTTAGAAGTAAAGCGCATTTCTTTTTTTTATCATAAAATTGTTATTTAATATTTTTTGGTGAAATTTGGTATAAGGCCGTTTTGGGGGATGCCGAATCCAGTGGTGTGCACAATTTTTTGCTAAAAAAATGCCTAGCATGGTTTCTTAAAATTTGGCCCTTAAAAACTGACATTAGTAGGCATTGGAATTTGCATGGCAGAATTTTTTTTTGTTATAATGAAGCAGTTTTTCTGGACCTAACATTCTAAAAAAACCAGAGCAAAATCGCACCAAAAATAAACTTTTTATCAGGGTGACCCGAAAACAAATGGGTCACACTGTATCTTGTCATTTATAAGAAAGGTACATAAATATAAGGATCTTTTAATTTATTAACCATATTTACATATATTACAATAAAAATATTTACGAATTATACAAAAAAAATCAATTTATAAATCACACATTTCATTACTCTCATCGCTTTCATCCGAATCAGACATTCTCACTGTTATAATTAAGGGTTCGACAGTTTCTTCTAGAAGATTATCGAGGGTCCACATCTTTTCTTCCTCTTTTATAGCATGATTCACAGCATTGCTCCAGTTTTCTTGGGTAACGTTATCCACTGCTGCTTTCAGAAGTTCTCTCACATCTTTCAATTTAAAGGTTTTATTATTTCTAGCCACAAATCCTTTTACTTGAGCCCAAATTAACTCTATAGGATTTAATTCACAATGGTAAGGTGGCAAACAAAATACAGTTATATTGTGTTGTTTTGCCATTTCGTCAATAACGTGTTTTTTATATTTTGTTTTATTTTCTGTAACTATTGTCAGAAGCTCTGCTTTTACCGCGTCATCTCTAAAAGGTATTTCTTTTTCGGTAAGCCAGTTTTTTATTTCCCCTTTTCGCCAGCAGGATGATGGTAATTTTTTTATTAATCTTGAATGGTAGCTGGCATTGTCCATAACAATAATTGAATTTTCGGGAATTGACTTGATCAATTCGGAAAAATAATCTTCAAACACATCAGCGTTCATTTCTTCGTGGTAATCCTTAGTTGACTTCGATTCGAATTCAAACAGACCGCCATGTAAAAATCCTTTATAGCTCCCAATATGTGTAATTATTAATCTGTGGCCCTTACCACAAGGAGACTTCAAGCCAGTCGATAAACCTTCTAAAAAAGCCTGACGGGAACTTCAAACATTTTTATCCTGCCAGCACTTGCTCACGGTGTGTCCTTCGTTAAGCCAGGTTTCATTCAAATAATAAATGTTTCTTCCTTCCTTTCGATACTCCTTAATTTGCCTTAAATACTTTCTTCTCCAACAGACTATTTCTTCTTTATCTATTAAAATAGATTTTCTATTTTGCTTTTGCCAAGAAAAATGTAATTCGTGTAAAATTTTCCATCATTTTTTTCTTCCCATTTCTGGTACATTTTCGTCTTCTTTTATAAGTGTCAAAATTTTGTCGATAGTTGGGATTTCATTCTTAAAATAAAATGAATGTACTGTCCTCCTGATGATATGCTTTGCTGTCTCATCAACTGCTATTGGCTTCCTACCGGCAGTTTTCTTTACACTCTTCTTAGGCAAGTTCTCACGGTTTTCACTTTTTCTGTCATTAAGAAGTCTGTAAATTGTTGCTTTACTTATGCCTGTCATATTGGCACATGTAGAAACTAGATTTCTAACAGTACTTAGAGGCATTTGATGCACAAGTGCATCATATACGTTTAGTACTATAGTCCTTGCTTTAAAATCTAAAACACCTTTACACACTACGGGGCTAAACTTTGACATTCTTACAACAAATGCGCAACAATACTGAAAAATAAATTAAGTTTTTAGGATATATCTACATTATATACCATAAAATATAACTACCTGTTTGCATTTAAGATTGCACAATTTAGGTACCTATAATACCTATACCTCCATATTTACCTACCTAGACAATATATACTTATAAGGGTTAAAAAGAACTTGTTCATTAGGTACTTAAGTAATTCAAAGAATTTATGGTTAAAATTGGCCTATTTCTTGCACTATTAAATAAACCCAACAAATGAAAACATTCAGGTCTTAATGTACTTGAAAAGTGGGACGCCAATGGTTTACGACCGTTTTATGGCTATCGACCCTTTCGTGTGCTCCTACGGATTAAAAAATGGATTATAATTAGGGATGACTGTGTTCATACTTTCGAGGAGTTTATAGTATTGGATAACGGAAAAATATGCAATTTTCCTAATTGTGCTTTGAACTTTGATGTTTTAAGGGAAATTTAAACCAACAGTTTAATTTTTAGTAGGTATGAATACGTATACGTACCGGGTGGGCAAATAAGAATGTTCACCGGCTATATCTCAGCGGCTAATTGAGATAGAGCGTTCCGGTAAAAATTTTTTTTACAAAAGTGCTTAAAAGAAAATGCTGGCAATTATTTTCGAGATTGTGGCACAGCCGCTAGAGGGCATCACAGGCATGACCAAACAGAAAACTAGTTATTCCTACGATTTTTTTCAAAATAAGTGGTATTTATAATATATGCATTTTAACGCTTTCTTAATTACCTTTGTCTTTTGTTATAAATTTTTTTCTATATTTCTTAAAATAAAGTGGTGGGGGGAAGTCAAAACTTTTTTTTAATATTTAGACATTTTTCTGGTTTGACTTGAGCGATTTTAACCAATGTTAATTTATTTTAAAGAACATGTCCCAACCTATAAACTGCGCTTTTCGAATTGTGTCGATAGTCTTTACGATTTTCGCTATATCTCAATTTGCCGCTGAGATATAGCCGGTGAACATTCTTATTTGCCCACCCGGTACATTAGAAATAAGATAGGACCTAAGACGGATCCTTGTGGTACCCCAGAACTTATATAAGAGCGCTTTGACTGAGCTTGATTTTCTAATACCACCAGTTGCTGTCTTTCAGAAAGATAGGACCTAAGGAAGTTTAATGAATTATTATCGAATCCATAATCATTTATGTTCTCATTTGTATCATAAGTCAAGTGAATAGATATTTCCCTATTTACCCAAGAACGATTTTTGTGACTTAATGCTTAAGTTGTTCAAATAATTGTTATTTTATCTGTGAAATTATTTAAAATGATAAAACGGAAGAACATGATCCTATGTAATAATCCCTAAGATTAACCGTGTCGTTAATTTGATTTACAGCACCAAGATTACTGTGAAGTATGTCAGCAAGGAGGAGAGATTATTCTCTGTGATACTTGCCCGAGAGCATACCACTTGGTATGTCTAGAACCAGAATTGGATGAAGCTCCGGAAGGAAAATGGAGCTGTCCTCATTGTGAAAGCGAGGGTCCCGCAGACCAAGATGATGATGAACATCAAGTAAGTTATTCATAATTCATATTAAGTTTCATATGTGTAACAATTAATAAGCACTAAAGTAAAACGTGTAAACCAACGAATTTTACTAGATTAAGTGTGGGAAATGGTTCCTTTCGTCCTTAATACAACCGTCTAGTCGCCTTATCATTGAATTAGGCACTCTCCCGAAAATACCTGGTGTATTTTTATTATGTCGCATCAATTAGTAATTCTATTTCGTAGATGCTCTTAATTTTCAACGGGAATTTTGTATACCAACGCTTTAAGGTGAAAGTTCTTCTGAAAGTCTTGATATTCCTAATTTTATTATTTATATTATGTTATATTTGTATTATTAAACCATTGATATTCTTCTTCATTAAGTCTAGGTAGAAAAAAATTGTGACCCAATAACATGATCACCTATAATTCCAATCCAGATATTGAAAGAAAACTGTTATTGAACCTTATTCTTTTATTAAGGTGTGGGCCATTTTTCAGCCATGTGATTATTGTGAACATTGATATCTAAATGTTAAGAAAAACGAGTTTCATCTATAAACAATATTTGACTTAGGAAATATGAAATTATTTTATTTTTATTTTACATCCTAACTAGAGATGGGCAAAACTGCTATTTTTAAGAAAGCAGCTAATGCAGCTACTGCTTTTTTCAAAAAGCTGCTTTAAAATAGCAGGTTAGAAGCCAGTAGCTTATCCTAAGGTGACCAAAAACTCTCTTTTCGCAGCATTATGCAGTATAACTAAAGGACAAGCTTTATCTGGTAATGGTTCTTAATAAGCCTTAGTAACGTTTGCGTAATTAAGTACATACATATCTAATAGAGTCTTAAAAAGATAAACGCTTTCTGACAATTGCTGCTTTTTTAATTGTTTTTTTTTGATTAAGAGGTAATACTAATGCAAATATATACCATAATATTTAAAAATAATAATCAAATGTAACAACACTGTACAGGGTGGCCAACTAAGAATGCGAGGTACTGGTATCTTGGAACGTACTCATCGCAGAGGCTTGCGGTAAAAAATATTACTAAAACGGTCAAGAGAAAAACCTGGAAAATATTTTTAAGTTTCTAAAATTAGCGCTAGGCGGCGTACCTGCGATCTTGAATCTAAAAAAGTCGTTTTTGTGAATTTCGATATAAAAATACTTGAACTTTAAAGTAGAGGACAATCTGAATCTTTTTTGTGCGACAGTTTTTGCTGTATCTCTAAACATAATGTGGTGAGGGGTATTCAAAGGTTTCCATAAAAAACACCCTGTATCTTAGAAATGGCTTAGTCAACTTTAACATCGTTGTGTTTTTTAAAAAGAACCAATCTTGGGCTTTAACAATTTTTTACATTCCGACAAATGGTAAATTTTCTCAAAAAAATTAAATGTATTGATATGATTTTTTTTCATAAAAAAGTAGCTAAATGATGCCCAAATAGGCTCGCGAAAACCGCACCTCGATATCTTATTCCTAACCTAAAATTTAGGCCAAAGAAAATTTTATACAAATGTTAAAATTAATTTTTCTTCAATTTTCTTTTATATTAATTTTTGGCCCTGAAAAGGACCGATTTAAAAGTTAAAGAGCTTTTTAATGCCTCCGTAGATGTTAAAAATGTTGACCATTATGCTCTATACATTCTTGAAGCTTCTCATGGGTATACAGAACTGTAGCTTCAATTTTGGCTCTGGGTATATTCCTAATTGCATTGCGAATCGGGTTTTTCATCTCTTCTCTGGTCGTAGGTTGGCTCTGAAACACGGTGTTCTTTATTCGACCCCATAAATAAAAATCAAGACAAGTTAAATCTGGTGATCGTGGAGTCCATGAAAAGAGACTTCCTCTTCCAATCCACCACTGTTGAAAAACTGCATTATTGTGCTCTCGAACAATAATAGCAAAATGTGCGGGCCAACCATCTAACTGCAAAAACATGTTTTGCCGTAATTCCAATGGCACATTTTTCAGCAATAACGGCAATTGATTGGTCAAAAAGTTAAGATAAACGTTGCTATTTAGGGATTGTTTGAAAAAGTATGGCCCAATAATTTTGGTTACCACTATATCACAACACACATTTAAGCTCCAACGACCTTGGTGCTGAACTTCACGCAACCAATGCGGATTTTCTGCAGAACAGTCTACCGTCGCTATTAAAGATGGCTTCATGAGTCCAAAGAATTTTGAATGAACATACGCAACATCCAATGACAGTAGTCCAACCTCTGATCAAAGTCTTTCTCTTTTGAGGCCTGATGCGATACAACATGATATGGGTGTACTCTAAAATTAATTAAAATTACTAGTAAAAATTGAAACAAATATTAGATAGATTCAGAGAATATTAGAATGAGTCAGTATATTGTGACGGTCATTTAAACATACCTATGATGGTCTTTCAAAATATTTTGAACCGTTGTTCGCGATATGCCAAACTCAAGGGATAATGTTCTTGTGCTAACATGAGGATTTCCTATTATTCCAGTACGTAGTTAATATTTTCTTGGGTTGTTTTAATCCGTTGCCGTTGAAATGTAGGCGTAAACGTCAGCACCTAATCGGGAAAAATTCTCACATCGCAAGGACGCCTATTTGGATATCGAGCCGCGTATAAACTCTTTTTGCTACTGCGGCATTCTGAAGACATTCAAAATAAACTGCAAGCAAATCCACAGCTTCATCATTCGTAAAACGCATTATTACGACAAAAATTATACAAGAGTAAGCGAAATTATTGACAACTATTGACAATTAGAGGTATATTCATGTTTTGATTAAATATTTGTTTTTTGTTTGTTTCCAGGGCTTCCTTTCATGGGATTTTCGTATAAAATTTTCTTTGGCCTAAATTTTAGGTTAGGAATAAGATATCGAGATGCGGTTTTCGCGAACCTGTTTGGGCATCATTTAGCTACTTTTTCATGAAAAAAAATCATACCAAGGGCATTTAATTTTTTTGAGAAAATTTTCCATTTCCGTCGGATTGTTCAAGAAAGCCCTCTGGTGGCGACATGTGAAACTAACAAAACTTGGAAAACTAGTTAAAGCCCAAGAATGGCTCTTTTTAAAGAACACAACCGTGTTAAAGTCGACTAAGGCATTTATAAGATACAGGGTGTTTTTTACGGAAACCTTTGAATACTCCCCCACCACTTTATTTTCAGAGATACAGCAAAAACTGTCGAACAAAAAAGTTTCAGATTGTCCTCTACTTTAAAGATTTAAAAAGTATTTTCTTGTTAGGTTAATATATCGAAATTCACAAAACTTTACTTTTTTAGATTCAGGATCGAAGTTACGCCGCCTAGCGGTCATTTTAGAAACTTAAAAATATTTTCCAGGTTTTTCCCTTGGTCGTTTTAGTAATAGTATTTTGTGCCGCAAGCCTCTGCGATGAGTACGTTCCGAGATACAGTACCTCGCATTCTTAGTTGGCCACCCTGTACAATTCACCAATATAGAATGGTTCGGGTTGTGACTAGCATTGTTCACAATGTACTGCGTTTTAGTAGCAGCTTTTTTGAGAACTAAAAGCAAGGAGAAGCTGCTTCTGTCGAAAAGCAGCTACAAATTAGTAGCTTCTGAAATAGTAGTCCATCTCTTTTCATAACCAATCAGAAAAATTTAGTCTGAAAGGCAAATAGCCAATACAACTTGAACACGTTGCATATGTCTGTTAAAATCTGCCACATAGTGACATGGTTAATTTTGAATTCTTCAGATATTTTACGAGTGCTGATATTACGATTTTCTTCAATTTCATTTAGAATATGTTCTTTAATTTGAACTATACATACAACTACGGGTCTCCCTATGACAACCGTCGATCTTTTAAAGTTGCCTGTTTCGGAAAGTCGAGTATGGAGATCTATACAAAAGTTCTTCTGTTAGGTATTACACGCTGAGGAAATCTTTCTCCATAAATGCGTGTTGCAACATTTGGGTTTCCATGAGTAAATTGAACAACTCTGGATAAAAAATAAACACCAAAAACTAACAATAGATTAAAAAGAATAACTACATTTAACAATAGGAATAACTATCAAGAAGAATAGGTTGACAACAAATTTCAACAGTATTTCTTAATTACTTAAGTAAAACCCGTTAATTTGGTGTTAATGTTTTTCAATTACATTACATTGTTATTAAAATATATGAAAGATAAAAATTTCGAAAACGAAACTTTTTCGTATGTTTCTTGTATGATCTAGAGATATGCAATTAAGTGCTTTTAACTTTAATTCTCGAAAACTAAAAAAATGCATGAGACAAAAAAGCTCTATTTTTAATTGGTTTTCTATAAAGAATTTTAAAAATTGATAAAAGTCAGTGGCGTGTATTTTTCTAGTCAAAAATAGTCGCTTAGCAGTATCTAAGGACGCCACTGGGATTTAAAAATTGTAATTAAACTAGGACTAAATCAACACCTTTAGTATAAATTACACCGCCAAATTCCAACAAAATTTGATAAGAGATATTTAAGATATTCAAGAAAAAAAACATTTTTTAAAAATTTAAGTTTATTATAACAATTTTTTTATCTTGTAAATAATAACGGCTTTGTTTACAAGATACATGTTTACCGATACATGTTTATTTCAATTTTTTGTCTTAAAATTACTCAAAAAATCGCCTGCCAAATTTATTGTATATACAGTGAAAGCTCCCATAAGCAGACACTCACGGTTTCGTAACTTTTGTTTGCTTATCGGAGGTGTCCGTTTAAAAGAGAATATGTGAGTATAGAGTATAAATAATGGGGTATATAATCATGAGAAAATGAGGTAATACATAATCATGAGGAAAATGATACAGAAACTCGCCACATTTTTAAAGTATGTATTTATGCTATATATCTATATGTATGTATACGCATACAAAAACATAAATGCTTCAATACATGGTACGAGAATTTAAAAAAAAACATTCTTTAGCTTTTTGAAAAAAGTTTAAAATTTTTGTTTTTTTGTTTGTCTGACGAAATTTTACCATCTTTTGCTGAAGGAGACAATTTTCGTAATAACTTTCTAAATTTTTTAAATGTTGAAATGCAGTGAAATCATCTTTAGCAAATTTTTTCAATATAAAAATATGATTTAGAGCTTCCCCATATGAATTTATAGTTTTTGAACCTCTTAGTGAGTCCACCAGTTTCACTTCTTCTTCTGAGTCGTTTGGACTACCATATTCAAGTTGGCCTGGGCTTTCACATCCAAATTCGAAAAGTTGTCATTGGCATTTTCTTCTGTTGTTATGTTATTGTCTAGGGCCAGGAAATCATCTACTTTCTGGGGGTCTGCTACTCCTAAATGTTTGGCATGTCGCAGTAACTGAGCAAGTGTCGCTAAGGGCAGATCGTCTTCAGCATCGCAATAATTTTGCCCAGCAAATTCTGAGCTACATCTACTTTTTCTGAATCCAGCTTTGCCAAAACAGTTCTTAATTGTAGAGGAATTTACTTTATCCCATGCTGTTTTTATATGATATTGCTAGTAACCTTGCAGCCAATCTCTCACAAGAAATAGATCCCAGGAGCTATCTCAGCAATGTCGTAGTAGCCGAATCTTTCTTTTTTGCCCCCACAAGTGTAGAAGAGCTTAAACAGTTAATGGTTAATATTAAGAATAAGAGTTCATCAGGTTGGGATGGGCTTTCTCTTAAAATATTTTCGGTTTTACCTCTTGGTGCTTTGCAAGTCTTGGCCGAGTCAATTAACTTTTAATTTAAGTCTGGAGTTTTCCCAGAGTGCTTAAAAAAAGCAATTATTGTTCCTCTTTACAAGGGTGGCGATCGCGACTGTCCTTATAACTTTAGGCCTATAGCGTTATTGCCTACTTTAGCCAAGATAGTGGAACAGCTCGTTAAGGTGAGGATGGTTTCATTTTTAAATAGGTTTGGCCTATTGAGTCTTCAGCAGTTTGGCTTTCGTGAGTCTGTGAGCACAAATGATGCTATCTTTATCTTTCTAGAGCACCTGTACAACTGGCTGATGTTGGTGAAGTTGCAGCAGCAGTATTCTGTGACTTGTCCAAGGCATTTGACTGCGTGAGTCACAGAGTGCTGCTGATGAAACTGGAGCTCTATGATTTCAGAGGAACTGCCCTTGAGTGGTTTCGTTCCTACTTATCAAATCGTGTCCAGGCTGTCAAATTTAATGGTGGTATCTCTAAGGAACTTAATATAAATTTGGGTGTTCCGCAAGGATCAGTACTTGGTCCTTTACTTTTTCTCATTTATGTGAACGATCTGCCACAACTGCAGGTAACTGGCAAATTTACATTGTTTGCCGATGATACCACCATCCTCTGGCACGACTCTGATGTTTCTCAAATGGAGGCCAATATACGTGCAGATTTGTTAAAAATAAAAGACCGGTGTGATGCAAATTTTTTGACATTTAATGTTTCCGAAACAAATATCCTTAATTTTAAATGTAATACAAATGATATATGTTTGAATAATGAAGCCATCACCATGCCACCGTTCAGTAAGTTTTTGGGTCTTTCCACAAACAAGTTCCTTAAATTTGAAGACCATATTGTGAATGTATATAGAAAAGTCTCATCAGGCTGCTACGCCCTAAGGGTTATTGCCACCAGTCTTAATTTCTCCATCGCCAGATCTGCATACTTCGCGATTATCGAGTCGCACCTTCGATATGGAATTTGCTTTTGGGGTTCATGTTCAAATTCACTTTTTAGTTCAGTGTTTTTACTCCAAAAAAGGGCCATTAGATATCTATGTGGGGCCAAGCCTCGTGTCTCATGTCGCCCGCTTTTTGTAAGTCATAATATTTTAACCCTGTGTTGTAATTTTATTTTGGAAACAGTTTGCTTCGTTTTTAGAAAATATAAACAGGAACTCCACTTAGGAAGCCACTATAATACGCGACAAAATTATTTGTTGAGGCTACCCATTCCTCATTTTGAACTTGTCCGTAGCTCTATCATATATGGAGGTAGAAAGCTGTTTAATAAACTTCCACTAGAAATAAGACAACTTACGACTGAAAAAAGCCTACGTACAAGGACGAAAATATTTCTTGCTAGTAAAGCGTACTATAGTTTAGGTGAACTTTTTAATGATTAGCATATAAGTATTTTTCAAAGTTTTATATGATTTTATTTTATTTTAAATTAGTTTCTCGTTTTTATTCCTTTAATGTACAGTCTATTGGCTTTGTCTACAGCTTCTATGTTTATATTGATAATAAAGCATTTTTTAGTTTGAGTTTGAGCTTCTAACACATTAATAGACTTTGTAAGCTCAGATAAGCTTTGGACATCGTCAATTTTAGTTAAAATATGTTTTAAAATCAAATGCCGATAATAAAATTTAAAGTTCTGTATAATACCTTGATCCAAGGGCTGACAAACTGAAGTTGTGTTTGGCGGTAAAAATATAATTTTCACACTTTTCATTTTCAAATCACGAAGATGAGAGCATGCATTGTCTAAAAATAAAAGAACTTGCCTTTTTTGGATTCCCATTTTCCGGTCGCATTCCAGTAACCACTCAGACATGATTTCTCGGGTCATCCATGCCTTTTTGTTGCATTTCCAAGTCGCTGGTAGATCCTAAATAGCAACGTTTTTTAAAGCACGGGGACCAGCCGCTTTCCCGATCACAATCAAATCGCATTTTTCACCGGCCATATTTGCACAGAATAAAATGGTTAGTCTGTCTTTAGACAACTTTCCACCCACACATGTTTCTCCTTTAAGGGACAGAGTTTTGTCGGGCAATGCGCGAAAAAAAAATTCCACTTTCATCTGCGTTGTACACGTTTTCTGGTTTGTAGCCAAGCAACATGGACGGAAGTTTCTCCAAAAATTGTGACACATCAACTTGATTTACTGCAGCAGCTTCGCTAGATATGCATTTGAAACTCACACTATGTCTCTTGCGCCACTTTTGCAGCCACCCGTCGGACGCACTGAAATTATTATAGCCCAAAGTAATGGCGATTTCTTTAGCTTTCATTTTCACTAACGGTCCTGAGATTTGAATGTTCCGACTTCTAGCTTTCACAAACCACTCAAAAAATGTTTTGTCTATAGCAAAACCTTCCTTTTTAAAAAAATTCTTCTTTTGATTTATATTAGTTCCTGATTACCATTTACTCCTGATAGCTTCCTTATTTTTGGCAATTTCAGCTGCTTGCGTTTTCCCAATGTTAAACCTCTTTGCCAAATGACGAACTGAAACACTTTCTCTGTCTAATACGTTAACAACTTCCATCTTTTCCTTTAACGAGAGCATCCTTTTTTTGTGCCATTTTACAGTTACAATAATAAAATATCTCAATCAACTACGAATTTCCCTGAACTGAAGATAAACCACAAGATTACATAGCCAACGAAATGCGTAAATGGGGAATCACCTAATATAAATCGGGGAATTACCGAATTTTATGTGCATTGCAATAAGCGGAACTAAAAATCGTCCGGGTATTAGATTTTCGCGTCCGCTTATGATGATCCGCTTAGATTTTTTGATCACATACAGAAAAATCTAGTGTCCGCGTCCATCTATAAGAGCGTTCGCTTATCGGAATGCATTTAACATTGAAAATGATATGCTGAAATTCAGTTCCAGGAACTTTGTCCGGTTAAAAGAGATGTCCGCTTATAGGAGCTGTCCGCAAGGAGAGCTTTCACTGTACTTAAATAACACCCTATATATTAATAATGTAGATTTACATTGATATTAAAAATATTTTAAAACTACTTTAAAATTATTAAAATCTCTTTTCACACATAATTGTTTTACCAAGCTTTATTTTTCGATAAGTGTTAGCATCCGTTGAGTTAGTGTGATCAGTTGGTCTAAACCTCTTGTATTTACCAAGAAAAATTAAACTAAAATCGTATTATTGATAATTAGCAATAATTTAGCATTTCTTACTTTTTATCCAAACTATATTTATTTTCCGACTATACAGTCTGTCTTACAACAAACTGCAGTGATCAATGTTTTTTAAGTAAATGCACTTTTGTTCTGTGAATCAGTAAACAGTTGAAGACATACCTGAAGAAAACAAAAATTTTATAAAATAATATAAAAGTTAAATTTTGCTAATAAACCTAAAAGTAGTATTGTACTAACTGTTAAAATTAATTTTAATACGCCTGTATTTTATATTTACAAATTTTTATTTAGGAATTTTGTCGTGTATGTAAAGACGGTGGTGAACTTTTATGCTGCGATTCATGTCCATCTGCTTATCACACTCATTGTCTGAATCCGCCTCTCACCGATGTCCCGGATGGAGACTGGAAATGCCCCAGATGCAGTTGCCCACCTCTCAAGGGCAAAGCAGCCAAGATTTTGACTTGGAGATGGAGTGAAGTGGAAATTCCAAGTAAAGATAAGGTAAGTGCGTGAATATTTATGTGCATATTGGAATCTATACTCATACATACAGGATGTTCTCAGTTCTAGTATTTAAATATGGAATTATAACAGCTTGAAGTGTGTTAAGGAAAAACCATAACATTAGTTTTTGTATACTGCTTGTACTCGCCAAAGAAATTTCAGGCCGGTATCTTTGCTGTCTGCGTTTTCAAAAGTATTTAATAATAAGCTTTATTTCCAACAGGTTACATATACCCAGTTACAGGAAAATCAATTAAATATATAAATGTACGAATGCATGAATTGTATTAGATTCATGCAACTAAACTAT
Source organism: Anthonomus grandis grandis (assembly GCF_022605725.1). NCBI lineage: Eukaryota > Metazoa > Arthropoda > Insecta > Coleoptera > Curculionidae > Anthonomus > Anthonomus grandis. Next base: position 6,906,287 of record NC_065562.1, read on the forward strand.
AAAAGAACTATAAAAGAATTGCTATATAATAAAAAAAAAGTATTGAACTTGAGAAAATAAATAATAAAAAATCAACACTAAATTAGGATAAGAATCAAGAATTAATTTAAATCAAAAGAGCAAAAAAAAAATGAGTAAATAAATGTATTCAAGCTAAAAACTAAATAACTAAAAACTAAATAACCTAGCCTCCCCCACCGACCATACGCAGGTGATTCAAGATAAGTGCAAAATCGTCATGGTGAATGTCACAAGAATCAGCAATAGTATTAAAGTTTTGACACATAAAGGAATAGGACTCTGGTACAGAATGTTGGACCTGGCTGTGTCCAAGTTAAAAGCTGGACACTGTCTGGATCCTGGGCGTGGTATATGAAAGCAAATCCGTTGCAAAAGGGATGGGCAGTCAATTTTATGGTTAAGTAAATTAAACAAGAATTTCACCGAATGCATTTCTCTCCTCTTCGCAAGTGGCCGTTCAGTATATCTAGAGAGCAGCAGGTTATGGTCAAAACCCCTTGGAGGATAGACTCCATCATCCTTAAATGCCAAACATTTAAGAAATCGCCGTTCGACTGATTCTAATAGGTGAATGTGCTGGTTGTAAATGGGAGACCAAATGAGGGAGCAGTAGTCCAGCCTGGATCTAACAAATGCATAGTAGAGAGTTTTGGCAGTGGCAGTGTTCAAAAAAAGTTTGCAATTTCTAATAATAAAGCCTAGCATGCGAGTAGCTCTAGAAACAGTATCTTCGATGTGAGGGATAAAAGAAAATTTTTGGTCAAAGGTGACTCCAAGATCCTTGAAACAGGTAGACCTTGCCAGAGACTCTCCATTAACTGAGTAATTAAAGGCAATTGGACTTTTGATACGAAAGTAGTTGGCCACATTACACTTGGAAACATTAAGGTTAAGCCGGTTCAAAGTGCACCAATGGTGTACAGTATTGATGTTTTCTTGCAGTAGACCACAATCTGCTATAGAGTCAATCCTATGGAAAAGCTTTAGGTCATCAGCATATGCTAACCGAGAGCAATTGAGGGTGGAGATCAAGTCATTAGCGAAAACGTTAAAGAGAAGGGGGCCCAAGTTAGAGCCCTGAGGAACTCCAGAGGTGGGTGAAAAACAAGCAGATCTAAAGCCTTCGACCACTACAAACTGAGAGCGGTCAACTAAATAGGAGTTAAGGAGCTTTATCAAGCGATCGGAGAATCCAAACTGGCGTTCAAGCTTATTTAATAGGATGAAGTGGTCAATCTGGTCAAAAGCCTTTTGAAAGTCTGTGTAGATAACATCGATTTGACTTCTATCATTAAGTGCTTCGCACACAAACTGAGAGAAGAATGCTAGGTTTGTAGTACATGAGCGGCCAGAAACAAAGCCATGTTGATCGTTGGCCAGCATGGACTTAACCTTGGGAAAAATTAATTTATAAAGAGCCAACTCGAATAACTTTGAGAAATTGCACAGAATGGATATAGGGCGGTAATTCTCTATTGTTCCAGCATCGCCTTTTTTAAAGATAGGGCAAACTTTAGCTTGTTTCCAGATATTGGGAAAAATACCTGTGTTAAGGATCAGATTAAAGATGTGGAGCAGAGGGTCTGTAAGTGCAACAGAGCAGTCCTTAGCTAAAAAACTAGGAATTAGATCTGGGCCAGAGGTCATTTTGCTTTTGAGACACTTGCTCGCCATTATAATGTCGGTAGCCGCGAGCGCGACGACGTCTATGCAAGTTAAGGGAGGTTCAGAGACGACAGGATGATCGCTGGGAAGTGAGTTCGTGTATACACTCCTGAAATAATCTCCAAAAGCGGACACAATGCTGTCAGGCGTATTGTATGATTGGTTAGAAAGCTTCATTGAGCCGGGGATTTGAGACTGATTACGTTTGCTTCGAATAAAAGACCAAAATTCACTCGGATCGGAGGTTATTTTGTTCTCAATACTATGGACGTACATTTTGTAGGCTTGTGCAGTTAGAGCTTTAATTGTCTTGCGCAGAGATCTAAATATCTCTAGATGATGTTTAGACTTGGAAATCTTAAAATCACGAAATGCTCTTTCCTTTTTATATATATTACGAATTATGTTCGCAGAAAACCAGGGAGGGAAACGTCTTTTACGTTTTACCTTGAAGGGTACCGCTCTAGCGAAAGTGTTGTTCAGTATATCATAAAAAACACCACATGCGGCGTTGACGTCCTGCTGCACCATGACAGGCGACCAATCAGTATCTAGCAGCAGCTGATACAAAAGCGGAAAGTTAGCCTTTCTACAATTAAATTCCTTTATTTCAGCTTTATTAAGGGGTAGGTTATTGAGAGAGATAAGGCCTGCATGGAATTCAAATGACAAAAAAGGATGGTAGGTATCCTCCGGGACAAGAGATGCACCGCTGTTAAGTACAGAGATATTTAAGCTTGCAAAGATTAAATCCAAACAGCGAAGATTGTTATTTACCACGTTATTGAATTGCTTATAGTTTAGGAAATCAAAAAAATTACTTAGAAGTTGACGTTTACTATTGGGAGATATCGAGTGTTTAATATAAGTGGGGACATTAAAGTCTCCCAGGATAATCACATGTTCAGAATAGATTACATTAACCATGGAAAAGGCTTCGAGAAAGCGTTCTAATTGTACGGAGTCGATGGAAGGAGGAACGTACAATACAAAAATATACAGTATGAAATTATTAAATTTGACTCTACATCCTACCAGATCGATTTCCGGTATTTCTTGGCTGATCGCAGAGAGGTCGAGGGCTTCCGAGGAGAGGTGGTTCAGAATCCCCAGTAGAACACCACCACCCCTTGAAGCAGCAACAAGGTCAGTTCTTCTGTCAGAACGGTACATTACGTATGAGTTGGGAAGGATTTCACCATCAAGTATATCATTTTGGAGCCAAGTTTCTGTGATGGAAATAATATCTATTTAAGAAAGTACTAAAAGAAAGCATCGTTTAAAAGTTATAATTTGTAGAAATTGACGGTGTACATGTAGAAAAAACAGAAAAGTACTTTTTGGAGGGACGAATATGCCCAGCCAATGAGAGCATTCCGGCACTTGCAAACCGCCAAAATTCAAAATATGAATTTTTCAATACATTTAGTTGAACAGCGAGACTTGGCATCTCTGACCTATATATTTGCTAATATAGGACTTTGTTTTGTTAGGCATTCATATTTTAGATGAAAAAAGAAATTCGATATGCGTATAAAAGACTCTCAATAAAGAAATATGTGTAACTGTTATAGATTAGTAAATAAATGATTTTTTTAATATATATTTATAGCATGACCAATATTAGCGTGGTAGATATCTACGTAGTACATTATTGAAACCGTTTTATTATGGTAGCGATAGAGGTATGAAAGCAATATCTATTATTACTGTGGAAAGTGGTTGGATAGGATCAGAAATAAAAAAAAACAGAAACCGGTCATCCTCAGGACACTAAATGTAGGTTTGTTTAGTTGAAGTTTAAATGTGGGTAATAGGGAACGGAGTACGGTGGGGTTGCTGTGTTTATTAGTAAATAAGTACAAGTGCATTAGTGAGTACGGTATTTATAAAACACATTAAACATTCCAAAAATATTGGCATTATTATAAATGATAACACGTTAACTTTTAAGTGTTATATATTATGTTATGTTATATGTTATATCTGTTATTAAAATTTAGTGCGAAATTACTTCTTACATGTCATATTCCTATGATAGGAATCGATAATTTAAAATTTTCATAATATAATAATTGTCAAGGAACATTTGAAGTTTATTTAAATAGCCAATTATACATTCAGGTTGTACGCCAAGCAGATATTGTCAAGTGTGAAGTGTACGAGCAAAGTTGCGGTTTTCACAATGGTAAAGTTAACGGAAAAAATAGAAATTCTGTGCATGGTTGGGTTTGGTGATAGAACGTGCTCAAAGAGAAGCTGCTCCGATATGTCAAATATCACCCCTACAAAGTTATTGCTGTGCAAGAGTTATTTGATGACGATTTCCATAGGCGAAATGAGTTTTGTGAACGCTTACAAAACATGTGCAATCTAAATAATAATTTAGTAACAAATATAATTTTTTCCGATGAAGCCACGTTCTGTTTGAATGGTAGTGGGAACAGACGAAATTGTCGATATTGGGCAACAGAAAATCCGCATTGGATGATGGAGGTACCCAGATTGGATGATGGTAATACCCAGTAGTCTCAAAAATTAAATGTGTGGTGTGGAATAGTGCGCGAGAGTAATAAGTCCCTTTTTCTTTGAACAGACTTTAACGGGACAAGTGTGTAGTAGTATTTTCTCCAATTTAAATTAGTTCCAGCATTACTAGCTTTATTTCCAATTCCATTGGACCCAGATTATCCTGACGAAGAACTAATTTTCCAGCAAGATGGCGCTCCTCCGCACTATGCTGCCACTGTGCGTACATTTTTGGATGAAACCTTTCCCAATCGGTGGATAGGAAGGAGAGGACCCATCGAATGGCCTGCTAGGTCGCCTGACCTAACCCCAATGGATTTTTTTTGTGGGGATACCTCAGGTCGAAGGTATTTGTTAATAGGCCAAATAACCTAGACGACTTGAAAGAGAGAAGTCGCAGAGAAGTGCGCGCCATAACTCCAGAAATGATTGAAAATGTGCAACGAGACTTTATTGATGGCCTTGGATATTGTCAAGCCGTGAATGGCAACCATTTTGAACATTTAACTTAATTTTTGTTCTTTTTTTATTTGTGACATGCATCGTCTTTTTTTCGATAACTCTTGACTTTACGTATAGGACATAATGCATGAAACATACGTAGAATTCCACGCGAAATTCAAAAATGAAATAAAAAGCTGCTTTTATTTGAAAAAATGAAGTTGATGATCGTAATTTATTATTCAGCAACCCTGTATATACAAACTTCACGTACAAAAATGCGCAACTTGAAATAAAAATCGACGGGTCCGAGCGTTTTTTTTTTTCGACCACACCCCTAAATTTTAATTGAATTTAGACATAACTTTTGGGATGCACTGTATGTACTATCTAATATATAAATATTAAAATTTTGGGTGGTGCTCAATTGATAGTTATTTGTTAATTCAAAAAATTCATGTTTTATCATATTGTAAAATTTTAGTAGACCCATTTGAGTAATTGGCCTAAGAGTTTTCTGTTCTATTTTAAAAGAATTATTAGAGTTTACATAATAATTTAGCAATTAAATTTGTTGTATTTTTTGATCTGTTACTAGGAAAAAAATTCGCTCACCCTTGTAGGCTCAAAAATGGTCTGTTAAAAACCAAATTCACCATACAGATCACAAAGATTGTAAGTGTCACTGTTTGATACCCCAAAGTGCACATTGAAACCCCTAGCAATGACTACTCGTTAACTTTTATTTATTTTGAGTAAAAGATTGTTCATTGTCACCAAGAATGTGTCAAAGTGGCTCGCAGGAGGCCTGTAAGTGACAATGATGTACAAATCAAAACATGATGCATATATATCCAAGATTTCAACACATTTCTCGACGTTAAAATCAAGACTTTTACAGATAAGACTATTTTTTACAAAAATTAATACACACTTTAACTTTTAAAATTAACTTTACCACATTTAAAACTTTTCCGTCAACAATGACTAACACAATTAAAATTTTCTAACCATTTATTGGAATTTAACTCCTCATCTAGTAGCCAATGTTCCAATAAGCATACTATATCTATGTTCTTCAATTATATCAGCTATCAATTTGTTAATTTAATGAATAGCCTTATACTTAAAAACATTTTTAAGAGTAATAAAGTTTTTTTACAAGCACTTTAGTTTTTTTCTTAATTAAAACTCAATTAATAAGTTTCTAATCTATTTTTAGCGATAAAAATACCTTTCGAAAATTTAGGGTAATGATAAACTTTTGAATATATTTGTATTAAACGGCTTCGTATACTACACCGAAAGCAATTTTCATCTCATTTTTTTCTTCCAAAAAATTAATTCAGAATTCAGTGAATGTAAGTGACAAATGGCAAAGAAATAAAACAACAAACACTATGTATTTTTTCTATATATTGCACGTGAATGTGTAAATACAGCATAGTATAATGTAATCAAATTTATAAACTAATAATTCAGAGAATCAAATCTAAAAACAACTTAACATTTGTTTTTTTAGTTTTCACTTGTGTTATACCATCGCCTTATACTTTATCTAAGTGCTGAAGTAACCTGACAAAGTTTTTGTTTGCGATTGAAGGATTATGGTCTAGGCAATTAACTCTTCTTAAAGTGTTGCTCCATAGGCCTCTAAATTAATTTCCTTAATCTGCAAAAGAAGTTTAATACAATCTAAGCCAGTATCTTTAGATTAAAATATTGTTTTTTAACACATGATTATCTATGACTTACATTTACGGTTTGTGGTGTAGATAAAGTATATTTAATCGCATCAGCTACATCTTCTGGTTTTAAAGATGGCATATCAAACGTTTCTTGTCCATAAGCAACAAATGTGAATTCCGTTGATACATAACCTGGACTGACACTCTGAAAATGTATATTGCAAAGAGGTTATAATTTTTTGAGCTTGCTTTTTATTCTAAGCAGTTTCGGCGCTTTTATGTTATATTACATTTATGTTATTATGGTAACTTATTATTATGGTAACTTACATTTATATAGGGTGTCCGGTATCACGAACTAAGGCAATATTGGCAAGGTATAATAATGATAAAAATAAGATTTTAAAGATGACGTTAGTAATGCGGTCCTGCCACTTATAAAACAAGCAACGTCTTTGCTATTTTAAATACATAGACGATGCTTGTTGCAATATATACAGTAATGGCCAAAAGTAGATAGACAAATGGTTTTTTTAAAAAAATCAAAGGAAATAAAAATTCTATAATAAAGCTATTTAAGTATTATTATGGGCAACATAAACATGTATAAAAATAATAAAACATTCTTTAGAAACAAACACCTAATTTGGTAAATAATAAGAAAAAACTAAATATACGCTGGACAAAATAGATAGATATAGATAGACAAATTTAAAAAATAACTAATACTCTTTTTTTTTCGAAGTATTTTGTAAAATACCCATTATTGTCTATTACAGTCTGACATCTACGTGGCATTGATTCAATAAGATTGTCTATGAGTTTAAAACCAATATTTTTCCATTTCTGTTGCAACCGTTCGAATAATTCATCTTTATTTGAATAGTTTGTATCCCTAATATCACGATCTACAATTTCCCATAAATTTTCGATGGGATTAAGATCGGGTGACTAGGATGGCCATTTTAAAACTGGTATTTTTTCTTATTCGAAAAATTGCTTCATAATTTTGGAGGAATGCTTCGGGTCATTATCTTGCTGGAATTGGAATGTCAATGGTAAATTGTCTTCGACATAGGGCAACATAACATCTCTGAGAATATCCCTGTACATAAACATACGTAAACCTGTCCATTATGCCCTTTATGCGATGTAACCGGCCCATTCCATAACCTGAGAAGCAACCCCAAACCATCACTGATCCACCTCCATGCTTAACTGTGGGTTTTTGTGTACTTGGAATTCAGACGCTGGCCAGAAGGACGTCTAACATATTGAATTCCATCGGAATTAAACAAATTAAACTTCAATTTGTCGCTCCAGCAAACACGTTTCCATTCATGCTTTGTCCAGTGTATATGCCGACGGGCAAATTCCAATCGGGCTAAGCGATTCTTTTTTGAAAGCAATGGTTTTTTTGCTGCTGGCCTACGTGCAAATAGATTCTCTTCTACCAACCTTCGTCTTACAGTCCTTGAGGACACATTACAAATCCCTAGAGCCTGTAATTCTATCTGAATTTGACGAGAAGTCATGAAAGGGTTATTCTGGCTAATTTGTTTTAATTTGCGTACAGCTCTAATGTCCATTTTTTTTGGTCGACCAGATTTATTTTTTGGCTCTAATGATCCTATCCTTTCATATCTTTTGATAATGGCCCAAACAGCTTTTCTTTTAACATCAAATCTAGGCAAAAAAATAATTCCAAAATTGTTTTTATTTATCTACTTTTGACTAGCTATATTTATATTATTGCTTTATCTGATAGCAAGCAAAATATTTAACTGAAATTTATTAGTATCTTTTTATAGACCTTTTATTGCCTTACAAATAACAATAATTTAAAATCTAGGGGAACTTTGGGTAAATCTTTAATACTTTGTCTATCTACCTTTGGCCACTACTGTATTTATTTACATTCTACATAAAATTCTAGACACTTTTATATACAATGCACTATGTTTAAGTCTAACCGATTTAGTTATTTTATAGATATTTTTTATTAAATAAATTGGAATAAGATTTCTAAACGGGACGGTATTAATACTTCGACAATAATTAATAAATATAGTGTAGTTAAAAATTTGCTTCAAAATTTACATTGACAAAAATCTAAAAAATGTTTTTTTTCACTAATAAATATTATTTGAAGTATTGACATCATTCCTTCTCTTTTGAGATTTGACAGATGTAAGATTAATTGCGCCAAATTTTTTAGTAAAATCTTAACGCTGTTCTATTCTAAAAATGTGACGTCTTTATAGATAATAAATATATTTAATTAGTCGATTAATTAACGGCTAACTAATCGCGTAAAAATTAATTGTCCATATTTCAAAAAGTATTAATTTTCGGAATAGACATGTTATAGGAATATCCTTATTCTTAATTTTAAATTTCATAACATAATGAAAAAGGAAGATTTGCATTTAAAAAATTAATGTATGTTTGTAATAATGACATTTTGGCAGGTAATTTTTGACCACTTTGTATTTATTAATGGTCCAACGATTAATACAGAACGAAGTTTTTCTTTTTCGTGAGACCCAACGTCAATTGGTATTAAAAGCTTGAGTTTTTTCTTAAGCAATTCACGGTTAGATATCGGCATTGTTTACATAATATATGAAAATAACAGAAAACAAAACCTTAAATTGAAAGAAGTCGTCCATTTTTTCAAAGAGACCTAGATTCAAATAATCTAAAGGGAACTACACAAAGTATCGGTCTCAAAAGTATTTATTAATTCTAACAGTAGGATGAATATTATTAATTCTAAGAGTAGAATTAAATTCGCTAAAAAGAATTTGGTAAGACCAGTAGATGAACAAAACCCTCTACCTAAATCTGGGGTTTATAGCTTACAATGTGGTGCCGGTTGTCCCATTGTTTATGTAGGTCAGGAAAATTTCCACTAGAATACAGGAACATTTGAGTCTGGTGAATAAGTTTAGAGACACTGATACTACTGAAACCAAGTCGGCCTTTGCTACACATTTACGAGTATTGTCCTCGGGCCACAATTTTACTGTTCCTGATAATGTATCAGTTCTGCAAAAAAAGCAGAAAACTGGATCTTCTGGAAAAATTAGAAATCACCAAAGCCAAGAAAAGCCCAATCCTAGATTGTATTAACGATGTTTTTAATTTTGAACCCGGACTCATTTTTAACAATATTGCCTGACATACTCCACTTCTACTAGAAATATCACTAAGGACCTTGTAGCGCAGTAGTTTACATTGCTTAACTGACGTGTTTTTCAAGACTAGCAGTAGGTTCGAATCTCACTTAGGACGATAATTTTATATTTTTTTATTTCTTTAATTTTAATTTAGTTGTTTTGGTCTTTTACAAACTTGTGGCGTATCACATTCCTAAGAATTTATTTTACTTAGTGTGTGTGTGCATAATGTGTCCGTAAAGCATGTACTGTTTGTAGTCGATTTTTAAGGTACCAATTTGCCCTAACTTTAAGGTTGTTATTGTATTTAGTTTCTTTGTTTTTAGTTTTTAGGTCTGATGATGCTCTTAATATGAGTGAAACACGTGTAACCTACTGTTAGAATTAATAAATACTTTTGAGACCGAGACTTTGTGTAGTTCCCTTTAGATAATTAACAAAACCTTAGACTTAAACAAAACAAAATAAAAATTAAATTACTGAAAATACTTTTAGAAGATTCAATGATTTTCAATGCCTAGTTTTCAATTAATCAACCGCCGCTGTTCACCGTGGTACACCCCGTTTTACCTAAAACTTACCGTAATTCTGACAGGTAGCTTTTTCATATTTATTTCTCTTCTCAACGTTTCCGCCAACGCTGTAACGGCATACTTGGTTGCTCCATACACATTGAACTTTGGAATATTATAAACCACATGACCTGCAGTACTATTTACATGCACCACATGTCCTTCCACCTCCGCGGCTTTCATGTACTTTATCGCTTCTCTTGTAGCCACACATAAACCAAATACATTTGTATCTGAAAATTTTAAAAAGTGATTGAAAATAATTGGGCCAGGTGGCCCAGGATAACTGGAAGACTCTATAAGTTGTAAGCAAAACAAATGTTAACTTAATATGTTATTTTAGTTTCCCATTTAAATTTAGTTGGATATGGCGACAAAGTCTTTAAAAAAAAAATTATGCCAAAGTTTTGGCCTGTATTAGGCCTTCTTTGGGGCTACAGAAATAAGTTAGGGCTCTTCGCTGTAAATCATGAAAGGGAACATTGATACAATTTTAACATTTCATTAAGGGTAAACTTTTGGAGAACATACAAGTAACTCAAATATTAGTATACAGGTATTCAAATTAACCAACCACAGTAGTTCTGAACTGCCGTGTGAAGTATTACTTCGCTGGGAGTTTTATTTGGCCCCATACCCAAATCCAAAAATATTAAAAACAAGTTTTAACTTTTGACGTTTTTTGTTACGTTTTTGGTTTAGCGGGATTGCCTTAATTTCCTTTTTTTTAATGCGATTATACCTTATATTTTATTATATTTTGAAAAAAAAACATATTTCAATAAAAAACGATAACAAAAAACGAAAAAAATTAATTAATTCTGAAATAGTGTCCCACAAATATAGTGTGCCGTATGGGTATACACTGCTATGTACTTCTTTTCTAATGCATTAATCTCTTATCTATAATATTAATTTGCCAATGCTGTATAGTAATAGTAAAGATATCTCTCTTTACATAAGTGAAATAAATTTACGATGATGATAGCTGTAATACGTAGCATAAATATGTAAATTTACAAGTAGAGATATGCTGCAAATAACGATTAAAACATTCATTTCTTTCTATAGGAAGTAAAAGTTTTGGATTTTTTTAAATAGAAGCGTCACTTTAAAAAGTCCTTTAAGATTTTCTTTTTATAAAGATGGGTTTGGAATGCTGAAGGATATTTTCAGGAATTGTCAATTGTGAATGAATTATGTTTTGTGGGTTGCTACTTCTTCTGGTGAAAACATCTTGTCGGACTTGCATTGTCTTATTAATTTAATGTAACACGACGTTTCGGTTGGTAAGTATCTCCAACCGTTATCAAGTGTAAACTGACAGCAAACTACTATTCTATAGGCTTATATACTAGATGTGTGCAGCGATGCGAAAGGGTGGGGGAGGGGGGGGGGAGTCATCCGTGAAAAGAGTTGGGGGTAGGGGGGGGGGGGGGCACGCGTCTCTCTAGATCCTACACTGTCCTGAGAGTAGAGGCTTCCAGATGTTGGGTATATCGACGCTTGGCTGGCTGAAGATCCTCTGATTTTGTGAAATGAAAGCTGCCTCTACGAACTTCCTCTTCCGCCAGTGCTGTTCCTTGTGCAGAATCTTGGCTTCTGACCAATGGATATTGTGTCCATTATGCCACGCGTGCTCTGCTATTCCGGATTTGGAAACCTCTCCTCTTTGGGTCCAGCTGCGATGTTCCTTCGCTCTGATTTCTAGGGGGCGCTTCGTTTCACCTATGTATGAGTCACCGCACTCACATGGGATCCGGTAGACGCAATTTTTGGTATCCACCATGCCATCTGGTTTGGTCTTTGATACCACGCTTCTGATAGTGGTGCTAGATCTAAAGGCAGTTCTAATATTGTACTTGCTGGCAATGCGTCGGATTTGTTCCGATGTACCCCTAATGTAAGGTATGGGTAGAGGTCTGGTTGTCGTGGTGGCCTCGTCTCTGATTTGATTTGTACGCGTCCTTTGGATGGTCCTACTTATTAGCTTCTTTGGATATCCATTCTGTTGTAGGTCTTTGTAGATGGTATCCACTTCAGTCTTGAGATCCTCGTCGTTTCTACAGATGGTTCGAGCTCTATTGTAGAGGGATCTTATGATGCCTACTTTGGTGGTTGCGGGATGGTTGGACTCATAGTGCAGATACTGGCCCGTGTGTGTTGGTTTTCTATAAACTGAAGTTCGTAGATTTCGGCCGACCTTTTTAACGAGGACATCTAGGAAAGGTAGAGCTGAGTCCTTTTCTGTCTCCATCGTGAACTTGATTGTTGGTCTGAAACTGTTGAGGTGAAGCAGATAATCCTGAAGTGCTTTTTCCTCTTTGTCCCAGATGATGAAGGTGTCGTCCACATATCGAAGCCAGAGCTTGGGTTTGCAACGGGAGGCATCTATTGCATGTTCCTCGAACCATTCCATGAAGATGTTTGCTATTACTGAGGAAAGAGATGAACCCATCGGAAGTCCTTCGTCCTTCTTAAAAAGGTCGGCCGAAATCTACGAACTTCAGTTTCTGCACTATGAGTCCAACCATCCTGCAACCACCAAAGTAGGCATCATAAGATCCCTCTACAATAGAGCTCCTACCATCTGTAGAGACGACGAGGATCTCAAGACTGAAGTGGATACCATCTACAAAGACCTACAACAGAATGGATATCCAAAGAAGCTAATAAGTAGGACCATCCAAAGGACGCGTCCAAATCAAATCAGAGACGAGGCCACCACGACAACCAGACCTCTACCCATACCTTACATTAGGGGTACATCGGAACAAATCCGACGCATTGCCAGCAAGTACAATATTAGAACTGCCTTTAGATCTAGCACCACTATCAGAAGCGTGGTATCAAAGACCAAACCAGATGGCATGGTGGATACCAAAAATTGCGTCTACCGGATCCCATGTGAGTGCGGTGACTCATACATAGGTGAAACGAAGCGCCCCCTAAAAATCAGAGCGAAGGAACATCGCAGCTGGACCCAAAGAGGAGAGGTTTCCAAATCCGGAATAGCAGAGCACGCGTGGCATAATGGACACAATATCCATTGGTCAGAAGCCAAGATTCTGCACAAGGAACAGCACTGGCGGAAGAGGAAGTTCGTAGAGGCAGCTTTCATTTCACAAAATCAGAGGATCTTCAGCCAGCCAAGCGTCGATATACCCAACATCTGGAAGCCTCTACTCTCAGGACAGTGTAGGATCTAGAGAGACGCGTGCCCCCCCCCCCCTCCCCTCCCCCCAACTCTTTTCACGGATGACTTCCCCCCCCTCCCCCACCCTTTCACATCTAGTATATAAGCCTATAGAATAGTGAATAGTAGTTTGCTGTCAGTTTACACTTGATAACGGTTGGAGATACTTACCAACCGAAACGTCGTGTTACATTAAATAAATAAGACAATGCAAGTCCGACAAGATGTTTTCACTATACCATTGTCTACCACCAACTTCTTCTGGTGTCATTTTCTTCCCGCTATCTCTCTTATATCGTCGATCCATTGTTGCTGTGGACGGCCGACACTTTTATGTTGCTAAAGTTAGTCGAATACGCCTTGTTATTTCGGCTGTTTGATTTTTTTTGCCCAGTGTTATGGTGTGTCCTAAATATATATTATCTATTCGTTGACTTTCTCTATGTGTTGTCCTTTTAAGTGTTTGGTTTTATCGATGTTCATTTTTATACCGATTTTTTCGGTAAGTTACTTCGTATTGCTAATTAAAACTATATCGTCGAACCGTCTCTACCATCCACGCACAGGCAACAGAATGAAAAGCCTTGTTGAAATATATAAAAGCAAGATGGACCGGCGTATTGTTCCAAATTCCTCCTTAAGAACTAAGGCCTCTACGCTGAAATAAAAATTGTGACGTCGTCAAATGTAGGTTGGTGAATATGCCATAATGAGATATTTGAAGAGAGTATTTAGCAGTAACTCTGCGAAATATTGATATGCCATCGGGGCGAGACGTACGTCAACTCTAGTTGGACGATTGTGTTTTGTGACGACATTTTTTCCAAATTGCCCTAATTACTATTCAAAACAATTTTATTTTTTAGAAGTACAGATGACAAATCTAAGCAACTAGAGGAGTAACAATTTCTTAAGGCATTAAAGGAAAGTAAGGAAGATTACCTTGCTTTTAAAAAGAGCAGTTGTTTTGAGACTTCTGAAGAGTGTTTAAAAGTATTCAGAAATGTTCATATTAAAGAAGAATGGTTTTTAATAAAGGGTTGTCCCACAAATTCCGCAAACATAATTGAAAATTTGACATTGCTTAAGCTACAATTTACACCTGCCCCTATAAACATGGGCAATTGTTATAGATTCCAATTTAAAGCTAGAGTCATTTTTATATAGCCAATCTTAAATCGGGGTTCTCTCTTATATCCCTGTGAACAGGTAGTAAATGTAGTTTCAACAGCTTATATTATATTTAAGAAACTTAAGAAACGAAGAGATGAGGAAAAAGAGCATGAGAGCATTAAACATTACATTTCAAGATATGACATAATCAGTCCAACGAGTCTTACAACCCAAAAAAAAATATAAAAACAAAAAAATATATTTCATCGAAACCAATCTCAAATTTACATTTGGACTTTAAGTAGTTTAGTTTCAATTTTGCTAATATTAATTTGTTAACACTATAATTATAAATAATAACACTATAACAGGTTAATTTAATTTTTTACACTTATTTTCAAACATATTATATATTTTCACATTTATAATGCACAAAATAAACTTATCACCCTTTTTTATTTAATGGAAAAGTAGTTTTCAACATTTGAATTTTTAATTTTTTTTTCCCAGAATAAAATTTTAAATTATATAGGTAGTCAGAGTCTTAAAAATGTTTAAAAAAAGAGAAATTTGGTCTACTATTTACATTGATAAAAATATATCTTAAATTTTTGTATAAATATGTTCATTTTAAAATCAAAATATGACATAATTATCCTTTAAAAAAGTTGGGTTTTTGGTTTGAAATTTCAGTTTCCTGGGAAAAAAATCGAATGGGGCGCGACTAAGGGTTCAATTAATGTCTGGCAGCCCTGTTTATACCAGAAACCCTAAATACCTATCAAATATCCCATATCATACTCCTTTTATCATAAATATTATACCTTACACTCCGTAGCGTTTGAAGATGATCTACAGTGTTATCTCCATTGCGAAAACCAGCCTAATCATTCGACTGCAATTCATCTATGTAGTTAGCGCGTAAGCCTGTTTGTAAGAATCTTAAGAAGGCGTTTAATAAGGACGGGACAGTAACCTTAATGGGCGAAAGTTGCTGGGATTTAATTTGTCCCCCTTTTTGTATAACAAGATGACTTGGGGGCATTTTCTCATGAATGTTGAATATTACCGATGTGAAGACACTTGTTCATTAAGATTTTCATGGATTCTATTGTGGTTGTGCCTCCCATTTTTATCATTTCACTAGTGACTTTATCTTGCTCAGAAGCTCGACAATTTTTTAGCTGGCTTAGGGCTTTTTCAATTTCGGTGGAATTTTTGTCAGACGTTTCCTCCTAATGGATGCATACATTGTATCATAGTTCTTTATATTCTTCGCTTATATTTACTATTTTGTCACTATGGTATTTTTCTTTGCCGTTTGTTTTTCATTTGATAATGTTGTCCATTTTTATCTACTGATTTCAGCGCTCTCATTTTATTATTATTTTCTATGACGGACTCTATCATGTTCTTATTGTGATCCCGCATGTCTCTTTATACTCCTTTTAACGTAACTTCTCTAAAGCCAGGGTCACTTCTATATGTTTCTTCTTATATTCTTGAGGTCAGAACTATTACATTATTACATCGAACAGATCTATTTTGTCGCTGTCTGCATGCTGTTTCTTATTTTTTTATGCCAATTCATCCAAGTTTATTTCGATCATTTGTGCAATAGAAGAGAGTTTGCTCTTAGTGTTCCTTTGATAGGTGTTAACATTTTGTTGAAGCTCCAGAATTGTTGTAAATCTTTTTTAATGGATTAGTTTCCTCTTTTCCGTTCCAAGGTTAATTTTGATTTTTGTCCTTAGCAGTCTATGTCACTATCTGTATTGAATCTATTTAATGCTGAAACATCGGTTATTATGTCTAGTTTTTTTATTCGTTATTATAAAGTCAATTTCGTTTTTGAGTCGGGGCTTAGCTGGCTATATTCGCTTAGCTGACTTTTTGGAAAAAAAAATTTTTGGAGATAATTAATTAACGTTTTACCTCTTTCGTTTGGGGTGCCTTGCCCAAATTTTCCTCTGTTCGGAATGTTCGTATCTCCCATTTTGGAATTAAAGTCGCCCATTAATATAACAAAGTGCGTCTTTTCATATTTTCTGCTTGTAGGGACATACATTTGGATAATCTGCAGGTTATATCTTTCTGATAATTGTATTTTATATATTTTATTAATGAGTAGTGGTTTTCCTTCAATTCGATGGTTTGTCTCGCTATTATTTTGATAGATCATATGGCCCGACGTAAGAACCGTGCATTTTTCTTTTGTCATGTCTCGCACAGGCCAATTATATCTCACTTGATGTGATCTAGCTTCCATGCGGTGTTTAGTTCTTCTTCTGATATTGTAAGTGCCAATTGACGAACGAGATTTATGGTCTTTAAAAAGGGTTTACGTGCTAGGGAATTTTTTCCTCCCCCAGATTCCACAAGGTTCACCTTATTAAAGGTGTGGGATTTTTGATTATATACCTGAAGATCGGTTTCGTTTGTTTGGAAATTAGCCATATTATTTATAATTATAATAGGGATTATAATTAGGGATAATTTAGCTTGAAGCTAAATTATCCCAATTTAGCTTCAAGCCTTCCGCGCTGTCCAGACAGATGGAGATCAGGCTCTGTGGTGTAGCGCTCTTTGCCCTAGAGATCCGATGTGTCCTATGCCAGTTTCAGTCGGCACCGGGGATTTCATTTCCCCGGTACCATTCGAAGTGCAAGTCGCGGTAGCACTTTTTACGGATTTTTAAGACTCAAATTTCTTGCTAAGTCTAAAGTATTTTCTAATGCTAGGCATTGTTTAATTAAAAAAAATTAAGCTATGTCTTTGTTTAATTTAATTGTTTAATTTATAAAAATTACTCAAACGAAATTTCTATTCAAACTTTGCTTTAGGTCTTCTTGGGCTTAAAAATAAAATCTATATAAGCACCTAATACAAAAAAAATAACTCTAGAATATAGCCAATCTTTAGGGGTTTAGCATCTATAATTCAATTTTAAACGTTTTTTGATTAAAAAACTTGAATACAAACTGATCGTAATCATAGTTCGAATAGTTTTGAAGAAGTAGCTCATTCTTATGTTATATGATGAGGAAAGGAAACACCCATGTGGAGGACGACTATGTTTTTCCTTAAAAAAAGGAGTGTTCTATAGAAATGAAAACAGCACATTCAAATTACATTAGATCGGTAGAATTACTTTATAAACTTTATTTTAGGCAGGGAAACCCAACTCTTAATGTTTTAGTGCTAAAAATAATAGTGGGAGAAACATTGTTTATCGAGAACGCTACTATCTACTTAAAAAATAACTATTAACTGACCAATGCATGTTCTCCACATTTTAGAATCTCCATCAATTAAATCGGTCGGTTGACCTAACCCAGCATTGTTGATTAAGATCTGAATAGTGCCTATAGTGTCATTGATTTCTTTGAAAACTGCTATTACTTCTTCTTCATTTGTGATATCGCATTTAAACGCATATAGTTTTCCCTTAGAACCCTCTAAGCTTGCAGCGAGTTTTTCGATGCGTTCCACTCTTCTGGCTAATCCTGCCACCTAAAATAATCTCTTGATTTATAAAAAATCAATTAATGAATCAAGTGAAAATAGAGTATTTGGTTTTATTAAAAATCTGAGTTAAACAGAAAATGTCAAATACTGTAGATAAATAGTAACGAAAAGAGAGTTGGTGTATTTTTTAAAGGTATTTTTATACAGTTCTTTCATTTGAAAATGATCCATAACTTGCTTTGGAAGAAACACAGTAATTTAGATATTCAGGAAGAATAATTTTGCTTTTAATAAGGTTCTGTCAATCACCTCACCTCCAGCTAACTTCACCTTGATATGTCAAATGGGAATCCTCATTATGTGACAAATCATTTACTAAGTTTACACGTGCCATTAATGCGAATTAGAACAAAAACGTTTTGATATGTATTTACACAACGGTTTTAAGAACAAGTTTTAACGTTGACGTTAACCAGCTGTTTTTTATTGCCAACCTAAACGATTATTGATAAATTACTTAGATTGAGGAGATTAAGTAAAAATATATCTAATAAAAGAATATAATTCTTTAAATTGTGCGAAAACACAATAAGGCATACCACAACAAAATCAAAGTGAATTTTTTTGTGCCTGTCTCGGTTTTCAAATTTTTGTTAGTTGGCAGCACTGAAAATTAATGCGAATTTGGATCTTCTCTCGTATACACAGAACCTTAATGCGCATTACAGTGAGATGATCCGCATATTTAAAACGGTTTACGGATGTCTACACATGCGTGTTATCTTAATTCGCATTAACCTTGCGTGTAAACATGATAATTGTAAACATATTTAACCGTACCAATAAAAATTAAATCGGTTGTACGTTCAAGCGAATAGTATTCAACAATGTGGGCTAGTAATAAACCGAAGTTTTTTCGACCTCAAATTTTTATATATCAAATTGTTGCCCTATAGTGCTTTATCATCTTAAAGGGCAAACTGCTTACCAACGGTGTCAAAAAATAGTCTTATAAAACAAAAAAGAATATAAAACTGAATATTTTAACAACGTTTTGTGCATACGAGGCTTTCTACCGAAATAAGTCCTTTACATAATATTAGTAAAAAACTAAGAGTATTTATCCTTTTTATTTTATTTGTCATAAGCACAAACTCATCGGGAAAAAAACTATATCATCGCCAAAATCAAGAATAACATCAGGTTTTGCAAAAAGTTTCCAAAGAAATATGCATAGCGAGTGCTTTAATGCTGTCCATTATCCTTATGTACTAAAGTTAAGCGTAGTTGGTTATTCCACTTCATAAAACTGAATCAACTAATATAAACAATTTTACACCGTTTCGATAATTTCCCTATAGTTCGTTTTCTATCAAAAGTATATGAAAATCAGTCAATTTGTACGATTTTCTTGATAAAAATATACCAACTCTTTGCATTTTCGTCGATTTATCGAAAACTTTCAATACAGTAGCTCGTGACATGTTACTCAATAAACTAAACATTTCCGGAATTAAAAGAACCGCAAGAAAATTAATCAAGAGGAGCTACTCGTCTAACAAAAATCTGAAAACTAGTAAAATAAAAGTTCCTCTCGACCAATAATCTATTTTGCAGTTTCTTTTATCATCAAAGGTACCATTTATTAAAAAAACGATACACAAAATATAAATTAAGTGTTGTGAAAAATCCATGAATTGTTTTCCGTTAATAGCCGTCCTCCAATATTCAAAACTTACCAAAATTCCACTTCGCACGAGCTGCGATGCTGTAGCTGCACCTATACCGGCACTAGCGCCGGTTACCACAGCTACTTTTCCGACCCATCGTGTTAATGACAATACCATTATGTAGCTAGCAGTAGAGTCAGCTCACATACTAAAATCTAATAATTGGAATGCTCTATATATTGTTACCGAATATCGACTATTTGAAGTTTTATCGGGCAATTGATGGTAAGGAACGTATACTGGGTTAGTCAAGTTTAGGATTTACGAATTTGATAGACATTGAAAGTTGTCTGAATCTCTGAATTTAGTTTATATACTTTTTTACCCGAAATTTATGAATTATATAACTAAACAGTGCTTTGATGAAAAGCATAGTGGCTTCAATTTTTTTTCATAAATTTCAACTTGTATACACCATTGTCATTTACCATTTATTATTAAGTTTTCGGATACTAATTGCCTCGTAATGACTTTCTTTTCTAAATTCTAACTCATTAAATATTTACATTATAATTTCGAACGACGTAACTGTAAAGTTTTAAGGGTTATAAAAAGTTTTAAGCTGTATACAAGCTTAAAATATTCAAAGGATAGTTTTAGTTACTTATCCATTAAAATAGACGATATCTGTTTTTAATCTTTACACCTAAATGAAGCTTACTGGCACTATGCCAAACTTTTATAATATACAGGTTGGGGAATAGATCGTTGCGCATGTAGAGATGCTTAAAGGCGAAATATGGCAATGCGCACGCATGCATTTCGTGCCCTCTGCTACGTCGTTGTTTTTCAGTAGGAGAAGTAGCTGTATTTATTGCATTTAAATTTTGCAATATATTACGCGAAAGTTCAGGCATTTCTAAAATATTTTTCTGATGAAGGCTTTATTAGGCATGCATCAGTGTGTAACCCACATAGAATCATAATATCAAAATGTTTATTATGTTATGTTTTGTAATGAAAGTTAAGGCGTTATTCTAATAAAAATAAAGTATAAACTCTGATATAACTAGAAAAATTTATACACTATACAAACATAATATTAAAACTCTTAAATTAGTACTCCTTAGTACTTCTAAAAGAATTTCTGATAAAATAGAATTGGCACAGTTACAATTTTCTCTCGCAACTCCTCTAAATTTGTTGGCCTAGTAAATTCACGTGTGTAAATGGTCTCCTTAAGATCCAACCAACCCAACCCCAAATATAGAAGTAATTTGGGGACAAATATTTTTTTACCCATTTATAATATCTCCAAATGGATTTCTGAGATTTTAAACAATGCTTCTTAAAGAGACTTCCGAATTTTCTAACTTCATATAGTCTATAACACTCCCTGAAAATTATATACTGATATCTTTGGCGGTGGTACCTCTATTAACAACTGTCCTAAAATACTATTGATCTGACTAGAGATATCAGTACGATGTTCAGTGATTTCACCTAATGCTGCTATGCTTGATTGAGTTTTTAAACATGTTTGATTTTTGTATTGAAAGTAGGTTATTTCGAATTCAATGGAAGCTTCTATCAACAAATTTTTCGACTTGGAATGGGTAATTGTATGTCACCGGTGTGCTCAGATATAGTGATGTCAAAATTACAAAATACTTGTATAGTAAACTATCTTTTTCTGTGTAATTTTTTAAGGGGTATGTCGACGATGTCCTAACTTCCATGCCTAATTCGTTTCACCCAAGAGAGTTTACCATAAAACTTGAAGACAGTCACTCTATCTCATTTTTAGATACTAAAGTCATAAATGACAATAGACCCCTCGTAGATTGGTATCGTAAACCTACATTTTCAGAGAGATTCATAAACTATTTTTCAAACTATCAATTAACAAGAAATTAACATTATTCGAAACTGAAAAAATCCTGCAATATATCTCTCAAGCCAACAATTTCATGGAAAAAATATCAATCGCATTTAACAATTTTTAATAGAAAATAATTACCTACCTTCCTTACTATATAATAATTTTCTAATTTTAGAAATTTTCTAATTTAGAATTAGAAAATTATTATAAAGTAACCCAACTACACATCCGTCAACCACAACCAGAGTCACGAACCAAGCATACTTTAAGATCCCGTATATTAAAGTTATTTAGTTAGCTTGTGCTTTGAACTGCGAGCAAATAAAAATATCATTCAGTAAAATCAACACTATAAGATATTTAGTAAAAAGAAAAGTAAAACTTTTAAATATATGCGGTCAGGTGGAAGATATAAAATTCCTTGTAACGACTGTGGCAAGACTTCTGTAGGGCAAATTGAAAAAAAAACATCTCGAAGATAATATTAAAGAACATATAAAAATGTCCTAAAGAAAATTATTACTTATGCTACAGTACTCGTTGAACTGGAACTCGTTACTGGATCTGGATCATTCTTCGACTATATAATAACATACAAATTCTTGACCAACAAAAATTCAAATTATCTAAGTTCACTTGCTTACTAAAATTTCATTTGTAAATTACCTACTTGCATAACGCAATAAAGCAACGACACTTTGATCCCAAAACCTTAAAGCATAATATCTATTATCAGTTATTTACATATATAAACGTACCTTATTATTCAATTCCCCAACCTGTATACTTTTTCAGTGTCATTCTAAATGCATTTTTAAGGGATTTATTTAATAGTTTTTATCATAATTATAATACACGACACATTGACAATTTTAGAGTACCACGGCATAGATCATCTAATTATCAGAAATCATTTGAGTACATTGCACCCAGGTTTTGGAATAACTTGCCAAGAGAGGTCAAGACTTTTAAGGAGCAAAAGTTCTCGTTGTATATTAAAACCATGGTGCTTAATGAGCATAATTGCTCCAACTAATGTTGCGGGTATGAATGGAGCCTGTGACATATGTCTAAGTATGTCTAAGTGTGCCTGGTGGATACAAGTAATAATTTCATTAAATTTAAAACACTTAATTTTAAGTATCAGCACCTTCCGCTGAGCATTTTTTTCCCTTCGACTCCTTCTGGGCTTCGACACATTGATACGCAGCCACTTTTTTTTAAATTAAATATACTCGTTAAACACACAATGATATAATATATTAAGAATAATAATAATATTAAGAATTAATTTTTTTGTATGCTTCTGTGATACGCGTTTGTGCAACATATTCATTAGGGTGCTTATGTTATCTGTTTTTTTATAATCGCTGCGCAGGTCGTTTTCACAATATTGTTAATTTTTATTTTTTTTTTATTTGGTGAATAAAGTATTTTTGAATTTGAATTTTCTTAAGTAGAAAAAATTAATCTGTTTTGATCAATTCTTGTAAAGCATCTAGTATCCTTTTTATATAATAAATTATATTGTTATTGCTGCGTTAAATATTGTTGGACTACAGATAATTCTTACAGTAAGGTCTCTTCTTCGTAAGGTCTAAAATTCCCCACTGGAAACTGGAAAAGCGAACACCATTCAACAAGTAAATAACGCTATGGTGCCAGTAATGATTTAAAGAAAAATTACAGAAAAGAAAAAAAAATCCATTGTTGAGTCTTGTTAGATGTATGTATGTAAATACTATTGATTCATTGGATATTAAAAAAAAAGCTGCTTGTCAAAATTATTAGCATTGATAATGGATGTTCTAGGGATATCTCTCAAACCAACATTTATTATTGATGGCATTATTATTATTATATTCTCAACATAGTCTCTAAAGCTAATTATAATAATTTTCGATGAAAAAATCAGTAATTTTAGAAAGTTGTTAACAAATAAACATAAAATAAAAATAACTATGTTTAGGAGGATGGAATAGAAACTCCTAAAAAAACAATTACTTTATAGCCGGACACTTTTCTGCATTACACATCGTATATTATCTCATCATAAAGCCCTAGCGTAAGGTAACTTAATTAGTAAATGCATCTTGCAAACCTATAGCAACATTTTATTTTTTTAAAGATACTTTTAAAGGTTTTACCAGTTTAACATGATATGACTATTGAGTTACCAAACCGAGAGTTTCAAGTCCGAGATTTTAAATTGAATATTCTTGTACAAAAAAGGTACGCCGTCTTTGCTTCTTCTAAAAACATAAATTATTCCTAAAATCTTCTTTCAGTTTGAAGCAAAATTGATGCAAAGTTTCCAAGTAAAAAAATAAAATCCATGTGTGTTCTGCAAGGAAATTCTTCATTTAAGTAATATAAAAATGAGAAAAAGTCGAGTTCTTTACACTTAGTCCAAGGCTCATTAGAATTTCTAAGTTCTTTAGCCTCTGATAACTCTAAGTGAGATTTTAAAAATCCATCCGGATTTTTAAGTTAACTTATGGCCCTGTCAGTAGTTCTAATTTACGGAACCCATTCATTAATTAGTTACTTTTCGAGAGCAGCCCTGAATTTCCTAGATTGCCTTTCCGGATCTTATCCATGTACACAAATATCAGCTTCAGTTAGGCCTTCCGCCGAGAAGCTTGTAACAATATTCTTGATTTAATTCAGAGAAAGCTGATCTCAAGCTCTTTATATCTAGTCAAAGACGTGGAATTGAGATACTTTATTGCCACTTCCCAATTCTTTGGCCTTTGAAAACTCTAGAAGAGGCTCCAGAAGTCCATCCGGATCCTTATATTATGAACTTTTAGGTCAATACGTTAAAATCTATTTACGCTTTACAGCTTAATCAAGGACATAAAATCCACAAGACAAATACACTTGTATTGTCTTTTTCTTTACTGCCTATGACTTTTAGTGAAATTTTATATTTGGATCGTAACTTGGTAGTCAACCTTTAATTTTCTTTTTCTTACAATTTATTTAGGCCTTTGGATAAATCTGAGGATTTCAACATATCCAAGATATACAGAAATTCACAATTCAACTGGCTTCAGTAAAATTATACTAATAATCATTCGGATATTCAACCATAATTGCTTTGGTGCATTGTTCTAATGGATGGAATTTATCAATAAATCAATCATTTTTCACAGTGAATTATGAGTTTATATCTCAGGATTATGCATACGATGTATCTCATGTCAGTAATATTTTTCTTTAGGCAATACGGATTTTCTGCAAAACAACTCTTCATTTCCATGTAGCAAACTTGTATAGAACCTGCAGGAGATGGTTTTTATTTTTTTACTCGAAATCTTGCATCATGCGAAAAAAAGGCAGGGAATCAAATTTGCTCTAAGCTGAATGAGAATTTGAGAAATGTATTTTGTTTTCCAAAAAAAAAAAATGGTTTCGTATTTTTAACCAATTAGAAATCACGTACGGACAACTCTTTTAGATCAAAAAGTGCCTTTTGTTACTCCAAAGGTGTGTACCAAATTTCATAAAAATATCTCAAGTGAAAAAAAAGTCATGTTATGTTAAAAAAAATTTCTTAAAACTTTTAACACTCTATGGCTCAAAAACGCAGCGTTTCTCAATATTCGTTTATAAAGAAAATTAAGGCTTTTTCTGAGCACAGAATGCGCTTTAGCAGCGCACTTTTAGACACTGCAATTCGGAACATTCTGTCTATTTCATAGTATAGAGTTTCTCCAGAAAAATTCACAAAGCAAAACAGTATTGATAAGAATACTAGGGAGACTTAAATTTGGCTTCAAGGTGTAATCTACGTCACAGACCTTTCAAATTGATTTTTCTTTGCTTTGCAATTACTTACATTTTTTAGTTTGAAACTAATTATTTCATTTAGTTTCCACCAATATTTCGTCCTTGTTGAATTATATATACCGTCAGTTACCGTAATTCTAAGGTTACAAAATTAGTAATTTATGGTGGTATCTATTTTTGAAGTTCTTGTAATGAGTTGATAAATAATAAATAAGTATACTTTTTGTTTAGAGGAGTGTAAATTGAAAATTCTTTAAGGAAATATTGATTTTTAAAAAGTTTTTATTTTCGCCTGTTTTTGCCGACTATATTACAGTAGTATCACAGGAAATACTTTTAAAAGATTTCATATAATCAACGTTATATGAGATCATATATTATTAATTTATTTAACTAATTAAAAAACTTGCCCAAAAATTTATTCAAATGTCCTTTTAAATTTGATGTAATGATAATTTTTTCCAAAAACTATGTATTATTATTGAAATTATTTTTTTAAGAGAAATTGATGGATAGAGCAATTAAGATCAATTTTGATGTATACAGGGTGGTCTGACATCGCCAAGCTGGGCATAGGAAATCCCATATAAATTATGATAGTTTGAAATATTGGCTTTCCTGTTTATTTTACAGAAAAACTGTATTAGACGTTTCTTAAAATGCACGCGATGCACCCCCGATATAAATTGCTTATTTAATTTTTAGTCATTACTAATTTAATGACATTTGAAAAGTGAATATTTTCTTCTTTAAATAGAATATAAGGGATATCTGACATTGATTTTTTTTAATGATAGTTCTCTGTTGGATACACATTTAAAAATGAAATGTAAGTCATGACATTTGGTAAATTTATATTAACTTTGCCCTTATTATTAAGTTGGTGGTCTCTATTTATTATAAAACAGTGGATCATTAAAAAAATCATTTTAATACCTTATTATTAATTTAAGATTGCAGACTAATATTATATCCGAATGTACCTTTTTTGACTAAAATAGTCACAATTAAAGGCTTAAAGTTTAGGCTTTAAAAAAAAAAACCTGTACAGGATTTTACACAAGGTCACGAGTATAGCACAATATAAAAACGCAAAAAAGTGTAAAATTATTTTTGCAAGTTGTTCTATTCCTTACACATCATTTTATATATATACCCAGGGCAAAGGACCAAATCAAGGAAAGGATATAAATTAGTATTAACGTTACTGTGTAACATAATGTACCTGGTCGTGTTACACTGTCTATTGACTAAAGCGCGGATTTAAAAGCATAAAAAATGGCATAAAAACTAAAAAATGCACTATAGGAATACAATATGAAATACTTCTAAAACTGAAATATGTACTAGGCAAAAAATAAGACAATAAAAATTTTCGGTAGTTTTTATTTAACTTTGATAATATAAACTAACGCATCATTAATAATGATCTTTTTTACAAAAGAAACATCAGCTCATTTTAAAATTTCATACCCTGTATTTTTGTTTAAGACTTTATTAAGCTTATTATAAATTATTTTTCCGGGTCCACCATGTACTTTTAGGCAATCATTTTTAACATTTTCAATTATTTCCATAGATTCGACGAGAGCAAGACCCTTTTCTTCAACTTGCGTAATGGCGTGATTTGCGATGATTGCATGATGGCTTCAAGTTGTGGATGGATTCAGGGGGTAGTGGTATACCTGGCATCTTTTCTCGAAATAATTGAGCTCTTAATGGTGCTTTTACAAAAATCTTTTTTCCTGTATTTACCAAACTATTTACCAAAGGGAACTGGGTACGAATAGTTTCAGCTACCCGATTCAATCCATGTGCTAGACATGTACAATGGACTAGATGTTGATACAAAACTTTTAAATTAGAATATGCCTTTACCATGTATGCAGCTGCATAAGAGAGAGCATTACTAATATTTTTTCACTAGGAACAGGGTCTGGCAAAAAGAATTTTGTTAGCTCATCATGAACAAATTTAGTAATGGTATTATTATTTGTTTTGTCCAGCTGCTTTGAGCTAATTAAAAAAGGATTACTTGAGCTATCTTCGCTCAATATTCCAATCATTAAATGAGTCATGTATCGACCGCATGAATCCGTCGTTTCATCTACGCAAAACCATATGTAGTTGCATCCTATTTTTGTTTTAATTTCTTGTATTATATTATTGCAAACTAGATCAATATAGTTTTTGCGCAAAGTTGCTCCGGCTGGAATATGTCTACCAGTGTATTTCTGCAGAAAGGAACTGAATATTTGACTATTTAATTTATAAAGTGGAATATTGCAGGAAACCAGAACTTTACACAAATCAAAATAAAATGGTTTTTGCTCATCCTGTGTAGATGAGCTGGTCATTGATTCCAATAAAGTTTGTTGTTGAGTTGATTTATCTTTAATTTTTTTCAAATGTTCTACATGTCCTGTAGTTTTTAAATGCTGCTGTATACTTTTTTTTGCAATTTATCTACAAAAATAATCTTTTATGAGCTGTTTTTTAAAAACACAAAATAAATAAAAAACTTACCGTTTTTATACAAGCTCTGCAAAACAATTTATTGTTTTTATACTTTAATTCTGAATGGCCTCTTATCCATTCCTTCACAGTTGGTTTTACTTTTGGCATTATTTTTGTTAAATGTTAATAAATAACTCACTTTAAAAGCTAATTCTGCGAGATTTAATATCTTACGTCGGCAAGTAAATTCACAATACGAATGAAACTCCTACACGATAAACAATATTTACACGCACTGACCTGACTAACAAAATATAAACTATGAATTTCTCGATTTGCCTCTCTACAGGGATTCCCGAACTGATCCAAAACACAACGCGCGATACGATGCGACGTAATGGCCGCAGAAGGATAGCAGGCTCTTTAGATTAGATTAGATATTTTTTTAGATAGCAGGCTCTTTAGATTAGATATTTGTGTGCGTTAGGCATTTATTAAGGAAGCTAAGCGCTAAATAAACTTAAATATTTTATTGAGTTCTACGCTGTATTAAAAAAAATAAAAGTAAAATTTAATCTTGATCTGAAAATGGTCAAGAGTCAATGTTTCACTCAATCAGGGATATGAAACAAGAGCTCTTTAACCTGTCTTCAATTCTTTTGGGAAATCACGACGAATCCGTCAAGATCCAGATTCATGATTCCCCCAAACAAGAACTTGCGAAAGAAATGGAAGATTTACAGAAGAGTATTAATCAAATGGCCCTTAAATTGGAAAAGCTGACAGTTAAGGAAAAAGAAATTCCTAAATATATTCCAGCAATAGCAAAAAGATCCATTTCCATTTCTATACAGACCGATCAGGAACCAGAAGTTTCACCCTCTACAAAAAGAATAACGGTTTCACCTCAGAAAACCATAACTAGGGAAGAATGACATTACCTAATCGTCTCTAATATTTCTCCTGACTATACAGTAAACCGGCTCGCTCACTACGTTAAAGATAAGATCCAGACTAATGCTTTTATTCGATGTTTTCCCTTCACGCAAAATGAAGACAGTGTGAACTCTAGCTTTAAAGTAGGTGTCCAAAACAAGGATCTTTTTAGCCAGCTAAAAGAGACGAACGTATGGCCGGCTGGTGCTGTAGTCGATGGACGAAGGATGGGTCCATTACCACCGTTAAATTCTCCACCGGCAGCTAATAAAACCTTAACTCCCAAACCTGTCTCAAATCAGCTCAATATGCTTCAAATTGGTTCAGATAAAGATGCGATAGCTGCATCTAAGTCATTTGGGCAAGAAAATGTCAGCTTCAAACTTATGGAGAAGGCCAACGATGATGATGGACTGCATAATATGGACCCGATGACTCCTCCAGTAGTGCGACTATCCCAAAAATCTGATGCGGAAAATGGACGGTACCTGTTGGCTAGAGTGAGAGACCCCAGCATCCTAAAAACTCTTAGGCTCTACTTGGCATACCTCTATGACCAGCCTTCCAACGTCTGTCTCGAAGGCCACACCAAGACCAGTGTCAAGCTAATGCTAGCTTCAGAGGGCCTACCTACTAACATAGACTCCCTCCGACGCTTGTATATCCGTTTCCACGACGTCTATGGAATTGGTGCAGCCGAAGTGGAAGAAGACCTCTCCGCTTTTAGATCCTTCTTTTCTTCAGAAAAAATTTTAAGGCTTCAAAAAATACGAGAAAGTCAATCTAATTATTTTTCCAGTGGTTCCTCATCTAGGAACAAAAATTTTTAAATAACGTGACGCGACCAGAGGATCAAGCACCCTCTGATAAATCGGATGATAGCAAGCTTAGCGTATTTCTTCTTAACATTCAGTCCTTAAGACACAAAACTAATGAATTATTTCTTTTATTAGAAGAGCTAAATTTTGCAGAAATAGTTGCTATAACCGAACACTGGCTAAACATTGATGAACCTGTTTTTGTCTATAAACAACGATTTTTCACCGGTAACTAAGTTTGATAACTTTTTATCAGAAAAAGTATTTGAATTTTCCATAGTTTACCATAATACATACGACCTCTATATTATTTGTGTATATAGAACACCTGACGCTGACTTACAGACTTTCCTTCAAAAACTACTAAGCTTGCTAGAATCCTTGCCCTTAAAAGCTAAATTAATTTTGTGTGGCGACCTTAATATTGATTTTTCCAGTGTGTGTGCTGCTCAAGAATCTCTTCACTCTATTTTCGTCTCAATGGGTATAGTAATGCATATTAACTTTCCTACCAGAATAACTAGAAATAGTTCTAGTACCATCGACTATGTCGTGTCATCTTTTGCTCCTGAACTCGTAGATTGCACGGTTTTTAATTCCGGATTTTCTGATCATGAAGCTGCACTAACTAAATTTTCCATAAATTCTAAAGGCAAAAACACGTTACGTAAATTAGGCCGTGTTTTTGGCAAAAATAATTTCTTACAATTTAAGAACTTATGCCAAACGGTGATTGGGATTTTCTTTCTGACGATATAGATAGTGAATTTTCTAGTTTTATAAAGTCTTTATCAAGTATTGCAGATAAGTCGTTTCCTCTTAGACCTATCAAAATTAAACATCATAAGCCATGGACCACTAAAGGCTTACGTGTTTCTGCAAAAAACGCGGTCATTATCACACCTGAAAAAATTTACAGACAGCGTATTTTTTCATAACTATGCCAAGCTTTATAGAAAAATGTACCATAAGACTATAAAAGCTGCAAAAGATATTTATTATAATAAAAGGATGATCGAATCAAGTAATGTTGCCAAAGAAACATGGTCTATTGTAAATGAATTAAGAAATAAGACTTCTTCATCTAGCACTATCCCTACTTCACCTGAGGACCTTAGTCACTACTTTGTTAATGTAGCTAAAAATCTAATGGCTACCATAACACCTTCTCACGATCCTCGTTCATATCTCCCAAATGAAAATTTACACAGCTTCTTTTTTACCCTCATGGTATCAACAGAGCTTCAAACAACAATTAATGAAATAAAAAACAAATCATCATCTGGTACAGATGGGCTCACTCTCAAAATGTTTTCCAATCTGCCAAATTGCACCTTAATCCATCTAACAAACTTAATTAACAAGTCATTTCAAAATGGAGTCTTTCCTACCTGCCTTAAGACTGCAATAATTATTCCTTTGCATAAGGGAGGAGATAAACAACAAGCTTCAAACTATCGCCCAATCGCACTCCTTCCCACTTTATCAAAGATCATTGAACGATTGGTTAAAAAAAGGCTCTTATCGTTTCTGTTTAAATATAAAATTCTTACTCCTCACCAATTTGGATTCTTGAGTAACAAGTGCACAAATGATGCTATGTTTTCTCTTTTTCATAGTGTTTACACCAGTATAAATAATAATCATTCAACAGCAACAATTTTTTGTGATTTCTCCAAGGCTTTTGATTGTGTAAACCATAACATCTTAATTGACAAATTGAATCACTATGGGTTCAGAGGAACGCCCCTTGAGTGGTTTAAATCGTATCTCAGTTACAGAAATCAGCTTGTAAAGGTTGATACGACAAAGTCTTCTTGCAAACCAATAGAATGTGGGGTACCTCAAGGTTCAGTCCTGGGCCCTATTTTGTTTCTGATTTTTATAAATGACATGGCCAATCTTAACATCAGTGGCAAAATCTGTCTTTTTGCTGACGATACTAGCTTTACATGGAGCAATCCGGATGCTAGGGCACTACATGCTACTATTTCTAATGACTTAATTACCATTAAATCGTGGTGCGATGCTAATCTTCTGTGCCTAAATGTCTTAAAAACTAAAGTATTATCATATAAAACTACTATTATTTACTTATTATACTTAACTTATTATATATAATACTTTACTTATTATACTTAATTTTTCAATCTTGTCAATATTATAATCATTGTGAACAGCTATTTGTTAATGATATTAATTTTATCTTCGAAGTCTGTGGGGCTTATGAGTGTTTTTAGCGCTTTGTTTACATAACAATTAAGGGCTGTCATTTTATGCTTTGCAGGGTTATTAAAGTTAGCAGGAATTATGTGGTCTAAAAATTTTGAATCCTAAGCTATTATTTTCTGTCCTTAAAATATTTAAATCAAGAAAATTAATACTTTTTTATTTTCCTATTTCAATAGTGAATTTAATAAGGGAATGTAAATTATTAAAAGAATCCAAAATATTGTTTTTAGTATTAATTATTGCAAGACAATCATCCACGTAACGGAACCACTTTTTAACTTTATTATCATTTAACTGGAGAGGGATTATAGAGTCTTCTAACCTGAACGAAATAAAAATTTCGTTCAAATCAGTCAATACTTTAGGGTCAACTTTAATTAATAATAAACAAAAAATCCTTCATACTGATAATAGTAGGGTATACAGGGTGTCCCCTTTCAAATGGTCAAAAATGCTAGAGTATATAAAGGAGCCAAAAAGAAGTAGTTTTAAATAGGACATCGATGGTCGGAAGTGTGTCCGTTCCAAAATACAGGGTGTTAATTTATTTTAAAAAAATCGATTTTTTTCCTCTATATTAAAAAACTTTTTGAATGAAATATTTAGGTTTTAAGTGACAGGTGGTGAGACATTTTTTGAGAAATTGCAGGTGATTTGACCTATCCAGGGACGGATTTGCAGCACATGTACACTATCGCTCATATATACAGGGTGTCCCGGTTCATGTGGGAAATCTCTCGGATCCAGGTAGAACATCGAAAAATAATACCGAACGTTCCTATAAAAAAAATTCCTACAGGCCTTCTTTACGAAGATACAGCCTCCTAAAGGACGCTGCTGGAAATTGGTTTTTCATAAATTACTTTTAAACTACCCGGTAGAATTTAATAAAAATTTTAGGTGAACACTATTAGGGACCTCTTAAAATGACATCCTTAAAATACATTTACCTTGTTTACTTTACCAGGGGCGGACTAGGTTGTACAGTTTAATGCGTATATTTTTAACACCCTGTATGTTTAAAGTCTAAAAAAAAATAAATTTGTATACCTTGAACCCTACGCTAAAAAAAAGGTACTCTTGTTCATTATCGATAAAATGAACCCTTTTTGGAGAAAAAAAATAATAAACGAGCCAATGTTTTATCTTCGTAAAGAAGGCCTGTAGGAATTTTTTTTATAGGAACCATCGGTATTATTTTTCGATGTTCTACCTGAATCCGAGAGATTTCCCACATGAACCGGGACACCCCGTAGAGCAACTTTTTAAAAAATCTAGTTTTTTTTCTTTATGTAACAGTAAAACAACTTTATATCACAATTTTTATTTTCAATACCCTGTATATATAAAAACTAAAAAAAATCCAAAGTGTATTGGTCAAAAGTAGAGCAACTTAAATTTAAATTATTTCTTTTAAATTAATTTACATGTTATTTAGTATCTGGTAGTATATCCTTTATTTCTAATAACTGCTTCACACCTTTTTTAAGAGTTCTCCTATTTATTTCATCCCACAAAGTCTCAATGGGCTTGAGATCGGGGCTTTGGGCTTAAAAAGGCATGACATCAAGTTTATTAACACTTAACCAATTTTTAACTAATTTTGATGTGTGTTTTGGGTCGTTGTCATGTTAAGAAACCCATCTTAAGCACATGTTCTCTTCTGCTCATGGTAGCATATGGCTTTTGTAAATAATGGTATATTATTCCAATTTCTAATATGTTTTGGTATACAAAGCGATCCATAACACTTTCAATTTTCACCAATGACACAATTTGGACCCATACCTAACCCGCCAAAGCATAATGCCACCACCACCGTGTTTTACAGTGGGTCGCGTATACTTAGGATTAAATATTTCATTCACCGGTCTCCTAACCCAGCAAATACCATCGGATCTAAATAGTTTAAATCGACTTTCGTCTGAAAATACTGTTTTCCATTTTTGGTAAGTACAGTTAAGATGCTCTCTTGCGAATCGAATTCTAGACTCTGTGTTTTTCTTTGAGATACACGGCTTCTTTGCGGACTTTCTGCTATGTTAACCAGCTTCCTTAAGTCTTCATTTTATAGTGCTTACCGATATTGAAACAAGTCCTAACTGCTGCTTCTATATTCATAACTCGAGAAGCACTAATAAAGGGATCTTGCACAACCAATCTCTTTATATTTCTATCCACCACAAAATCAGTTTTTCTTTTTCTGCCACTTTATTATTATTATTAATATTTATTTTATGGAGTTTACCATGAAAAATTGGCTAAAATTTTCGAGAAATAAAATAAAGAACCCTGGTATAGATTTAATTTTTTGTCTCACCACCTATCATTTAAAACGCCTAAAGCGTGTTTAATACAAAGGGAAAAAAATGATTTTTAAAAAATTTCTACACCCTATATTTTGGAAACGAGGCACTTCCGACCATCCTATCTCAAACTACTTTTTTATGGATCCTGTATATACTGTAGCATTTTTGACCATTTGAAAGGAGACACCCTGTATATGCTAAATTGTTAAGACTTTGCTGCCACTTACATTGGTAAAACCACTAGAAAACTCAATACAAGGATTAAAGAACACATTTTTAAACCCAATAAATCAGCTTTTCACAATTTCTCCAATTCAGAGAACAGCAGAATTATACACCCATTTAACTATAGGAACTTTAAAGAGCTGGATTATTTAGAAGAATTTGTAATCGAAAACAGAAATAAAAATTAACCCAGACTGATTAATGTGGTAATACAGGTTTTTCATTCATTGTTTTATCTCAACTATGTAATTTGACCTGAGTTTATTTCTCCCTGACTGCCAACCTCCCCGTACCCTAAGCATTTGCTTGTAGTATAGATTAATAACAATAAAATGAAACTTTAAATTTCTATTTCCCTTCACTTCAAATCATGGAATAGGCAGAACCATATTTGTTAATAAAAATCATTTCCACTCCGAACATTGGCCTGTTTGTTCATTTTAAATACGGGATTAAGATACCCATTTTTTTGCTTTAATACCGTCTACCAGGTAGAGGTTTACTTCGTTCTGTTTAGTACTTAAAGGCCTGGTTTCTTTGACCAGATCGGTCCGAAATATTTCGGCGATATGGAACGAAAAGTTCGTCAGCGGTTCCGGTGAAACCCAGGATATGCGGAGTACATAGTAGTGGTTGTTATAAAAGGTCGGAACGAAATTTCGGGGAGGTGTGCGGACAGCAGTTCGTCGAAATCAAACAGTTTTTGATTTGAACGATTTTAAACGGCTCAGTTCGCCGATTCGTTTGTTATTGTATAGAGGACTGCGTGTTAATACAACAATTTTTTCTATAAAAAAATATTTTTTCATACTGATATATTAATAGAAAAATGTATGTGCTTAAAAACTACCACAAATTAGTCTTTTCTGCGTTAGAGGATGAAATATTAATCCAAAAAGTACAAGAAAATCCTCCGTTATATGCAAATAAAATAAACAGTTACAAGCCTCCTGATCAGGAGATACCACCAGATTGTACATTAAACAGCTACTTAGCACTTAAAACCCATGGGAATAATACACAATAATACGTAAAATACTATACATGTCTTATAATTAAGGTATATTTTTATCATTTTTTAAAACTTTTTATAAAAAATAAATAAATAAGAAAAATATTATTTCCTAGATCTTCCTCAATTTGACATGTTCACACTACATACTGAGATATAACTTTTCCGCTGGAGAAATAAGAGTCGGATTTTAATTTGTAGGTTACGTACTAATTTCGTCCTTTATATGATGTAGTACATTGTAAAACAGTTGCGGCGTTAAACAGAAAAATTCTTTAAACTTTGTGTAGTTATCCGAAAGATGCTTTAACACTAACAATTTATACATTCCCTCTTTACTCCCATTCTCGAACATTTTTAAAACTATTCTTCTATTTTCATTGTCTACTGTTAACAACGCGGATACATCATCATCATCCTCTTTTTCTTCTAAAATCATACCAATAAAAAATCCTTTTTTAGTTTTTAAATGCAAGATGTACTGCACGTAAAATTTTAAAAGACTGAAATATATCGCAACGAATTAATTCTGAAGCTAGCTTCAGAAAAACCACGAAAAGACGAAACTTCTGAACGAACTGAGTTCGGAAATCTGGAACGTTTTGTACACGAATATTCACCGAAATATTTCGGGCTGATCTGGTCAGAGAATCCAAAGCTTAAGAAACCATAGGCAATATGTTGTGTACCTTTTTTTTTTAATAGTGTTGTTGCGTTGACAATATTGATTTGTATATTTGTATCATGTCTTATGTTTTTTCGTCCTATTTTGTGACTAGCCTTTTTTATTTTTGTGACTTATTACGGTTTATATTTTAACGATGTTTGTCTAATTCTAAGCATTCTTCCTTCCTGTTCTAATTTAATGTATCTTTTTATAGTTTCTTAAGCCCTGATCGCGGCCTACTGCCGAAAACGCTGAATACAAGTAGTGTATTTTCTTAATTAAATGTTTTAAGTATTATATGAGATTTACCGAATACTCTCAAAATTGTGCTAATATTAAAATAACTCGCCAAGTAATTATAATAATACTATTAACGCAATTTTTCTCAAACATATATTATATTTTTTGTCTATATTCATTTTATAAAATGTGCCCTCCTAATAATAATTTGCTTTGTTTTTCAAATAGAAAGAGGTGACAAAACACAGGCGACGCGAATTTTTCGTAAAATGGCACGAACGTTCCTATTGGCACTGCAGCTGGATCACCGAGTTGCAATTGGATGTTTACCATCCCCTTATGTTCCGTAGCTACACCAGAAAGTACGATATGGAAGAGCCGCCTAAGTTTGAGGAACCTATTGGTAAAATATTTCAAATTCCTTATGTACCTTAGAAAAACAAAAATGTTTTAACAGATGAAGCCGATTCTCGTTGTACAAGACTTCTCAAGATGGGAGGGTCTACAAACGACCAAGAAATGGAAGAAAAGTTTTATAAGTATGGAGTAAAACCTGAATGGCTAATTGTTCATAGAGTTATAAACCACAGAACCATGAGAGACGGGAGAACTCTTTATTTGGTAAAGGTATGTATTGCTTATTTAGTATGTGTCAGTAAATATTTTAAGGTTTCTTTTTTTTTTAGTGGAGAGAGCTGTCTTATGACCAAGCAACATGGGAAGAAGAAAACGATGATATTCCAGGATTAAAACATGCCATTGAGTATTACCAAGATTTAAGAGCGGCTAATTTAAGTGGATCTAAAGCTGGCAGAAAGCCTAAATCCTGTATGTCCAATTTCTCAGGTTTTGGTTCTAAAGTATTAATTTATATTTTTGTAGCAAAACCATCTAAGCCGAGAAAAGAGCTATTGGATGATGAAGGTCGAGTAATCGCACGTAAATACACTTCTCCTCCCGATAAACCTATTAGCGATCTTAAGAAGAAGTTCGACAAACAGCCCGCCTATTTGGACGAATGCGATATGCAGTTGCACGAATATCAATTGGAAGGTCTTAACTGGTTGAGGTACTCATGGGCCAATGGCATCGATACTATTCTAGCAGACGAGATGGGTCTCGGAAAAACTATCCAAACGATAACATTTTTATACTCCCTTTATAAGGAGGGTCATTGCAAAGGCCCGTTTTTGGTATCAGTACCTTTATCAACTATTATTAACTGGGAAAGAGAGTTTGAAACTTGGGCACCAGATTTTTACTGTATTACTTATGTGGGTAAGTCATAACTCTATGCTTATATTATGAGTTAGATATTGTGAAAAGTTGCGTTCATGACGGCTTTCTTTATTCGAAAAACCTTTTTTTATCGAATTGTCAACAAATATAACCCAAATAATAATAATTAGGAGTAAAACTAAATATTTGAGGGACTGTGATAGGTTCAAAACTTGGGTGAAAAAAGTGTGTCACCGTTTCACTATCTATTTTATTAATATTTCTATTATTGGGGGGCAAAAATTGTCAAAAATTGCCAAATCGAGAAAAACGCGTTTGAAACTTTTAGTGCTGAATTTTTGTATTATTTAGTAAGAAAGTGGTTGCCTGGAGGCTAGCGTTTAATTGTATTATTTTTAGGAAACTTTTATAGTTTTTTAAAATTATATATTGCTATCATTTCTTATTTAGGATAAAATTATATGAGTTATACTACATATCAGCTGTTTGAAAATTAAAATATTTTTATTTTTATTTGAATATTAGTATTAGT
Organism: Anthonomus grandis grandis; assembly: GCF_022605725.1. Lineage (NCBI taxonomy): Eukaryota > Metazoa > Arthropoda > Insecta > Coleoptera > Curculionidae > Anthonomus > Anthonomus grandis. Next base: position 6,944,176 of record NC_065562.1, read on the forward strand.
AATCAATTAGAAAAATATTTTCATATTGCTTTTTTCAACCCAAAAAGTATGAAAGGTTTATATATTCTATACGGGGTGGTCTTAAAATCAGGCAGATACAAATACCGGTTGTTATTCTTGAAAACAGTATTGATTTACGAATGTTTTATAAAATATGTTGGGATTTTCATAAAATATTTGTGAAGGGTTTTGTATTGTTTAAAATTTGTTAAACGTTCTGGTGTTGTTGAATATCATAAGGGGCTTTATTTATTTCTCCTTGATCATTTAAAGTCTAAAACTTTTTTTTCGTTGCCAGAAATCAGGACAAAAGCAATAACAATTTTATTTATAGTAAAAGTAATATACATTTTAATTTTTTAAAACAAAGGGGTCATTTTTAATATGGACTTACATAACTAAATCTTTGTACATAGGTATGAAGTAAAAATTAGTTTGAATTTTAAGCATGGGTTATATCTGTGATTTGATGCTAAAATTTCCTCACATTAGGTGTGTATTTTGGACGTATTTTAAAATTCCTAATTTTAAGATAATTTAGATTGGAATTCTCTCAGTGTATTAGTGTGTTAAAAAAGATTGCTATTTCAAGACACCACACTGCCCTGTTTCAAATATCATTTTCATACCAAACTCCTTGGCACATTCTGTAAGTTTAAAGGAAGGTCCAGTTTCAGTTTTAAAATATTATTTAAATTACATATATAAGGATGAAAAGAAGATAATCTCTAGATTGTAGAATTATTTTAGAACACAGTTAAATATGTTAATAATCTTTTTTATTAAAAAAAATATTATGATGAGATATGAATATAGTTTTTAATTTCTCTTGTTCATTTCATAAACATATTTTATACAAGTATTTCAAATGTAGAAACCTAAAACTAAAAAAAAACACATTTTGACAAATAGCATGTTATTTCAATGTTATCAAATGTTATCAAATGTTAATTTCATGTTAATAGAGTATATTTTGAGAACCAAATAGGTTAGAACAAGGCAAGACCAAAGTAAACCTAATTTTAAAATTTTAATTAGAGTGGAGAATAATTGACTAATATATAGAGATGCAAACTAAATTTTTAAATTTTCAAAAAATATTTGGCAATTACTAGCTGTACCGATAACTATTTATTATCTTTTGATATAGTGTTTTTATTCTTTGGCTACACTTGCATAATAATACTCTCGGATACTAACCTTTTACTATAATTTAAACTTGTTATTCAACATTTTGCTTGGTTTGGCATGAAGAAGTCACTATCAATAACATTATTAAAGTTCACATATATTTGTTGTTTATTTAGCAAATTTTAAAATTTGTGAAAAACTGCTGCAAGGATCAAAGTATCTGGATTAATAGCAGAAAAATAAAAAAGTTTTAATACATATTTTCCATGAAAATTCACAATTAGCGTTGCAACCCACAATTTTTGCACGATTGGGTAGGTCTTATAACAAAATAACATTGACATATTAGTTTATAAATTAAAAAGTTTAGGAATTGCAATTGGATAAAATCCAAAATAAACAAAACAAAGCAAACTAACCTCACTTTGTTCGGATTTTTATGTGGCGCCATCCTTCAAAAACTGCTTGAACTTTGAAATACAGTTTTATTCGAATAAATCAATAAAGCAAGGAAATCGGAAAAAAGTACAATTAAAAAAACCTTACATCAGAGTTGCCTGAAATTTGGCACACAGATTCTCTCATATATTCCGCACAGACCCATTATTTTGTTTTGTGATATTCGATCTGGTTATTTTTAAATTTAATAAACTAAATAATTACCATCGGAAAAACCGGCAACAACGTGAAAGCCCCCGACCAAGATGGAAGCCAGCCTGAACAGCTGACGAGGGAAGCCAATAATAGCAAATCACAAAATGTAAATTATAACGGATCGTATTATATAAATTATAAAGAAAAAGTCATATTCCATTTGATTTTTTTAGGATTTTCGGTCATGGTGTTAAAACTATCCCTCTGGCGGAGAAGGATCCAATTAAATTAACTATATTTCGGATCGATTTTTATTGCCCAAAGAATGCGCTATTCAACAATACCAAATTTGTTAAAAGTTAAAGCAGATTATTGCAAAAACAATTGAACGCCCACCACCATCTTTATTTTTGAAATAACTGTTTTTTTTTCACAAAAATGATATTCTGAATCTCTTTAAAAATGTGAAAAAAAAATATAAATATACTTTACAGTACTTTAGATAAATTATTATTTTTTTTATTGATTTATGTAACTTTGTACCAGCCCTATTAATTGTTTACTGTTATATAGAAAAATTATCTAAAAAAACTGCACATTTAGACACAGGTGGTCTATACCTAATCTATACCATGTCACAACCAATGACATATATCACTCGAGGAATTCCCACCGCCACCCACACATCCTCAATACTCGCAGAATTCTCCAAAATCTTAAGACTTAGTGAAGTTTTTATGTAGATCCCAACACCACCACCAACCTTATCTTTATGAGCAAAAGAAAGTCAGGTCATACAGATAAAGATAACAGATAACATCATAAAACCTATCATTAAAAAAATTAACAAAATCTGAAAAATGTGCCGCAAGTGATCTTTTGTTTAAATGACAAAGAAGACAAAAGAAAAGAAAACCATTATATATTATCAACTACGCTACCGCTCAAAAGTATTTGCCCACATATGACTGTTTTAAAGTTATAACTAAAAATAATAAACCCATCAGTTATTCTTATGAAACGGTTTATTTATAACAAAATGAATATAAACAATACATTTTTCAATTAATTAAATTTAAGAAAATCAAATTTTGGATTCATCTACATGTCAGCCTCGATTTTTAATAACAGCTTCACAGAGTTTCGGTAGTCTTCTAATTAATTTGTCCAAAGTTTCCTGAGGTATCTTGTGCCACTCTTTTTGGATGATCCTCCACAAGTCTTCTTTTGATGTGGGGCATGATTTTTGCACTTGTCTATCCAGTTCATCCCACAGTAATTCGATAGGATTGAGGTCCGGTGATTGTGGGGGCCATACGATAACTTTCAGAAGATGTTGCCTTTGTTATTTGCTCGCACAATTTCGACGTGTGCTTGGGGTCATTGTCACGTTGAAAGATGAAGTTTTCCCAATTATTCGAGTACCAGAAGGAAGTACATGGTCACTTAAAATTGTTTTGTAACCCTCTTTTCGAAGAATTCCCTCTATTCTAATTAGATCGCCCACTGCAGATCCTCCGAAACAACCCCACACCATCACCGAACCACCACCGTGTTTAACTGAGGCCACCATACAGTTTTTAGCGACCCTTTCATTGGCATAACAGCAAACAAAAACTCGCCTCTTCGTTCCAAAAACCTCGAATTTCGACTCGTCACTCCAGAGTCCAATGATAAGTCCAATGATAATACCTTTTGTTTCTACCGATAACTCTTTTGTTTTAGCCATTTTAAAGAATGTTGAAAAACCAGCAAAGTAACGGTGACAATCGTCAATAAGCAAGCGAAATTATTTACCAATGTTACACAAAATCAGTTCTTAAAGACTAAACACCTTTAAATGTTTCAAATTTCATCGGAAACGAGCTGTAAACGGATTAGTTTTTTAGAGAAGTGCATATTTTCACTACATTGTTTGTTATTTGCAAGGCTATTTTTTAATACTGAGTGTTTTTCAACGAACCATAGTTGATCGGTATGCTGTTTAAGCATATATGCAATTTACAAAAGAGATACAATCTAAATATAGGTATAAAGATAAGATTTTTGTATCTAATTTAAAATATTAAAAAGAATATATGGTGGGCACATACTTTTGAGCGGTAGTGTACCTAGCAGACAAAAAACTTTCCAGCATACAGTTATACAGGGTGTACCATAAATAATGGTAAATAATCAGCAGATTCTTAAAAAAAAAAGAAATTAGGTTAAGTTAAATTTTCCTAGCCCTAAGTCAAAGACAATCAAGATACGGGGAGATAAACTTCTTGTTTTTTTTTTTTTACTGGGTCATAAATTTTGCATGTATTCTTCGTTTGTAACAAAATTTGAAATACGGTTTATTTTATATGTCAAATCTTAAAATTAAACTAATAATTTAATCATAATTTATTTTTTTTTTAAATTATGTCATAGAGGGTGTCACTAGCATATTTTTATTTTTTAATTCCGTAACTTTTTTAGGCTTGGCACAATTTAATTTTTTATTTCAAATATGCATTGTGCAAACAGTTTTGCTTAAAAAAGCTATACTTCAAGAGCATCTGCTGGTCGTTCAAACATGGCATTCAAGAATTTTTGAGAAAAAAACGTTTTTGCAAATAATTTTTGTTTGTTAAGTTTGGTAATTTATATTTAACTCATTATTTCAGGTGATAAAGACTGCAGAGCGGTGATCCGTGAAAATGAGCTAACTTTTGAAGAAGGAGCAGTAGCGCGGGCCGGCAAGGCGTCCAAACTGCGTGCTACTTCTGTTAAATTCAACGTTCTACTAACCAGTTATGAATTGGTTTCCATAGATTCAGCTTGTTTGGCATCAATCGATTGGGCTGTGCTGGTTGTAGACGAAGCTCATAGATTGAAGAGTAATCAGTCAAAATTCTTCAAGGTAAAGAGATATTACACATATTTAAAATATTGGAGTAGAAGATTGTCTCAGGGTCGCATATATTTAACGTGGATTATAAGTTACTGTAAATTTTCAAAAACGAAAAACTTTCTTAAGAAACATGTTTATTGAAAGTGAACACTTGCCGTGAGTCATATAAAGAGTTGTTTGTTTTGTATCTGTTTTTGAGACAAATTGACACGATTAAGACATAGAAGATAGAGATAATTTATAAAGTCCAATAGTAATTCATAATCAACATAACTTTATAGGTTACTAAGAAATGTACTTAACTAGAAGTCAAAAAAAATACGAGAAAATTAAATTCTCAAACCTAGGTACGGCCTATTGAAGATTGTTGATATTTTGGCAGTAATCAGTTTCATTTTTATGGACGGGACACATTTCTCCAGTAATTTCTGGTTGTTGGTATTTTTTATATATAAAAAAAAATATGTATTTTTTTATGAATTGGCAACGTATGCCGCTTTTTACGACTCTACAGTTTTTCCGATTTTCATATCACAATTTAATATAATTTACCACATTTGAAAATATCTTTTGACACACTACAATGACTTCTGTAATTCGCTTTACCCTCGTACGGTGATAATGCTTTTATTTTTTTTAATGTAAAATAAATTATTCTGATGTTTAGAAAGTGGAACTTCTAGGAGACCAGTTGGTCCTTATCTGTATAAAAATTTAAAAAACTTGACACTAAATTGGCTAGAAATGAATAAATATTGACATTTTTGTATTAAACGGCGGAAAACAAAATAGCATACAGTAAAAAAATAAGTATACGCTCAAAAATATTTCGTAAAAAATAACTAAATTATCCAAAAAAAAAGGTTAACACAACATTTTTAAGGTTTAGACAAAAAATACTATTTCATTCAATAATGCTTAATATTAAATAATATTTAGTTGGCCACTCCTTGGTCTTAATGACTGATTGACATTGCCTTCTTATTGAGTCTATTAACTTCTCAATAGTCGACTACAACTTTATTTCATTCTTCCTGCAAAACTAGCCATAGATCTTCTGGGCTTTTGATTGGAAAGACCAATTCAATACTTGATCCCAACCCAACAATTTCTGCTACGCGGAGCAATTTTTTGTACCTACCACAAGCTTGTACTAACTTGATTCAAGCATCATCCGGGTATGGAGTCTGCATGTCAGTATTCAATAAGGTTGCAAACCAAATTGATCTGAGTTAGCCCTTTTGTTTCTTTGTCATTATGTGCTATAAAATGCAATTATCTAACTTAGCGTTACTCAAAGTGTGCTCCGCAAAACCCCGGTAGAGCTCCGCCAGCAGTCATAACGTTGATTGAAGAGGCGAGAAGATATGCATATTTACGGGCAAAAACGTGACCCAAAAAGCGCGCGGCAGATAGATGGCGCCACGCTCAAACGCGCGCGGAAATCGTTTTGCCGTTTCTCGCTCATTATTGTTTAGCGGAGCTCGCCAGCATCTTCTAAGGGAGTTTTTGCATGTTCGGCGTATTATTCTGTATTATTATCGTTTTGAATTATGTCAAATTCAAGCAAGATTAACGAGTGTGCTTATCGGGGATGTACTAATACTAGGAAGAGAAAAAACAATTCTCTTACTTTTTTTAAAATTTCCGATCTTAAAGCCAGTGACACTTAATGAGTGGATACAAAACACCGGGAACGCTGAAATATTTATTAAGGACGAAAGCATGTTAAAAAGCAGATTTGTTTGTGAGAAACATTTTGATAAAAAATACATTGTGTATAACGCCGGCAAAAGGAAAACTTTATTAAAAAATGCAGTTCCCGGTTCATGGAAAGGTAAGATAAACATTTATTTAAATAGGTCTCAAGATTATAATTGATTTATTTTTTTTTATTGTTGCCATCACACATAGTCTATATTCGTCACCTATCAAAAAACCTGCTATTAACCACCATTCAAACTATTGTAAATGTGCAGATTTGCTCTTTCAATTTACTATAAATCTCCAAGCTGTTATAAATTTTTAAGGAATAAGTTATTATTCTCTCTACCTTCAGTATGCACTATTCAGTCGTGGTTAAAAGTAATTAACCTAAAGACTGGACTTGAAAACACGTTCACAAAAAAACTTTTTACGAAAGTAAAATCTGTGGAAAACTCAGAACGAGTGTGTGCAGTTCTTTTTTGATGAGATTGCATTAAAACCTAAATTAGACTACAATAAGGCACATGATTATATTGAGGGTTTTGAAGATATGGCATTTCTTGGTCGTCATGATTCTATTGAAAATACAGCTCTAGTTTTTTACGCAAGAGGTATTTTTGAAAACTGGAAGATTCCCTTGTGTTATTTTACCTCTCAAGGTCCGGTTAAGGGCGATATTAACAGAAATAATAAAATATGTTATAAAAAATTAAAAAAAAACTAGGGCTTATTCCAGTGACATTAACATGTGACCAGGGAACAAATAATCGAAAAGCTTTTAAAAATTTAGGTGCTTCAGAAGAAAGACCCTTAATAGAGATTGAAAACCTAAAAATATTTACCATTTTTGATGTTCCCCATTTACTTAAATCTTTAAGAAATAATTTCATGAATACGAAATTAAAATTTATAGTTGATGGGCATTCGGTATCTTGGTTTGATATTTTAAAACATATGAAATGGACAAAAAAAGCAAAACTACAAGAACATTACCAAAGTTAACCGACAATCACTTAAAACCAAATACTTTTCAAAAAATGAGAGTGAAATATGCTGCCCAAATATTTTCAAACTCAGTTGCCGCTGCTGTTAAGTCAGCTGGTCAATTACAGGCGTTTAAAAGCACAACTGCTCATAATACATCCGATTTCTTAAAAAACGTTAATTTAATTGTTATTCTCTTAATAGCAATATATTGTCAGATTCCAATCCAAATAAAAAACCTTTATCTATAACTAATTCAATGTCATTGAAAAACCTTCAATTTAGTCTTGAATATTTCAAGACAATTCAAGTAACTGAAGGTGGAAATAGAAGAAATAACATCTATTGTATTAGCGGATTTATTTGGACTCTTACATCTATTCTAAGGCTTTGGGAATATTTATTATCTTAATTTAAATACAAATTTCTTTTTACAAGTCATCTCAATCAAGATCCTTTAGAAAATTTATTCTCAATTGCTAGAAATAGATGTGGATATAATCCAACTCCCTATGTTCAACAATTTAGAGTGTCTTTACAGTACATAATAAATATAAGGCTACTAAATTCATTAGAAACGGGAAATTGCAAAGATCTACAAGAATTTTTAAATGTCGATGAGTCAAAGCCAAATCTTGATAAGTCATGTGAAAAAGAAATCCTTATAGATATGGAGAAAAACCCTGTTTCTTCTTACAATATTAAAGAACTTGGTGCCACAAATAATGCCCAAGGAAGCAATCATACTGAGATAAATAATACTATTTATAATAAGATTACTTTAGAAACTTGTTCCAATGTATACGTTGCTGGTTATTTTGCATATACTATTTTAGAGAGGTTCAAGTGTGAAAATAACTGTGAAGATTTTTTACTTCAAAATTACATCGAAATTAATGACAAAAAAGAAATATTTTTATTAAATAAAGAATATGCAAACTTAAATTATATTTCAAGTTTAAAAATTCCATCGGATAATTTTTAAATTTTAACCCAACATCTCATGAATAAATTTAATGTAGTTTTTGATCATTTAAAGTTAACCCGTAATGTTTTTAAGTCAACGTTTAACATTTTGTGAAATGAAATAGTATATCTATTAATCTATTAAGTCCATTAATTTATGCCCGCAACATATTAAAGTTTTCATAAAACTATTAAGAATTAAAGTTGAATTCAACTTCTAAGAAGCCGCATAGAAAAATACGTATTCTATCTAATCAATGACTGAAAATTAAATCTTGCCTCTTCAGTCAATGTTTAAACAAATAAAATAAAATATATTGATAAATATTATTTAAATAACCTTTATATGTAAATAATAATAATAATAATGTTTATTTCGAAAAAATAATAATACAAAGTAACCAAGAATACAATTGGAAACATAATTAACTACTAAGTTGGTGCGTGTTCCCATTCAAAATACTTATATAGATATATCAAGCTCAGACCAAATAAAATCTAATATTATTTGAACAGTATAGTGATTACAAGCTAGCAACAATTAACATTAACCAAACAATTGCTCAATATTAATATGAATGATCCAAGTTTTTATTCTATACTTGATCCTGGCATAAGGGTTATCTCTCAAATCAAGAGGCATCATATTGTAAATTTTTGGAGCTGTATAAATTAACGATCTTTTAGTAAAAGTAAAATTTATTTTAGGAAAGGATAGAGGATTGCTACTTTGAAACCTTGTTGCCAAAGGCAATACTGGTCTACTTTTAGCTATTTAATTATTACAAAGAAGTCTTGTAACTGAATTTACATAAATGTGATGCAGATATATGCAAAATACTTTTACTACCATTTATTTATGATTATTTCGTTACGTAAAATTTTCTGCTAAAAATTTATACGAGCCCCGTCTCATTTCAGTTGGCCCACTTAGTAAAAAACGAATTTATTATTCTTTTATCGAATCTTTATTCCAAAATATTACAATACCAAAAAGTATCTCATATAAACATTATGTGTTATCTCAAAAATTAGATTTTGATTGATTGATACATTTTTTAATCATATTTAAAATAGTAGAAATAAATTTCTTGTTTCTATTTTTTATTTTATTTTAACTCTTTAGGCATATACAAGGGTTCTATTCATTAGGTCTGAAATCCACTAGCAAGAAATTTGGGATAGTTTTAATCAGGGGTAGTACCAAAACTTAATAAACACCATGCCTTAAAGAATTGCGGTTGTTTTAAAAAATAAAAATATGTTCAATATAAATGTGTTTACTTTCCCATTTTGTTGTGTTTATAGAATAAGTCAAGCTTATTATTTGTTTAAAACTATATAACACTATAAAATTTGTCTATTTTTGGTGGTTTAAACAGAAATTATTAAGAATTTTCAATTGGGCCAACTGAAGTGGGACGGGGCTCGTATGTTATGAACAATGTAATTATAAGGCGATTATTCATAATGCCCAATGCCCGGGCAATTTCAGAAATATGATGCTATTTATCAAACCAGAATATTAACCCAAAAACAATCCAAACCTACCATTTTCGTTGGTTGGATATATAGGGTTGGATTGTTTTTGACCTTTATAAAATCTACAATAGACATTTTTAGATTAAAAAAAAATACATTTAAAAGTTTTCAACTAAAGACTTACCCTATGAAACAAAAGTCAATCTAAAGGTGTATAACATATATATGTTTTCAAGATTAATTTTTTTTCAAGGTATTTTTTTTTAAATTTATAAGCTGTAGGCCCAAAAGCTTAAAACACTTTACTATATGTATATTTTTGCACCTTGTATAAAAAATAACAGCCTCTGGTTCTGCCGAAATGAAGGCCAACTCTATAATATACTGTACTTTTAAAAATAAGCAAAATTATGTTACTTATATTACTTATTAGATTTTATACTTAAAAAAAAACAAAATATGAAACTAAACCTTGCAATATTTTCTCCCAAATTTATACTATGGAATATGCGAATATGTCCTCAAACAGAAATAGCGCAATGCGAAAACTCCCATTTCTCTGCGATATTATGTCTCGTCATTGTTAATACCGAGCCTGCCAAGCGAGTTTCATCATTCCTACGTATAGGGGCGCCACCTTTTAGCTTCTAAATTGCTAGATAAAGCAAAGAACGACTGGCTGCCGCGGTCACGAAATTTTATACAGTATTTGCGCATCTTTTCCCTTTTCAATCAACGGTCATAATAAATGAATGCATGTATTAAAGTGGACCCTATAAGAATTAAATTACCTAAGATAAAAATAAACAACCCAAACGAAACGCCTACTTATAGGTGTTACCGGTACATATACGAAAATTTAATATATGTATTATTTTGAGTAAATGCCCGACCTATTACATCCAAATGTTACCGCGTTACTCGTACGCCACCATTCGCCCCCCGGACTATAAGCAATCGAATGACCTCGGTTCGTCGCGCTGTTTCTCGTGTTCGTGCATCAACGCGTACTTCGGAGAAAATCGTCTCGCTCTTCGAAGTTTCTGAGGAATTCGAGATGATTCGATGGTTGCTGGTATAATATAAAGGAGGATTGTTTGGCGCGGAGAATTTATTAATCAAGCAACGTACCGCAAAATTTACTCGAACCGCGCTCAGTATTTTATGTTCGCTTGTTGTTGTTCGTAGTGGTTGTAAAATCTTGTATTTCGTGCGTCAAGAAATACTATTTGTCATAAAATTGACCAAATCAAATTAGTGTTAATGAAGAATGGAGCGCTGGCTTAAAGGTGTTGCAAAAAATGTGGTTCGCTTGGATCAAGGTGATATGACGGCGTCAAGTTCTAGTTTTATGGTTTCAAGTTCAAGTAGTAAAACATCTAATGACACACTGAAGGTAAAATAACGAAAGTATGACGAATCATACATTAATCTCGGATTTGTTGATTCCAACGGCTCACCTCTTTGTATTTTGTGCAGCAAACTCCTTCCTAATAGTTCGATGGTACCTGCTAAGATGCGCCGACATTTAGAAACTACATCCCGACTTCAAAAACAAAAGTAAAGAATTTTTTCTACGTAAAAAAGAACAATTACTAAGAAGCCAAAAAACTATGATGTATGCGACTCAGACTGATAATAAAAAGGCCACGGAGGCATCGTATTTGGTTAGTTACGGCATTGCCCAAGCAGGAGAAGCATCTTCCTACAGTGCCGCAGAACGATATAGTTACGCGCCGAATTGGGGATATCACAGCGGGGGATCGGAATTGGTCCTACTCGGAATTTGTCCTACGTTTACGAATCCGGCCGAACGGTTAAAAACAGTGTTGTCAGAACTCTAATATATTCTTAGCAATGTGACCGAAATTCAGTTCAGGGAGGGGGATACTGTGTGAAATTGAATGTGATACCAACCATACAACAACTACAACGAATAAGGCCGTTCAACCTAGAACTTATTGTTGTGTGTGTTGCAAAGATGGAAGGATTTGGTAATCAAAGATTTTTTGATCAAGAATTTATTAATGAAGCCAGAAGGTATGAAACTTTTAATAAAATTTAAATTTAAAATTAAATCAGTTTAATACTTATACAAATTATTATAAAATAGACAATATATGAGGAAAATCGTAGTTTTATGACCAATATGCTCTATTTTTTTTTTAAATATACGAAACCTGATCCAACCTTGGGCCAACCTAACTCGCCCTAACTTTGTGTTATCAAATGATTGAATTGTGTTGTTTTGAATATTTTAAGAAAATAGAGAATATTGGTCATAAAACTTCGATTTACCTCATATATTTATGGCCTATTTTACTTGGATCGTTACGTTATTGCCCGGCCATTATCGTTAATGTACGAATTTTCATCATTGACCGTAACATATACACTATACAGAATACCCCATATTTCCATATAACTTAATAATACAGTTGCCGCCCGCGTGCGCCATCTAGCTATTAACAGTTGCGACACAGACAATCCATCGCATCGGCCGCTATTTAGCCGCCGAAATTCGTAAATACGACGTTGTCAAATATAAATGCCTCCTATCCTTGCTTCTATTTCTATATCGAAATACAAACCCAGGATTTTCGAGGAAAAGCCGAACCGTTCCGATCGACCGTAGGACAAAATCTGAGTAGAACTAATTCCGCCTTCTCATCACAGCAAACATAACACAAGAACTGGTTTCACGGCTTCAAAATAACAAATTCGTCTTGCAAATGGATAAGTCGACTGATGTTGCTGGACTGGCCATCTTGCTAGTAATTGTGCGATATTCATATAAACATTCACTCGAAGAAGACTTGCTTATGTGCTCATCGCTGCCTACTAACACAACCGGAGAAGAAATTTTTAACACGATTAACATATTTTTTGAAGAAAACCAACTCGTTTGGAATGATTGCATTGATAATTGTACCGATGGAGCCAAGGCAATGACAAGTAGAACAGCAGGATATCACGAATAAAAATGAAAGCGCCAAATTGTAGTTCCAGCCACTGCATCCTGCATAGACAATCACTCGCGGTTAAGAAAATGCCACCAAATCTAAAATTGGTTCTTGATGAGTCAGTAAAAATAATTAATTTTGTCAAGTCACGTTCACTACAATCCCGATTGTTCTCAATATTATGTGAAGATTATGGTAGCTATCATAAAACACTATTGCTCCATATTGAAGTGAGACGATTGTCTCGGGGTAAAACTTTGACAAGGCTTTTAGAACTAAGAACAGAATTAGGATCTTTTCTTATTCCTTTTAATTTAAAAGACCGTTTGTCCGATAAAAGCCGGGTATTTAGACTAGCATTTTTAGCAGACATGTTTGGAAAACTTAACGAATTAAACCTGTCACTACAAGGAAAACAGACAACAGTTTTCAATGCTAACAACAAAATAACTGCCTTTAAAAGGAAATTAGATTTTTGGATTACTTGTTTTGGTAAGAGAGAAATCGAAAGCTTTTCATTGCTAAGTGAGCTCCTTAGTCACCATAGTCTTAGTGATACAGAAATATTTCAAAATGAAATATTTGTTGAATTGGTGCAATATCTCAATGATCTGCAAGGGACTTTTGAATCTTACTTTCCTGAAGAACATAATACAAAACTGAAAATAAACGCATGGATTCAAAACCCTTTTTCATCTAAATTGCAGAAGCCTGAAAATATGTGAAATCAGATCTATGAATCATTTCTAGAAATGACATCGGATACAAGCATGGAAAGATTGTTCAAAACATTTTCACTAAATGATTTTTGGTGCAGGGTTCGTGATGAATATCCACAACTTGCCACAGAGGCTTTGAATGTTCTTGTGCCATTCCCAACAACGTATTTGTGTGAAACGGGATTTTCAGTATATACAGCTATAAAAATAAAATACCGCAATAGACTGGATGCCGAACCAGACATGAGAATTCAACTTTCTTCTATCAAGCCTGACATTACCCAGTTAATGAGGAATGAAAAACAATTACATGCCTCGAATTAAATGAACTTAGTGTTATCATTTGCTTACTAACTCACTACTTACTGCATCTATCTTTTTTTTGAATGATTATTAATAAACAATTCACATATAACTGCTTTTGCTTTTAGTTTAGAGTTTAGGGTTCCGTTAAAAATTTAGTTTTTTAAAAGGGTTCCGTCACGAAAAAAGTTTGAGTAACTTTGATCTAACTTATATAATTATACTACCTTATTGATTCATGTCATGTTGTACCAGCTACTATTTGTACTACTACTTGTAACATTAAATTATTAATTGTTTACTGTTGGGCTGTTTTCTAAATAAATATAGCACGTACGAATTACGCATATCACACTACCCCAAATCGGGAGTGGAGTATTCAGAATTTGTTTTTGGGGAAGGGGCTATATACTATACTATATAATATAGTGTTTATCAGCCAAATGGAATAAATTCCCTAATAAATAAATAGGGACATTTAGAAAAAACGCTCAGACACGTCGCTTGGTATTTTTACCTGCCTACTTTTACCAGTAAATTTGCTTTTACAGGGTGTGTCATGTAACAGTGGTCAATATTAACTTTTTTATGACACCCTGTAAATTACTCAATTTTGGAATCTTCAGAATACTCTAAACATAGTCCATATTTAATGTCCTGTGTTAATTTTGACCCTGTTTCGGATATATTTATTGCAAAAATTAACACTAAAAACAAAGAAAATTATTTGGTTACATAAATTCGTTATTACACACTCGAAAACTAATAAGTAATACTGTTTATCTCTTAATTAAACAAAAAAAAACATTAATGACAATGTAGGAGATGTTCAATATGCTCGCCACGAACCTCCTGGCAACATCCTAGAAATTTCTTCTAACGTTACTCAAGATATCAGGCGTAACCGAACCAATCGCATGTCAGATCAGGGGATCGTGTTGGCCATTCCATTGGTCGTCGTCTCCATAGCCTGTAGTTTGTCAAATTTGGCACGACATTTTGGAGCAGTGTTAAATAATTTTCACCATTCAAATTGCCATGGATGAACAAGGGACCTATAATATGCTCTCCAATAATTCCTGTCCAAACGTTGACCTTTTCAGGGTGTTGGGTATGTTGTTCTTTTATCCAGTGAGGAGGATTTTCTTTAGACCAATAGCGGCAATTTTGTCGACTTAACCTTAAACTTCATGGTCATGCTCATGAAGTTTAAGGTGCACTCATCAGAAAATAGAACATGCTCTGATTGGATCTCATTGTTATCTAACTTTGTCATCATTTGCTCACAAAAATCCGTTCTATCAAAATCGTCTTCCATCAGTTCCTGAGTTGGTATAAATTTATAGGGATTTATTTATTTTTTTTTCAATGTTCGAATAATCGATGAATGGGGCTAGCATTCAACATTGGAGCTGCTTTTCGACCAGAAATGAATTTTCCTCAAACTCAAGCATAATATCCAATTTGATATCACTTATTTGCTTCGCAGCTGTTTTTTAATATGCCTTACATGTTCAAGCTTACAAAACTACTTTTCTAAATCACCCCTTGGGATATTCCATGAAAATTTCCCGAAATTGGAAAAATTTTCATGGAATAAACAACCAACTTGCATTTGTTTCCGTGTGTTATTTCCATAATCAATCATCTGTATAATTATTATTTTGTGCGTTTCTATTAAATGAACCGTTCTTCTTATGAGCAGTTAACGAAATTCAAATCTTAAACTAAAGTTTATTTATTTATTTTTTAATCTCGTATCAGTAAGAAGGTATGTCGAAATGGTTTATATTTACTTTCCCATTATTAAAATTGAAATAAAAAATTAAAATTAAGTGTGTTGTAACGAATTTTTGCAATGAATCCGAAAACATACTGTACGTGAAATTTGTCGAGAATATTCTGAAGAATCCAAAAATTGAGTAATATACAGGGTGTCGCAATTAAAACAAGAAATTTGATATTGGCCACTGCTACATGGCACAATCTGTATATTTTTTTTGTTTAAAAAAATAGGCAAGTAAAAATAACTATTATCTGCGTTTTTTCGAGAATACCTCAATTTGTTTATTATGGAATTTATTCTATTTGGCTGATACACACTGTAGGTATGTCGTTGCCTTAAAGAAAATCACACCGTAGAATTTTTTTGTTTCTAACGACAAATTAGAAGAACCCTTATTTTACAAAGTTGGGGGGTGAAAAATCGAGGTATGCGGGAATATTGATCCTGCTTCTCAAAACTCTTAATATCTCTAACAGGTTTTTAAAAAACAAACAATTCTTACTCATTGTTACTATTTTCTTTTCAGTTCTTAAGCAGCTACAGTATCCAATATAAACTTTTACTGACTGGTACCCCACTACAAAACAACTTGGAGGAATTGTTCCATCTGCTAAATTTCTTAAATCCACAGAAATTCAATGATTTACAAATATTCCAGAATGAGTTTGCTGATATATCAAAGGAAGATCAGGTACTTTATTACTTTTTTTGTTCAATATTTTTAAGCCCTCTTTGAACATTTAATCAGAAGATAATATTTATTTCAATTCGTAATCTCACTATCTTATTTATTAAATTTTCATTAACCCTTCAGGTTAAAAAACTGCATGAAATGTTGGGCCCACACATGCTGCGTCGTCTAAAGGCCGACGTACTGAAAAATATGCCTTCAAAATCAGAGTTCATTGTGAGAGTAGAACTTAGTCCGATGCAAAAGAAGTATTACAAATATATTCTGACCAGGAATTTCGAAGCCCTGAATCCGAAAGGTGGCGGGCAACAAGTTTCATTGCTGAACATCATGATGGATTTGAAAAAATGCTGCAATCATCCCTATTTGTTCCCCGCCGCTGCAGAAGAAGCTCCTTTGGGATTGCATGGACAATATGATATTGGACATTTGACAAGGGGTAAGTAAGTACGGGGATTTCATTGGGAAAAAGGGTTTCACAAAATCCATAATTTATCGGTCTATCGCCCTATATAACCGTAATTTAGCGTGGTTTAGCAAAAATACAATTTTCTAATTCTCTTGAATTTAGAAGAACCCTTTTTTTTAATTTCGAGTAAGTAAACTTTGTAATATTTCACGATAAGAAACATGGTGGCCTACCTAATACTTGAGATTGGTGAGACATGATGACCTACCTAATACCTAATACTTGGGACTACCAGAATAAAAAATCCAGGTCAGGCTTTGGTAAAATTTTCAGGGTGAATTATTACCCTGAAAAGTAACATTTTAAATTTTCCTTCGTTAGCACATTAAGAAAAATATATTCTGGTTAAAAATTTGTAAAACTTTCCGTAGAAAAAATATGTATGAATAGCTTGAAAATGCTTGAAAATTAAATTAGCTGGTTTAAACTTCAAAATACTTTGGAAAAAAATATGCGTAAGTGTTTCATTAATTATTTATTATTTAAAATAAAAAATACACATTATTTACACAATGGAAGAGATTCAAAATCAAAATAGAGCATTTAATATTTTATATATATTTTTTTTCAACATTTTTAAAAAATGTTTTGTGATGTATTCTTCTAATAACATACGCACAAATAAAACAACCTGTTTTAAGTAATTTCTAACGACCATCATCTGTTTATTTGAACAAAAAAAACTAAGAATACTGAAAAGTGTATTAAAATAAAAATTACATAATTTTCTCATTTAAAACTGCAAAGTTGGCCCTTGGTTTTTATTGTCTTTAATAAATTTGAAAGATGTTTTTCAAAGTTTTGCTACGTCTATTTGAGCTAAAAATGCCTGCTGTTAAGTGCTGAAACAGCGGTTGCTATGGTGAAGAAGTGAGCGTTATGTAAACGTTATTATATATGTACATTATATATATGTTATATATATATACAGGGTGTCCCGAAAGTTTTCAAATCCCCTTTGCTTTTTTGCAGCTCCGTATATTGGTTTGAAAAGTACCAAAATAATTTCCTTTTTTAATATTACATAAAAAATGTATATCTTATTAAAGTCGCCAGGAGCGACCATTTTCGAAATAATCGTATTTGTAGGTTTTCATAATATGTGAATGACTTAAATTCACTAGATTTTTAGCAATGCAATTCTAAATAAAATTAATACCTAAGATTATTGATATTAATAATATGTAAAATTAGAATAGTTACTAAATAAAAAAAATATTACGACTTCTTTGTTAATTCTTATATCACTACCAAAGTAAATGATATTTATTTATTTTTTATATATTTTATTTAAAATAAATATACCAAAAACAATAATAAACAAAGAAACATACAAATAACGCTACTATAACAACTGTTCAAAATGCAAAATGCATTAACTTCAATGCATTTTGAAATTTTTTAACATATTTACAGAATTTACAATGTTTAAATTTAGTTCATTTAGATTATTTATAGGACTATCATAAACAATTGATTCCAAATATCCCTAAATACAGAGAAGTCCATGGGGTTTAAGTCTGGACAACGCGCAGGCCAAAGCAAAGGTCCTCCACAGCCAATCCAACGTTCGGGATATTGTTCGTCAAGGTAATTGCGTACCTGTCGAGAAAAATGCGGTGGCGCCCCATCTTGCATAAAATACATGTTCTGCCTAACATTTAATGGTACATCTTCTAAAAGACTTTCAAGTTCATTTCGTAAGAAATTTGTATTCAGTATCAGTATTTGAAATTCAGTATCCCACATATGATAATTTCTAAAGTTAAATACGCCGCGTCTAGTAAATGTAGCCCCCTCAGTAAATAACACTCTGCTGATAAGCATTGCATCTGCGTTTTGCATATTTTTAAACTGACGACAAAACTGCATTCTGGCTGGCAAATCTGGTGGGATCAAACACTGAACTGGTGTAAAGTGGTATGGATAGAGGCCTTCTTTCTGAAGTACTTTACCAACACATGATTTTCTTACACCCAGGGGCGGCTAGTGCATAAGAGCTGCAGAACCCCCAACATTTTCATACAGATTAACTATTTTTGAAATTATTTAATATTTTTCTAAGTTAAATTAAATTAAAACCTAACAAAATAATAAAACAGTATATTTTCGGCCGAGAACGTCATATAGTAGGTCTCAATGCCTTCAATCCGCGGTCCAACGCACCCCGAACGAACACCTGATTATTACAGTCGGCCAAGTAAAAACTGTTGGCGTGACCATCACTACAGTTACAATGCCATTAACGCAACCTAGCTGGACCACATTCAAGTTCTGTGCTCCGCGTTGAGCCCTTTTCCTGGCCCCGCACCGCACTTCGCCTAAGTTTAGATAGCGAATTTTAAGTCGGAACGGAGCTGCAAACATTTGCAGTAATTCTGCTGACTGTTGACGGTTTTGCATTTAGTTGTTGGTTGTTTTTTTTGCGTTGTGTGTTGTGCTGTGTTCAGATCTCTATACTCTAAAAATGAATGTGGTGTATAATTTGATTAATATAAAATAATTCTCCCAATTTACGTACAAAGAAAAAATAAAACTAAAAGAGGAAGAGCGGCCGTTGCCCGATATTTTAATAGAAAAGTGTGGTTCAAGCCGTAGAAAATCATATTAAAGAATTTTTATTCCAGATATTTATGCTAGAAATAACTGGATATGCGGATGTAATAAAAAAAATGATCTTTTTTGTTTCCTTTTTATTTGGTGGGGGACAAATCTTGGACTGTAGTTGGCGTAACTGACCTGGTGCATCTAAGTGAAAAAATTAAACGCCACGAAACATCGAGAAATCATTTAAACAATGTAATGAATCTGGGTTTGTTGGGTAATGTTAATATTTGTGAAAAGTTGGACAGTGCCTATTGGACAAATATTCGATTATATAACGAGAACGTAACAAAAAACAGGTATGTTCTAAAATTATTGACTGCATAAAATTTTGTGGATTATTTGAGCTTGCGCTTAGGGGCCACGAACTTTGACATCGGAAAACCCAGGTATTTTTCGAGGTCTGATAAATTTTACAGCTGAACTTCATAAAACAGTGGCGGAACATTTAAAAGACTCGAGTGTATTTAAAGATATATCAAAAGGTATTCAAAATGACATTTTGGATTGTATATTGGAAGTTTGCCACGAAAAAATTTTAGACGAGATTCGCACAGCTCCATATATTTCCGTTATAGCAGATGAAACAACGGATGTGTCAGCCAAATCTCAAATGGTTGTAATTTTTAGATACATCCAAAATGGGGAACCGGTTGAACGGTTCTGGACTTATTTGGAGCCACAAAATGTAAATGCAGAAAGTTTGACTGCTGATATTCGCAGTGTCTTAGACCCGATTTTAGAAAATTCTAAGGGTAAATTGATAGCTCAAAGCTTCCATCGTAGCAGCAGTAATGAGTGGCAGAAATACTGGTGTTCAGGCGTGAATTAAAGATCAGTACAAATTTGCTCATTTTGTACACTGCTATGCGCACCACTTGAATTTAATAATGTCTAAGCATCTGAGAGCTCCCAAGTTCGAGTTTTTTTTGGCAATCTTCAGGAAATTCCTTTATTTTTAAAAAATTCTCCGCAGCGCGTAGCTGTGCTTAATAGAATTGTTGGGAAATAAATTTCCCACGGAGCACCAATACGTTGGAATTTTAATATTAGAACAGTTAACATCGTATTTGAACATCGGTAATCTATGCTTGAATGCATGGAAGAAATAGAAAATTCATTTATTAACTCAATGGCATGTACCGCAGCTTCCTCAATAAGAAGAATATTACAAGATTCAAAGTTTATTTTCTGGCTAAAATTTGTTCACCGTATTATGCCACACACCGATATCTTGTACAACGAATTACAAAAACGAAAAATTGATCCTATAGAAATCACCACAAAATATAAGTTTTTGAGCAGAGCATTACGACAGTAAGAAATTCAATTGACGAAATTATTAATGAAGCCAAAGATATTGCATCCTTGCTTGAATGTGAAGCAGGACCTCCTAAAAGAAAAAGAAAATATGACAGTCAATTCGATCACGGTATTGCTGCGTTAGAAGTTTGTGACATAATTATTAATTGCGCTAAGGATAGATTTCATTTTAAAAATCATTTATTAGCTGCTTCATTGCTGTATTCTGACCAGTTCGCTAACTATATTAATTATTTTCCTGATGAAAAATTAAAAGTAACTTGCGATTCATACCCCAACTACCTACTATTCATACCCCGGACTTAATACTAGTTTTTTTTTAATAAGAATACCTATATAACTATTTTTTTTTTAATAAGAACACCATTTAATGAAAGCTATATGAAAAAGTTTAATTTTGTCTAGTTTAAAAAAACATCTTTGATTTCTCCGCGTTTCTCCCCTTTTTTGCAATCTTTTATATTTTATCGATGAATGTGCAGCACTCATCGATACGCATCTCTCACCTAACCACGAGCCGCCACTGCTTACACCCGAGGCTGCTGCTATTCACCTAGTACTTAACCCGGGATTTTTTGCTACGCGGACTAAAATTTCTTCTTCCTGTTCTTGGGAAATATTTTGGGCGGCCCAAAACAGGCATTTTTGGCTGAAATGATCCAATTTCTCCTAGTCGGCTATGAATAATTTATGGTTTGATTGTTTTGTGTAGTCTATCTGGAAATATTTTCTGATACCTGCGTCTTGCATGCCGTCCAAATTTACTTGCCGCGTAAACACAAAGCATATCACGCATCTCAAATTGCTAAACAAACTAGGCATCATTTAAAATGATTAAACTTAAGAGAAAAACTTTTTTATTCGTTTTAAAAGTGTTATATTACATTCAAAAAGTTTGACATAAATAATACAAACGCCAACTTGTCTCCAACGCCAACTGCCAAAAATGCGATTTTAATAAATTAGTAAATAAATATTATTTTAAACATTTTATTGAAAAATGCTGATTATGTCGAAAATGGTTGCTCCTAGCGACTTTAATAATGTATAAATTTTTTATGTAAAATTAAAAAAAGGAATTTATTTTGATACTTTTTAAACCGATATACGGGGGTTAGGGGTTCTAAAAAAGTAAAAACTAACGCAACGAGCGCCCTTTACCGAAAACACGAAAACTGTATACCAACTTTTGTTTTTCTTTTTAAAAGACTTGTATATTTTAAATTTCATGTCAGTATGTCAATTGGATCAGGACCTATGAGAAAAAACGATAATTCAAATAATACTTTGACACCCTGTATTTCAGTTACTATTAAAGTTAGGATAAGGCAAGTTCTGCCGTCCTTAGTTCAAACATCCTAACTCGCAAATCGATAAAGCTGAAAAAATTGATGTAAAAATTTTATGAAAACTAATATGCAGTCCTCATGTTTTGAAGTAATTCTCTAATTCTTTTTATATTCTTAGAAATTTGCTTTTTACATTTGTGGGTAAAGTTTAATAAGGGACTAGATTCAATATTTGGTGAAATTTTAGAAAAAAAATTTAGATAGGACTTAATTTAATAAAGTAATTATAATAAAAAATATATATATATATTTGGACTGATTTTTATTACAGACACAGGAGTTACATTTCAAATTAACATTATAACTAAATTACTCACTAATAAAATATTAGAACGATAAAAAAGTATGAAAGTAAATAATGAAATCTTACTGGAAATCTACATTTTCTTTATTGTCAGTATCATTATTTTGGGAAACGGCTAATTCCTCCAGAATATCATTCGGTTAGCCGGAATAATAGGACGTAGCTTAGAAGTCAAATTTTGCTTTCTTTTTAATTTTACACCTCGACATTGTGTTCGGCAAGAAGGTTTTGGTTCTTCCGAAAAGGCATTTTTGTAGTACAACACATTTTATCCCCTTTTAAAGTGCAAATGTATCATATTCTGCAAGTAAGGTTTGGGAACATTTTTTTGAAGCTTAAACTTGGATGAACAATCTTTCCATTCAAAAATGTTTTGTATGTTCATCTCTTTTATATAGACCTTAGATGAGTTTGCCTTTTTTACAGCCGATTTAAAATCATTAAAATCGATCACCTTACCGTACCTTTTCAATAATTGTTCTACCTGGTGATGGAACGAGTCCGCGGACATAAAAGTGTGACCAGATTGAAAGTATTTTATTCCCAAATTCTCCGGTTCAGGCTCGGTAGAGTTTACAACGTAAGTTGCAACAAACAGTTACAACAAAAAAAAAATAAAGCCCACGTTTTGTTTTGAGCTGCACAGTTGTCTAGCCGAATCGTAACATAAGTCTCTGTTATATAAAAAAACATTTTAAAAAAAAGTTGAAATTAAATTTTCCTTATTTCGACCCGCAACCCATTTGCTTAGCACTTTTCGAATATGCCCCTACTGGCATATTCGAAAGCATTTCATAGAGTTTGAAACCTGGACTATAAATTCAGCCATATTTTCATTTAGGCTCTTTTTTTACGACTTGTAGAATTTTTCTCCGGACTTTTGTTGGCTCTAGACAACCCTCCCTGTATACCGATTTTTTCCAAAAACCATACAGTTCTCAAGCCTCCATTGAACTTTTAGTCCTGGAAATTTCAAGCGGTTTGAAGGTTTCGAATTTGAGTTATTGCGTTCCAAAGAATTTGACATTATGCCTCCTGTTTTGAACAACTTTTAGATTCTTGTCTTCCAGAGACACCTGAAACCCCTAAATATAAAAAAAAGACTTAAGAGTCAAAAATCTAGGGTAAGAGTAGCCATTGACAGGCTAAACCTTATATTATACTTCTGAATGCACAAGGTGTGTCTCTCTCGTCTCATCAATGAATATTCTACAAACGGAAAGCTACTTAGGACATTTTAACTTATAAATAGATAGATAGGACATTTTAATTTGGGATTATCGTCTTTTCTGCACATAGAACAATATATTTAGGTGAATTTAAGGCATAAAAAATGTAGTTAGGACTTTCTAATTTAGCCAAGGAGGTAGATACCATTTGATAGGTCAATAAAATGTAATAAGCCAAAAAAAGATAATTTTGTAGTTAGGACGTTTTAACTAAGGAGGGCAGAGTTGACCTCAATCACATTATTTTGACGTAAGGAATCTACTGTTGTTCTACGTCCCATTACTTTCGGGACACCCGGTATAAACGGTTCAAATTGTTCTTCACAGAACGAATTATGGCTTGAATAGTTATAAATGATTTTTTTTTTAATTTATTTCACTAAATTCCTCCATTTTTACTAGAGTTTAACTATTGAAATGCTTATTTTTAGTTGTTATATTTATAATATAATATATATATTTGTGATGCCATTTTTACTACATAATTGTATCTTGATATTATTTTCAGTTTTTCGTATACTGGTAAAATAACATAAAATTATCATGCGTTCTTCCGTAATTACTTCATAATACGACGTAGAAAGTTTCAATCTTACTGTCAATATCTATTCCGCAATTACCTTTTATCTTTTCACCCTACATGCTATGCAGCAATTGGTGCAGATGTTTAAGAGACACTCTGTATAGCAATTTCTATGAAATTTGGTTTTCATCAGAAAAAGTCATTAATTATT
Source organism: Anthonomus grandis grandis (assembly GCF_022605725.1). NCBI lineage: Eukaryota > Metazoa > Arthropoda > Insecta > Coleoptera > Curculionidae > Anthonomus > Anthonomus grandis. Next base: position 6,968,392 of record NC_065562.1, read on the forward strand.
TCTTTTAAAATTTATATCTATATGTCTTATATAAGTCGTTTTTCCGCGAGGTGCCTTCTAATTACGGAAAATAATTCTTTAGATAGTTGATTTTTTATATGTGTTTTTTATTATTTGCAGCTGCTGGCAAACTAGTCTTACTTTCAAAAATGCTTAAGAGGCTTAAAGAACAAGGCCATAGAGTATTGATTTTCTCTCAGATGACCAAAATGCTGGATATTCTAGAAGATTTCTTAGATGGAGAAGGCTATAAATATGAGCGAATTGACGGTGCTATTACTGGAAGTCAACGACAAGAAGCTATCGACAGGTACTAACCACATAAATATTTAAATAATTCTTGATGCTAAAAATGTACTTGTTTTTAGATTTAACGCTCCAGGTGCTCCACAATTTGTGTTTTTATTGTCAACCAGAGCTGGAGGTTTAGGTATTAACTTGGCCACTGCAGATACAGTAATTATTTATGACTCTGATTGGAATCCCCACAATGACATCCAGGCTTTCTCTCGTGCACATCGTATCGGTAAGTTAATTATATACTATGAATTTTCAACGTTCTACGTAATTGGCACTTTTATCTTTTATTATTAACATTGTGAGCTAGCTTAATAAAACATTAATATTTTTAACATAATATATTTGTCGTCTGCCAGAAAGTATGTATGTTTTATCAAAAATAGTAGGATTTGACTATTTATATATTTGAATAGTTAGATTATAACTCAGCACTCAGTTAAACAAACTTACTTGCCCTTAGGAAAAAATTTATTTAAGTTTTTTTACCATTCACTGTTATTTTTTAAGTCTTTACTTTATTACTTTAATAAAAAAAAACACAGACATTTTTTGCGGCCAAAAAAGACAGGGTGTTTAGGTCATACCTCTAGAAAAATAACCAACATTTTTTCCTTCGTCCAAATCTCCCTGAGACAGTCTGTAATTGCAACCAAGTTGGGACACAGTATACAATCTTTCCTTTAGAGCTGTGCAGGAGGTGGAAAATCAACATTTAGAAAAATAAATCTGAAAACAGTTTTACCTCCTACCAAAATTCTTAATTTTTTTCTCGACACGTGTTGCGCTAACGATGTCAGCAGTCAACGATGTAAGCATATTCAGGAGAATATTAAACACCAGGGACAAATAACCATCTTCCATTCTTAGATACTTTTGTCATCAAAAATAATAAAATGCTAGAATATAATATTTATAGAACAGAACGAAAAAATTACCACACGTACCACATTTCAAACAGAATAAAATAAGCAAACTTTCATTACAATATCGTATGGTATAATGGTGGGTATCAGTTAAGTTAAGAAATGTTTTAGAAAACTCAAAAGACAAAATGAAGACCAATGGAAAGTCCGGGATCTATGAAATCAATTGTAATGAGTGTGATAAAAATACTTAGGGCCAACAAGAATATCAATTAATGTTTATTTTTAAGGTTTAAAGAACATGTAGTGAAATATGGAAGGATTGAAAAGTCAAATTTGAGTGAACATGTTTTAAATACTGGCCACTTTTTAATAGAAAATTAAAATATAAGATAATAGATAATTTATAATTAGTAAAACCAGTTAGTAACAATTAAAAATTAGATGCATACGAAAGTTTAGCAATATCGATAGACTTAATAGGGATAAAGTACTAGATAGTTTTGCCCCGTTAACCTTTAACCTTTAAATTTATAATTTACATAACCAAAAGATGCATTTTAAGCTTTACCTGTGGGCCATGAGGGGCTTGTAATCATAAACATACATAAAGAAACCAACTAAAAGGTTTCTAGCCTGATAGTACCATGGAAAGGTTCGATTTTTTATAGGTTATATCTAGTTCTCCGTTGACTATGTTGTAGTCCCTGGCCTTCCTTGTTTTCAGCCCTAGTTGTTCTTGTTCTGTTGATGGCTCTGCTACGAGGCAATTTGCCAGCACGATTTGGAGATTCGGGAAAACCGTCGGGTATGTACCCCGAATCGACACTTTTACTATATTAAATCATCATTCACAATCGAAACTTTTCAATGCACGATGTCGCCTCCCCCACGATGCATCCGGCATTCAGCCATAGTTGTTCTTAGGACAGTAAAGAACCACAAATGCCTAAAACTGAGAGGTTTTTCATCACTATGATTTCAGTTTTCCAGTTATTTTCGTGAATTTTCCTTCATGCTATTGTAATGTTTACATGTTCTATTATGCAAGTTCGAAGATTTACCTACCTTGGGAAGCCCTGGTAAATGAAGAGTCATGCTCTGCTTGGCAAAATATATTACAAATTATGATTCGGTTTCCCGCGGTTTTCCTGAAAAGCCGTTTTTCTGGTACACATGTGACCAACTTATGTCCCACTGTTTTCACCTAGAAATATCCGGTTTTGAGAGCTGAAACTAAGTTTGTTTACCATATAAGGTCAAAGCCCGTACCGTTTTCACGACGAAAAACTATTTCCAATAAGTTTTCCCAATTGCATTTTTATCCAACGATTGATGTTCGTTCCGAAGATGTTCGTGAGTCGTCGGCATTCAAATTCCTGCCATGGGTATAAAAAGGCTCCAGGACCACCAAGCTGACACATTCGTCGCAGTAAGGTCGTACCATACCTTTCAAGCGAAGTACCAGTAATCTTTACGTATTTCAATACCGTTAAACTTTGTCTTGACATTGATAGTGTGAATTGGGTTAGGTAAGAGCCACCTGTTGATAGTTGACCGGCTGCTTCCAAGCTCGCGTATTAAGATCTCCATCAAATCTGTTCCTATTAATATCGTTCCGTCCCGTTTTATTTTATTTTATTTTGAAACTGTTGTTTGGGACCATCTTTCTTCGTGTTTTGTAAGGCATGTAGTAAAGGGGTGATTAAAACAACCTTTCATTGATTCCGTTCGCGAAAAGTTATATTCTAGTTTGGAACCAAAGAAACACTCACTGCGGATTCATTTTATATTTATTAAATAATTTGTATTATTAACTTTTTATTTTCTGCTCTGTCCGCGGCCGTACTGTTTCATTTATTTTATTGATGAAAACTACTGTTTGGACACTATCTTTCTTCATGTTTTGTAGGGCAGACAGTAGCCGCGTTTATTAATTATTACTTGTTTTCTGAAAGTGGTGAAAGACAACTAATAACCGAGTCCGTGATATTATAATTACTATCCGTATATTAACAGAGCAGGGGTAAATGTTGACCGCTTGATTGGCGTTGAGTTTCTGGCTTTGCTTCACGAATGCCGTAACCGCTTGTATAAAAACCCCATAACCCCGTCCCTTAAATCATACTGTTTTGCGTCATTAAAAGTGTGCCGCATTTTCCGGTACATTTGCCCAAATAACTGCCTGTGCTTAATCATAGAAAATGGTAATGAGGGATTATAATATTTTAAGGACACATTTGTTTATTTATTTTTAAGTAACCAAATTTACCGTATTTGTAATAATAAAGATTAATAGCAATAAGATTTTCATTCAGACAGTCTACTTTCAATATCTACCTGGTTTCTCCACTGTTTGAAGTCTTACCCGAGAGGCTAGAGGGGACTCTAAGCTCCTTTAATTACTTAGAGTGGCGCCCGAGGCATTTTTGTCAACTTTTTTCCTATAACTGTACAAAGAAATAGTGAGGGGGGGTGACGGATACCCTGCGACGTCAAAAGTTAGAGGGTGGACTTACGTCAAGTACGTAACGAATCCTGCTACAAGATTGCAAAGATTTTCCGCTCTATTAATAACATTTCTAGTATACAGGGTGATTTTTAAGTTGATACTTTTTTTTTAACTCTTTATAGAACTCGGTAAAATAAACATTTTTTTCAAATACCTTTATTCAAAAAACCAAAAAATTGCATTGCCAAAATATTCTAAAATGAGTCCAATACGGTCCTCTCTAATTTAAATAAGTTGTTCAAAGTTGTCACCATTAACTTCAACACAACGATTTGCTCGACGTAACCACTGTTCCGTAACGGCACGCAATAGAGAAATCGGTTTTTGTCTAACTGTTGCCGCAGCCTGCTCAATACGTGCTATTAGTTCTTCTTGTGTGTCGATAGGCGTCTTGAAAACTAAAGTTTTCATAAACCCCCACAAAAAAAAGTCACATGGATTTAGGTCTGGCGACCTTGGTGGCCGTGCAACTGGTCCATTTCGGCCAATCCACCGATTTGGGTAACTTATATCCAAAAATTCGCTCACTTCTCGTCTAAAATGGGCTGGTGCTCCATCCTGCAGGAGCCACATAGCTTGCCTGATATTCAGTGGCACGTCTTCTAACAGAACAGGCAGATTATTTTGCAAAAAGTCCAAATAAACATCGCCCGTCAAACGGTCTGGTAAGATAATTGGTCCAACAAGTATCCCATTCACAATTCCTGCCCACACATTAGCAGAAAAGCGGTGTTGAAAATTGGTTCTGCGAATTTTCGCAGCAATGCAAACATGCATATTTCGAAAATCGTTAATTCCGTTTCGGGTGATCATTTTCATGTTGTTGTAGGAACCATTCACAAAACTGAACTCTGCGGGGGAAGTCTTCAGGCAGTAGCGCTTGGACACGTTGAACGTGAAAGGAATTAAATTGATTCTTGGGCAATGTTGTCCATACTTTTGTTTGACTTAATCCGACCTGCCCTGCAACAACTCGAGTACTTGTTGTTGGATCTTCTTCGATGAGATTTAAAATTTGTTCTACCCTATGAACATTTTCAGGTCACCTTCCTCTTCCTGCATGCCCTCCACGATGTCCCCGTAAATCGCCAGTATCCCTAGCCCGTTGAATAAGATTTATGAAACTTCTGGGTGTAGGATGATTCGCAAAGGAAAGCGGTCTGCGTATAATACCGAAGCAGCAGCAGCATTTTGACGACACTCTCCATAAATAAGCAACATATCCATAAGTTCATTGTTTTCATAACGATGTGCCATTTTTAGGATTTGCAAATTTAAAATTAACAACAATAAACCAAAAGTGTCTAAGATTAACTGATCGGTACAATGCGTGATCGATAATACAAAAATTCGAGCAGAAACTAAACATAAACAGACGATGAAAAACAAACCCATATTCACTTTTTTTATTCTGTATGTCCCTTGTTTTTGAGTGTATCGAAAAAAGTTATTTGAAAAATGTATATTTTACCGAGTTCTATACACAGTTAAAAAAAAAAAGTATCAACTTAAAAATCACCCTGTATAAAGCCACTTGTAAGTAATTCAGTATTAATCTTCTCCCGAACGTGCTAACATCGTTTGCGAAACACGTCTGGAGAATAAAATAAAAGAGTTTGGGTGGTAAAACTGTTTTGTGATTTGAGTGTCAAACCAAAAGTTCCAACCATGAGACTCCGACATACAGGTCGTGTTTTCGTTCGTTACTTATAGGAAACCGCATAGAGGCGAAATTTTGCAACGTCGCGCGTGTACTACTAATTTCGGCCGGCCCGAGGACGGGATTAGTAAACATCTGACTTTTGTGGGAGCTGCTTCGTTTGGCGCCAAAATGTCCCAAAATATTACGCGAAAATCCAGGCATTTTTAAAATATTTATTTTAATGCGGGTTTTACAGATATGACAGTGTGTAAAACCCGCATAGAATTGTAATCTTAAAATGTGTAAATCTTAAAAATCTTAATATGCTGTGTTTTGCATAATGAAAATTAAAGCGTTATTCTAATAAAAAATAAAATATGAACTCTGATAAAAAATCAGAAATAAAACTCTAATAAACAAACTTAACAACATATCATTTTTTAAATAAAAGGCTCAAATAAACCGCCTTCTTTCGCTAAACAAAAACTTAACCTATCGTAAAAGCTGTTTCGCACCTCCAAAAGAGTTTCAGGTAAAATGGAATTTGGCACCTTCCACAATTTTATTTCGCAACTCCTCTAAATTTGTTGGCCTACTAAATTCATGCTTGTAAATGGTCTGCTTAAGGTAACCCCACAAATAAAAGTCATTTGGAGACAAATCTGGAGATCTAGGAGGCCATTTAATATCGCCAGTCCCACTAATAAGGCGGTTAGGAAAAGTATTTGTTAAAAATTCAGGCAGGAAGAACTTGGTTTTGCAGCAACTCAAGGTACTTTTGGGCGTTTAAAGTGCCATCAATAAAAAATGGCCCTATAACATTGTCGCCCAAAATACCTGCCCAAACATTCAATTTCTGAGGATACTGGGTACGAAACTGAAAACTTCTGTGCTCGTTTTCCTGACACCAATAACGAACAATGGAAGGATTGTGTTTGCCATGTAATGGAAAAGAAGATTCATCAGAAAACAAAATATTTTTTTTAAAATATTCGTTTTCATTTGCCTTTTCCATCATACACATCTCGTGAGAGTTTCTTCGCCACTGGTCTCAGGAAATATTTCCTGAATTTTTAAATACTTGAAACATTTGTACCCATATTTTTTCCAGATACGAGCAACAGTTTTATTGCTCATTCCCAGTTCCTCTCCAACACTTCTAGTGGACCGTGTCAAATCAAGTTCTAGGGTACTGCAAACCATTTCTTCCCGCCGTTCTATATCCTGGACCACTTCAACAGGTGGTTCTTGACGTTTTGAGTGGAATTTTTTACAATCTTGAAGACAAATAGATGTCTTAAAATTTGTAACCACATTTAAAACCGTTTTTGCACAAGGAATCGGTCTATTCTCAAATGTCACTGAAAACAAATCTCTACATTGTACTGCCGAATTGCCTCCATAAAACCATTTAATTAGTTGAACTCTTTCGGAAAGGGTATAAACAGCCATAGTGAAAAAAAAACGAAAATAACGTTAAAAAATTATTAATGCAACGTGCAGTAACACAGCAAAGTGAGGTCTGCTGACTCCCGGTTTAAAAAATAAAAACGAAAAATTCCGCCGCCTGCAAGCCGCAACCAAGCGGTGTTGCCATTATTTTGGGTAATACGTAGCTCACGATAACACGATCTATATAAGACATTGTAAAGTTCTTAGAATTTTGATAAGTCTTGCTAAATATTAGAAAAATTCCACTAAATAAGTCTTTCATTTCATTACTCATTGATTTACTAAAAAACAAAATTGAGGAATTTTTAAATAAAAAATAAAAAAGGCTAGAGACAAAATTAAAATTATTAAAAAAAAAAATATTTACGGAGATTTGCAAGTGTTGAATATGGGACTCCGTTATTTTCATAACATTTTCTGTATTCTTTTTATGTAAATATAGAAGTACGTTCCTAGTTCTAGTAAGTTCTACTAACTAGATAGTTCTTTGATCTAACTTCACGAGCATTTTTGGACTATAGTTTTTAAAAATAAAACAATAAAATCTGCCAAATCCATTAAATAGAATTCACTTACGTTGTGTACGAGTATAACAAGCCTACATACCTCTATTTGTTATATCGACTCATCACATAAAAAACACCATTTCATCTATGGTCTTGATAAAACTTCAATTTATATTATTTACTTGATTAACATCAATTTTGTGGTATGACTAGAATTTCCAAAGAAAAATCAGTAAAAATGTACCTACACACATACAGTTGTACGTCAGCCAAGTAACTGATGAATGATATTCATACTTCATTCATCATTCATTTAACTGATTCCTAAAATGCTATTTTTTTTTATTTTCATTCGCATGAATATTTTTTTTTCTTGTTAATTTAAAAAAAAAATAATAATTAGAAATTTATGATCATGTTGTGATAAATACTACTTCGATTATCGCAATGGATAAAAATTCTCTTTGAAATCAGAATTATTGCCGCATTTAGTTTTCTGCTTTAACGGTTAGAACTTGTTCAGGCCCACTGATCATCCAGATCTACTCTCGGTGTATATTATAAAATATAATATAATAATTGTAAACAATGTGCCTTCTGTTTATGTAGGACAAATCTTATTTAATTTCTCTTCTTCTGTCTGCTGGATTTATACACCTGATAGCCTTTCGACATAACGCTACTATCATCGTTTGGTGATATAAACCTGTACTTACGGCTTTTTATTTTTTGTTTTTTGCTTTTTAAATTTATTTATATCCATTGTTTACATCAATTTTTTTTTTATTTTACTTTTTATTATAACTTTTCTTGAGAGCAAGACATGTTTCATTTTTATTTTAATAATATCTTTTAAAGAGTTTTAAATGTTCTCGTGTAGGTATTTGGTAATATAATTAAATAATTATTCTTACAGGTCAGGCTAACAAAGTTATGATCTATCGTTTTGTAACCCGTAATAGTGTTGAAGAAAGAGTAACCCAAGTTGCAAAAAGAAAAATGATGTTAACCCACTTGGTGGTACGTCCCGGCATGGGTGGGAAAGGCGCGAATTTTACCAAACAAGAACTCGATGATATTTTAAGGTTCGGTACCGAGGAACTATTTAAAGAAGAAGAAGGAAAAGAAGAGGAGGTTACTAAGAGTACTTTTCATTTAAATTGGGTTATTAATTAGTTGTCGTTTATAGGCTATTCATTATGATGAAAAAGCAGTTGATGAACTCTTAGACAGAAGCAAGGAAGGTATTGAACAGAAAGAATCTTGGGCTAACGAATACCTAAGTTCATTTAAGGTCGCAAGTTATGCAACAAAAGAAGGTGAAAACGAGGAGGAAGTTGATACCGAAATTATTAAACAGGAAGCAGAAAACACCGATCCAGCCTATTGGATTAAGTTGTTGCGGCATCATTACGAACAGGTAATATTCTCCTTTAATTTCGCGTTTTAAAATTTACACTTGGCTTATATTTTAGCAACAAGAAGATATTGCTAGAACTCTCGGGAAAGGAAAGCGTGTACGTAAGCAGGTTAATTACAATGATGGTGGAATGACGACGGAGACAAGAGATGATAGTACTTGGCAAGAGAACTTATCAGATTACAATAGGTATGTGAATAATCGTAATAATAATCGGCTTTATTGTGTTCATAGATATAAGGTAGACAAAAGACTAATAAACATATTTTAATGAAAGAAATAGTATTGAAATGAGACGCACTTGTTGAATTATTTTAATAGAAACAAATAATGTTGATCTGACAATATTATGAAAGAGCAGTGGCGTAATAATATAACTGACACTTTAAGTTTTATTTTGTCAACAATTTCATTACCAAGGGTACTTAAAAAATGTAATGCTCAATATTATTCAAACTCATCAGTATTATAGAACTCGAGTATATTCAAATATTAAAGTATCATTTTATTTAGTATTATAGTATTATTGTAACCGCTATATACTCGATGAAACTACAGGTATTTGATTCCTAGATTCCCATGATATTGCATAACCACAAAGTTTACAATCTGTTCAATCAGCAGCTGAATTCGCATGATTGAAACCTTCCTATTATTTATAATAAACCCACAATCTTTAGATCAATATTTTTATATGCACATTATTATCAAACTTTGAATGTATATGTCTTTAATTTAAAGCTAACTATTAAACAACAACTTCAACAAAAAATCATTGGTATCCGCGTTAGACTGTAGGAGTAGATGGGATTTTGATCAGAGACCTTAAGATGTGTTTTCCTTAATGCATAAATCTTTTAACTTCTGTTTATTAGACACTACATATCTAGCATTATGAAAAAAAGTTATTATTAAACCTATTTGCAAAGTTAAAGATCCAGAAGAAATTAAAGATCTAAGGCCAATTATTGCCAATATTGTCCAAATTTTTTTAAAAACATATTTTTCAGCAAGCAGGTGAATTTGTAGATATTAATAAATTAATTCCGTCATGTCAGTCAGGCTTTAGAAGAAACTAAAGCACTATAACAAATCATTGTCATTTAATATCTAATATGTAATATCATGTCTAATATTACATATTAGATATACATTTTCATTCGCAGATATGGTCAATGATGATAGCGTCAACATCGTGAGGTAATTTAATTCTGGTATTAAGACCATTGCTTCATTTTGAGCTTGGTAATCTTCTTTGAAAAGAATAGTTTAAATCCAAATATTAAAAATATTTGGATTTAATGTCAGTGTTAAAAATTTTAAACAATACGACCTCAACTCGCTCACAAAGGCTTCAAGTGACCACTGATTAAGTTTAAACCGAAGGACCAGAACCTGGATTTCTTACAATAGCTCCATATTCTGCAATTTTTGCCTTAGCTAAGGAAACAGTATTTTTATTAATGCCCAATTCTTCTGCGATTCTTCTTATAGGAACTCCATCCATCAGACGAGTGTATATTATCGCTTTTTGTTGCGGAAATAATGTGGGCATTTTGAAAGAACGATTTTGTCGACGCGGCTGTCACCAAATTAAATTAACTTTGACAACATAAAAATATATTATTCTATAATTCTAACAAACCAAGAGATTTGGAGATTTTGCTGTCCCAGTTTTTTTTCGGCACGATCGTACGTTTATACAACTCTTATGGCTTCTTGTGCTATTTTTATTTTCAAACATCACGCACTGCATTTATTTTTTAGTGATTTCTCTGGAGGGTCCGATAAAGATGAAGAAGACGATGAATACGATGAGAAGAACGATGCTGGTGATGTTAACAGGCGAAGTAGAAGGCGCATGGAAAGGAAGGACGAAAGGGATAGACCTCTTCCTCCTTTGCTCGCGAGAGTCGGCGGTAACATTGAGGTATATTTTGTGTTGTTCTTTAAAGTGTTTTTTTATCCATTTTTAATTGCAAATATTCTTACGCTACAAATAATGCTTTTATAGAACTATTAAAACCTTATTCATTTATAAATTTTATATAAAAATGTTTCATGTAAATTGCTTCTTAATGCCTGTTCGTTTTGTAATTCAATTTATATTTAGGTGCTTGGCTTTAATGCAAGACAACGTAAAGCTTTCCTAAACGCAATAATGCGCTACGGTATGCCTCCGCAAGATGCTTTCAACTCCCAATGGCTGGTGAGGGATCTCCGGGGGAAATCCGAGAAAAACTTTAAGGCGTATGTGTCGCTATTTATGCGCCATCTATGCGAACCCGGTGCTGATAATGCTGATACTTTTGCTGACGGAGTGCCGCGAGAGGGACTAAGCAGACAACATGTGTTGACCAGAATTGGTGTTATGTCTTTAATTAGAAAAAAGGTAGGAAACATTTTTTTATTTAGATAGTGGTAGGTTTTTCTTATTGTGAACGTTAAGATCATTTTACGTGGCGAGCAAAAGTGTGGAAAGGTGTTATTTTTTTACTATAATCTTCTTTATTTTCTATCTTATTTACGGCCAAGAGTGTTTTCTGTGTATGTTAAATAACTTGTGGTTTTTTGAAGTATTACTAATTATGTACAAGGTGGATCTAATTCGACGTGCATCATTTGGATTTCGGAAACCGTAAGAAATACAGGGTCCGTTAAATGGACGCAAAGTTGCGTAATTTGGTGCTCAATAAAATGCCGTTTTACGTTTTAAAAAAGTCCGAATTCTTCAGAAGATATTCAAAAAAAAAAACGGGAGTTTTCAATTTTGGTTTTTATTTTTTCCTGGCTTTGTTAAGATAACTCCAAATGAAAAACACATTTTCAATGCCACTTTTTCTGCTCTATAAGTCATTATGATTAAATATTGTATCCGACGTCTCGGCCTCTGGCGACCATCATGAACTTATTTTTTTTAAATACGGACCTGATTTTTTTTTCAATTTAATTAAATCATTTTATCACCACTAAAATATGTAAATATGTAAAATATTTCATATTTAACCATAATACGGCCCTGAACTACATTTTTAGGTGAGAAGGTAAAAAAAGAATAAACTTATTACATTTTCGTGATGTTTTTATTGCAACTCATTGATATCTAACAGCGGCAATTACTTTATTAACAGAAACTTTCATGAATCTTAGACAATATACAAAAAAGTAGACAACAAATCAGCTAGTATACAACAATTTGTATACTATACTATATACTATATTATTACCCACATTAAAAATAAACATAACATAATTTTTATTATAAGTGTTCAAAAAGATAACCTTCTGCCTCAATGCATTTGGTTTTCTGCCTCTTGCTTTGCTTTGTATTTTTTAATCCAGCTCGATGAATTTTCTCGCAGGAATGGCAGCGATTTTCCTTATTAAATTTGGTCGTAGCACTCGGAAGGTCGTGAGGGGCATTTTTAAATAAACGGGTCCTCTAAGATATTCCCAAATAAAATAATCTAGGGGACTAAGATCTGGGCTCCATAGGTGAGCCATCTCACAAAACCATTATAAGGAATTGATTTACTGGCCTTCCATTTCTTGCAATACTGCCAAAGGTTGATTGCCTAGAGCGTCTAAGATATCATTCCTAATCAAATTTAGATATCGTTCGGAAGTTAAGGTCCCACCGTAAATGAAAGGTAATTCAATAATTGCAATCCGCCACATACGAATTCATATATTAAATAAAGTTCTCCCTTGAATTCGTACCTGTTCGTTTATTCTTGGATTCTCAATAGACCAATAATGTTCATTGTTTCTATTGAATAATCCGCTACTTGAGAGGCTTCATTCGTCCGTTCATATTAGATTATTAAGGAAACCTAAATTTTCATCTATTTTTTGAACCAACCAGTTACAAAACTCCAGGCGGTTTTCATTATCTCCTGGCCTGAGTGTTTGACTAACGTGTATTTTGAACGCTTTGTAGCGACGATAATGTAAAGTATTTTGTATACGTTTTCTGGGTTTGTTGAGTTCATGAGCAAACTGTAGTTGATTTCCTCTGATTGTTCTCAACCTTAAATAGAAATCCATTGTAAAGAAAAATAGAAAAATCAAAAATAAACTAACTTCATTGATATTCAATTCAATAGATTCAATGATATGTTGCTCTTCTTCAGCAATTTTAACTTCCAGTTATTCAGGATCCATATTTTATGGATGGTTTATGAAAACTACCATATAGAGACAAATTATTGACTAAAATAGCTGTTGGGGATTCTTGATTTCGCCCCTCAGATATTCCCCTTTAGGATTGAGAAATAACAAGTCTCAATTTTACAGTCTTGTCTTCTTTATTGGGCATTTTGTAACGTATACAAACTACAGAAATTAATAGACAACTTGACTCTTCTGGAATAAGAGAAGAAGGGACGCTCTCTCGCACGTACATGTCATACATAAATCACGGCGACAGATCAGGTGCGCGACCATTGGTTCATGTAAGTCACGAGGTGCGCTCTCTTTCACATTCTAATTAATATAAATTTAGAGGTACGTTGCGCGAGGATAATAATAATAATAATAAACGTCTTTTATTTTACAAACAAATAATTTGCAGTTGTTAGTATCATACATACATTTCACGTTTTCATATTTTATTTGGCAAATAAAATATGTTTATTTCTATTAGAAAAAATAAAAAACTAAAAAAATTAATTGTATCTAAAAATCACATACTTACTTTCTTCCTACACCTTACAGTAATTAATAACAAAAAATAATACCAGTATTATGTTTATTATTATTAAACATCGAATATTTCATAGAAAATTAAAGAAATAAAATCTATTACTATTAGTCATAAAAAAATATGAAAAGAAATAGCAACCCAGTCGAAAACCTCGCTTCCGCCGCCTTAGTCCATATTCCCATGACAAAGCTCAATTGACCAATAAGAAAGTCCGAAAAAGCGAAAACCCAAACGTCTACTACCGACTTGTGAGTGATCGCGAACAAAACGTATGACGATTATATTTCATCTTTTAGTTTTTCCATCACTCGGTCAAAATAATTGGATTATTTTTCTATAATCGGATGCTTATGCTAATGACTGATTTTAATTCTGAATTATCCCATCACTACTTTTAACTGTAGCAACATTAAAGAACTCACTCACTCACTATATAAAACAAAAACTTTTTAAAAATATTGACGTGAAAAGCCAACGAAAAACAAACGCATAGGAAACACCATTTTAAATTAAGACTCTCAACCTGCTTTTGCCCAAATTAGCTCCTACTCTTTATGTCAGTGGCGTATGGATGCGCAACAGAATGTTTACATATTGGAGAATAACTTGTTGCCATATGAAGAGGATCTGCTATTGTGATGGATTTTCCAACAGGATCCTGATCCTAAGCGCACCTCCCGACTAGTTAGAAACTGGCGTTCTCAATATGGCTAGTTTTGCGAGAAGAATAGAATAGATAAAAAAGTTTCAGTCGATTATTGTGGGAAACTAATTGACTTAATTAAAAGGGATACCAAGCAGTCATTATGGCCAAAGGGTATCCGAAAATTTAAGCCTCAGCTTTTCGAGCCGACGTTTCGTATTTGAGCTGTCATCATTAATTACACTACCGCTCAAAAGTATTTGCCCACCATGTATTAAACAGCATACCTATCAACTACGGTTCGTTGAAAAACACTGAGTATTTAAAAATAGTCTTGCAAATAACAAACAATGTAGTGAAAATATGCACTTCTTCTAAAAAACTAATCTGTTACAGCTCGTTTCCGATGAAATTTGAAACATTTAAAGGTGTTTAGTCTTCAAGCATTGATTTTGTGTAACATTGGTAAATAATTTCGCTTGCTTATTGACGATTGTCACCGTTTCTTTGCTGGTTTTTCAACATTCTTTAAAATGGCTAAAACAAAAGAGTTATCGGTAGAAACAAAAGGTATTATCATTGGACTTCATAAGGCTGGAAAGACTAACCGTCAAATTTCGACGGATTTGGGAATTCCAAGGCGGACTGGCGATTATAATGTTGGAAAAGGAAATTCACCAGAGAAGGGACTATTAGCAACAAACCTCGATCGAGAAGGCTAAATGCAACAAGTTCAAAGGAGGATTTAAATATTATAATTACAAGAAAACGCAATAGACGCCCCTGAAATCACAGCAAAAATCAACAAGGAGCGTAAAAAAGCTGTCAGTGTTTCGACAGTAAAACGGCGATTTTATAATGCCGGTCTTAAAGGACGTTAAGCTGTATCAAAACCGCTACTGAAGGATGTTAATAAGAAGAAAAGACTTGAGTGGGCCCAGTCACACAAAGAATGGACCATTGATGACTGGAAGAAAGTTCTCTGGAGTGACGAGTCGAAATTCGAGGTTTTTGGAACGAAGAGGCGAGTTTTTGTTCGTCGTTATGCCAATGAAAGGGTCGCTGAGAACTGTACGGTGGCCTCAGTTAAACACGGTAGTGGTTCGGTGATGGTGTGGGGTTGTTTCGGAGGATCTGCATTGGGCGATCTAATTAGAATAGAGAGAATTCTTCGAAAAGAGGGTTACAAAACAATTTTAAGTGACAATGTACTTCCTTCTGGTACTCGAATAATTGGGGAAACTTCATCTTTCAACGTGACAATGACCCCAAGCACACGTCGAAATTGTGCGAGCAAATAACAAAGGCAACATCTTCTGAAAGTTATCGTATGGCTCCCACAATCACCGGACCTCAATCCTATCGAATTACTGTGGGATGAACTGGATAGACAAGTGCAAAAATCATGCCCCACATCAAAAGAAAACTTGTGGAGGATCATCCAAGAAGAGTGGTACAAGATACCTCAGGAAACTTTGGACAAATTAATTAGAAGACTATCGAAACTCTGTAAAGCTGTTATTAAAAAATCGAGGCGGACATGTAGCTGAATCCAAAATTTGATTTTCTTAAATTTAATTAATTGTAAAATGTATTGTTTATATTCATTTTATTATAAATAAACCGTTTCATAAGAATAACTGATGGGTTTATTATTTTTAGTTATAACTTTAAAACGGTCATATGTGGGCAAATACTTTTGAGCGGTAGTGTATGTTTTTTTTAAACGACCCTGGATTTTTTATTGCAGTTTTTTAGGTAATACTTCTAAACCAACAATGTATCGCATTTATTTTAACAAATCCATCAATATTAATGTATTTTTTCCATAAGAGCTCAAGTGTTATAGAGAGATATAAAAAAATATTTATTATATTATAGAATATTATAATTTTAACAAACACTTTTTGAAGTTTTAAAGAAATTCTTAAAGAAAGTAATCTAAAGGATTTAGGTCGAAGCTTCTAGCGGGCCAACTTGATCTCCAGTGCAGTTGTTAGGGTATAATTAATTTAATAAATTGATGACACATCTTCTATTGTGGGGTGGTACACCATCCTGTTACCACCATAGTTGACATACTACATCCAAACGTTCTTTCATTAACGAATCCATTATATTGCTCCTTATTAATTGTACCACATAAATTAAATGATTGTCGTCACTGAGGTCATACGTCTTGATTCTGACTTGAGTTTTCTATTTACCAATATAATTCATTTGAATTTCTACTTTGTAATGGTTTTAAAACTACAGGGTTTAAGATAATTTGTTTCTCTTCTGGATCGACACGGCTTCCATATTTAAGCCTAAGGCATATCGTAGGGTTTAGGATTTGAAAAATGCCACTTTAATTATGGTACTTATTATCCTCTTGGGATGTCCGTTTTTAACTTTTCATTATTAATGTTTTATTATACAGTGCTTTCATTTCAAAACGACCCACCCTTAATAACTTTCTTAAAAAAAAAAAAAAAAAAAAAAAAAAACACGTCAAAGTTCACACAAATATTCATTATTTCTAGACACTTTCGAACTATTTGCTTACACATTTACCGATTTTATTTTTTTTTGGTACCGTTGAATAGAGAATTTTACGCTGCTTACTATGATGTATCACACGATGGGGGTTCCCATTTGACATATTAAAGTGAGGTTAGCTGGAGGTGACAAAACTTCAGTAAATGCTTAATTAAACGTCCTGTATATCTAATTTGACGTTTTTTTTTTTTTTTTTTTTTTTTAGAAAGTTATTAAGGATGGATCGTTTTGAAATGAGCACTGCATAAAACAATATATTTTTTTTTCTGTCTCTCTCTGAAGCACATAAGTTCTTATGGAAAAAATTCATTAAGATAATTTTTTTGAATGAGTGGAACACATAACGTTTAATAACATAAGAGGCTGATTCTGAAAAAATCCAGGGTCGTATTTAATAAAACCGGCAGCTCGAATACAAAACGTCGGTTTGAAAATCTGAAAACACCATTTTGTAAAACGGAGAAAGTAGCAATAGAATCGAAATAAAATTGTTTTGTTATATCTGTTCAGATAGAGTTAAAATATAAGCATTTGGTTTGAGATTTAAAATAATCACGTCACACGTAAAGACCACAAATTTGGTAAAACTTACTTTTTTACCTTCGGTAAAAATAATTTTTAATTCCTCAGAATGATTATCTTAAAATTACCCATTATTGCTCTTCACTGCCTTTTTAAACCTATTTTTTAATTCTTTTTTTTTTACAGTCGCTAAATATATCGTAATAATAATAAATTGGTTTATTTGACAGTAATAAGAAATAACATAGCAATAATTAGTTCTAATTAGCTATAAAAGGATAATTAAGTGTAGTTATTACCACAAAAAGGTGTTTATGATAGTTTATATGTCTATAAACTCCAAAAAATAAATCAATAAAATTTTTATTTGAAGTTATAACTTAATAATAAGCATAATAATTTATATAATTTTTACTTAGAAGAATGGGGAATATCTGCTATGAAATAACAAACTAACACACGATAAAAGCAACCTTAAATAAAAATAATAAATCGTGTTGAAAATGTTACTTGGCAGTTCAGACTTGTTTTATGAATCTATAAAATTTTTTCATAAACTTTTTCAATTAAAAGGTATATAAGAATATTATACAAGAATGATCTGGTAAATAGACTTGTTTTATATTCATATTTCTATATAATATTTGACCTGGTTTTATCTCATTTTTATATGCCTAAACTTAAATTATGAATATATATTTCTTTTAGGTTCAGGAGTTTGAACACATAAACGGAGACTACAGTATGCCAGAGCTTTACAAAAAGGCGATTGCAGATCAAAATAAAATGAGCAGCAGTAGCGGTGATGCTGATACGCCAAAAAGCGCTACAACGAGCACAAGGTATTAAGAAATTTCTATTTGATTTTTTGGATAAACTGTGAAAAATTAAAATGGAAAATCTTATGTCTAATCTTTTAGGTTGGTTTGTTGTAACGAAATGAGCATATAGTTCTTTTATTTTAAAACGAATTTGCCTTATTAACTTTCTTAAAAAAAGTTAATCTAGATATAACTCATTAGACTTTTTTCTTTAATATTGATGATTTAAGAGACCCAACTTTCTCGGGCATGTAGAGGTATTAGCGGACAAATCCTTGTCAATACTCGTGAGGAATTTCAAAATAGGCTTTAATATTGTCTTTTTAATAACGGCACAAATTTAAGGCGTTTAATGAAAAAAATTCTTTGAACTCAATAAAATGCTTGCTATTAACTTACCTTGCAATTAATTATAAGTCTATTAACTTAATTTTTGTTGGCACCATCGCACAGTGTGAGTTTTTACCATTCTAACTTGCAAAAGATATTAAAAAAAATGATATCGCCAAACACATTTCTTGTTTTAGATATAATCTCACAGATCTATGGTTGCAATTTACAGAAAAATTACAATTTATTTAATAAAAATTTGCAATTTACATAAATCAGCAATTTCTTTGATTTCATCTCTGATATCAGGCACCTTTGCGTGAGACTTTACAATTTCTGGCCATAGGTTTTTCCAGCAGCCATTTAATGTCGATTGTTTAAGTTCACCAATCGATACTTTAATTTTATGTAGGCAATCTGCAATTGCGTATCCTTCCAGCATTGGCTTAATGTTTTTGTAGGGTGACATTTCAAGTTTTCTAACAGCATTTGAACGTGCATCGCGTGTAATAAGCTTTGTAGATGGCAATGATTCCCATGATCAAGAGGCTGTAGGATTGATGTGGTGTTTCGTGGAAGAAGTTCTACTCGAACATTGGGATTTATTTCCTGTAAACGGGCGGCTGGGTGACCAGGGGCATTATCCATGAGTAATAACACCTTAATTTTAAGATTTGTTGACGTCAAATAACGTTTAACCTTAGATATAAAACAGTTCGCAAACCAGTCTAAGAAAATGTCTCCCGTTACCCATGCATGGCCATTGGCACGCCAAAACACAGGCAATTTATTTTTATCTTTGTTTTTTAAAGCACGGGGATTCAATGACTTGTACGCTAATAAAAGCTTAACCATACAATCACCAGAAGCATTTGAACAAAGCAAAAGTGTGAGACGATCCTTTGCTACTTTAAAGCCCTGTGCGGTCTTCTCCTCTTTGATAAAGATGTACGGTTTGGCATCTTTTTCCAAAACAAGCCAGTTTTGTCCGCCTTAAAAACCTGCTCAGGTTTAACCTTCTTCTTCAATGATTTTTAAAAGTTACCCAGGATATTCCCTTGCTGCATTAATATCTGCTGAAGCTGCTTCCCCTTGCAGTTTAAGATTATATAGGCTATGACGACTTTTAAATCTTTCAAACCACCCTTTACTAGCCAAAAATGTTTTTGAATATATGTTTGATGACAGTGGCTCATCATCTACGAAATTCTCGTACAGGCGTGTCGCTTTATCGCTAATGAGAGCTGAACTAAGAGGTGCCCGCTTTTTATTTTGATCAAAATAGAATAGAAAGCTTTTTCCATTTTTTCAATAGGGCCACTTCTCGTATGCCCAGCCACTTTTGCACATTTAGGAGCATTAGATTGTAAACTATTTTATAAACGAATTTTGTCTTTATTTTGACGGATAGTACGCACAGACGACTCATTCATTTTATATTTTCTTGCAATCGATGCCACAAGCTCTTTCTTCTCCAAAGCATTCAAAATTGCACCTTTTTCAATTCAACGTTAAAACCTTCTTGCTTCTTTTAGGCGTTATTGCGTTTAGTTTTTTTATTTTTAACTGCATTCATCGTTAAAGTAGACACTGGACTGTACGTATTCCAACAGATGTATACAAGCACAAGCAGACGATAGGCGGGGAGCAACCGCGTATAAGTGAACCGCGTAAAAAAATCACTGGAGTCAAAAGCGCAAACGCGTATAAGCGAAACCTCGTATAAATATGCCGCGTAAAACGAGGGACGCCTGTAACTAATTTTATAAGTGAGGCTAAAGTTCGCGAGGCAAAACAAACAATCGCGAAAACATAAATAGATCCTCTTAATTTCAAAATTACGGAGTGAAGTTAAAATCTTACGCGTTCTTGCAACATTTAAAAAATAATAGTAGGTACGCGTCTTTTACTTTATTTCAGTCCTTCCTAATTATCCTAGTTCATAGTTTTTGTTTAACAAATAACCTTAATATGGTGTGAAAGTGCGTTTTGAGAAAAAAATACCGATCTCACATTTATCAAACAATAAATACCATACCTAATCTGCAATTCCAGACCAATATAATTCACCCCCTCTTTAAAAAAAAAACTGCTGCAGGTTTTTAAACATATAAAACAAAAAAAATATTTTTTTAAAGTTTCACACTGGTTGAGCCCCTTAAACCATTTCGACTTTCACAAAATGAACTTTGAAAACTATATTGAAAAGCTTGAGTTCATTTTAAAATAAAGATATTATTTAATTGCGTTGGGTTGGGGTAATATTGAATAAACAGTGATGGAAAATTCTCGAGAATGAATAATCGGAAAGTAATTAATTTTTTAATAATGAGAAATATAATAGGAATACATTTAAAGATGAAATAGGGTATTAAAGATCATGAAATTATACATAAAATTATGAGAAGTAACAACAGTGTTTTTCATGTAACAAATTTTGCTCTACTTAGTTACTGTGTCTTCTTCCAAATTAGCACAAAAACAATTAATAATAAGACTGTAAATACCTTAGTGACTCGTGGGATTTATCTTCGACTTACAAATTCAACGCTCACTCGTTAGAATTCGGAGATTTTATCTAAAATTGTAAGATTCCTGCCAAAGCGAAAAAGCGACACTCGTGCTAATGGGTGAGTTCCAATGGGGAGGTTAAGAGAAATTGACAGTAACAGGACATATTGTTGAGCACTGGTTTCTGTTGAACCGGCTATTACTAAATATTTAGAAAACCCAAAAAATGTTTTTTTTTCCTCAGACATAACAGACATCCAAGATAAATGTGCTAAATTCCTAGGAATTGCCATTGATCCCAGGTTAAAATAGGAATTTCACATTGAAACTGTCTACAGACTGAGTAGAGTATTTCTTCCGTGGAACTTTAGGGGTAGAGTTAGAAATATTTTTCTACATCTGTAATTTTATACGTTTTCTTTTAATATGCACCTGCTTTAGTTTTTTGTTTTGACAACTTGGGTCTTGTCGGGCAATAATATTTAGTTTCTGGATCTGAGTCATCTGAGTGATGCTTGTTCATAGATGCATCATCCATACTTCTAGAAAATCTACCATACATTTCTTTAGATCTCAATTGAGAGATTCATGTGTATTGTCTCAGTTCTATTTTTTAGGTTAAGTGGTATTATATTTTTTTATTTAACTTTATTACTTTAATTTTTAATTATTATTATTATTAATTATTTTGAATTAAGTTGAATTTAAGTTGATGGGCTCTACAGTGTCTTGATCAACTAAACTTCACCTTGTTTTAAATTTCAAAATATTTCGTTCTTTTCATTTTATAAAAAATAAGAAATATTAATAATATCGATGCAAAGCTTATGCATGAGCGAATCAATATATAATGAAATAGTAAAACTTGGTTTCCTCGGATTTAACTTGACTAATTTTTTTTTCCATTAAATTATTAAAATTGCATTTTTATTACGTAGTTCTTTTCATCTCATAGGACAACCATAATTTTATTACGATACTCCAAGATACTTAAGCCTTAGTTGCATTTACATATCAAAAAATAGGAAAAGTATAGAATATTTCATTATCCTCCCTATAATTTCATTATACCCGCTAATATCGATACAATTTGACATATTAAAGGAAAACTGTGCACCCAAAGTTCATGAAAGCCATTAAGATATATCAGTGTCTTTCTAAAATTCACCTATTTTTCCAATTAAATTACATAATTCGCAGTTTTTATTTTCCTGCCACATTAAACGCCACAAGATAAAAGTCCGCAATATTAAAACGCTATACCTGTATATAAAGAAATTCAGACCTTTTTTACCGCTTTATATTATTAGAGTTAAGTTTGCGATAATTTTATTAATTTTTGAGCATAACTAATTGGATTTGATTGTTGTTTAAATAGGTGGATGGGTGCCACGGTCGGCGGATTTAAAGCCTCTAGATTTGTATTTTGAGGGTTGATTGATATATAAAATATTTAGGATAAGTTATACTCTATTTCAGAAGTGTGTAGAGCAATAAAACCTCATTAGGTATGCAAAAGTGGTACCTGGTGATCCACCAATATTTTATGCCACTACCTTAGTTGGGTATTAGTTTCAATGTAAAATTCTTTCTTTTCGTTGATTGCAGGTAGTGCCACCCGGTTTTGGGTCAATTTATGAGTTTTGCCCATTGTTACCCACTGATAAACATTGAAAACGGTTCGCCAAAGGCGTGCAACTGGGACTTGTTTTTTACCTTATAATTAATGGACTTAAATGCTATTTTATTTTAGAAAGTTACTTTTGTTTAAATGGAATAATATATTTTTTTCACAAATTTATTGAACATAATATGTAGAGTAAAACAGTTGAAAATGTCACTTTTGGATCTGGCACTTTTTGAACAGTGTATAACAATTTTAAATTATAATAGATTGTAGTCTTCTTCGTCATCTGACGAACTGTCATCACCTCTTGACATTATAATTAAAGGATCGACTGTCTGATCGATGAGGTTGTCAAGATCCCACATTTTGTCCTCTTGCTTAATTACATGCTGGACTGCTTTTCGCCAATTCTCTGGTGTCGCTTCCGTAATGGCTTGATCAAACAGTAGCTTAACATCTTTCATTTTAAAAGTCGTGTTTTGTCTTGCTACAAATCCTTTTACCTGCGCCCATATCAGTTCTATAGGATTTAGTTCGCAATGATATGGCGGTAAGCGCAGTACAGTTATATTATATTTTTCGGCTATATCTTCCACGGCGTATTTCATGAAACGAGTTTTGTGTAAGTTTGCTATTGCCAGCAGTTCTTTTTTTATCAAATTTGCTTCAAACGCAATACCTTTTGCAGTCAGCCAATCGATAATTTCTTGCTTTCTCCAACTTGAAGTTGGCGTCTTCTCTATTCGCCGTGAATGATAGCTTGCGTTATCCATAACCACCACCGAATTAGCCGGAAGAAATTTTATCATTTCACCAAAATAGTCCTCGAAAACGTCTGAGTTCATGTCTTCATGGTAATCTCCTGTGCGAGTCGACTCAAAGGTTAGCAGACCTTCTTTTAAAAATCCCTCTTCGCTTCCAATATGTGTGATTATAAGTATTTTTCCTTTTCCCGAAGGTACTTTAATACCCGTAGACAGGGTTTCTATGAAAACTTGGCGAGCACTGGTTATATTTTTGTCTTGCCACATTTTTTGGACTATATAACCTTCGTTAATCCACGTCTCATCAAGATAAAAAACTTTCTTTTGCTCCCTGCGGTACTGCTTGATACTTCTCAAGTATTGTCGTCTCCAACAAACAATTTCGTCGCTCTTCAGTAAAAGTGCTTTGCGGTTATGCTTTTCCCAGGCAAAATCCATATTTTTTAAAGTTTTCTACTTATCAACGGAATACTGTCATCTCGGCCAAGCTCCATTAAAATTTTGTCTAGGGTGGGTATTTCCTTTTTAAAATAAAAAGAGTGAACTTTTCTTCGAATTATACATTTAGCATTTTCATCAAGGACTTTTGTAGGTCGTCCTGGCTTTTGCTTGGGAGATTCCACTTGACCTGATACTTTTCTTTCCCGCAACAATTTGAAAATGGTGGACTTTTCAATTCCACTCATTCGAGAACATTTTTCAACAATTTCTTGCACAGTAAAACTAGGGTAATCGTGTTTTATGCAATCATGTACATTTAAAATAATAACTTTTTCACTCAGCGATAGTGGAGAATTTTTAGTACATCTTTTCGTTGGACTGAATACCTCCATTTTTTAAATATTGGGATAATAATATTGTGATTACACTACAGCGTAGCAGTGACTACTAACGTTTAAAATATGATTTGGAAAGATGAAAGTATTTATAGTCTGTATATATTACCTGACCCCATTTTTGCATGTTACAAAGCGTTAAAAGATAGGTACCTATACAAAAGGATTAAAAGTATTTATTTAGTATTTAATCTTTTTCAAAATATAGGCATTTAATCCGTGAAAATTAAATTCATAAATATTATAAGTACCTGCGCCTATGAACTACCACGAAATGTAGCCAAACAGAACGGAATTCCCCAGTTTATTGCTCTATACACTTCTGAAATAGAGTATAGAAGAACATAGTTTACCTTAATATTTTTTAATTTTTAAAAGTAAAAAAAAGTTTTCAGAAAGTTTTTTATTTAAACTTTTAAATTTAATTTAAACTTTTTTTTTAAGTTTTTTTTGTTTGCAAATAATAATAATAACTGCTATTATAATTAAAATTATTACAAACGGACGAAGTTGAAACTTAGCATCCGTTCTTAATCTAAACTAAACTTGACAACTTATTTAATAACGAGAAATAAATTTTTTATACAAAAATAATTTTAATTAATCTCTATATGAATTTCAAGAGAACTTTAGTAATTTCTTTTAAACTTTAGCTTTGTAAGTACTTTTAAATTATCTGGAACCTCGTTACAATCGACAGAGCGAAAATTGGTGTTTCAGTTTAAGGAATAATAGTTTCTGGGATAAAAAAAAATATACTAGGTGAATTGGCTAAAGCAATATACATACGGTTGTACAAAGAATGTGTATTTTTTAAATCATAGTAATTTGTCCGATATGCCCTCTTTCTTCGCTCATTTTTATGTTTATTTCGGTTTCTGTAAATGCGAAGTAATAGAACAAAAAAAATAAATGGTAGTTTAGAAAACTCTCGGCGATAATTCCCTGACTGAGAATATTCTCTTTTTACATCACTAAGAATAAATATAAAAAAAAGGAAACAAAGTAAAAGAAAAATATACCAAATTAGAGTTTTCTTTTTGACAGTGCAACACCCGCTACCAGTGCTGCTCCGAGTCCAGCGCCAAACGCCTCAGGAGAGACATCAGATAAGGACAAACCGGAAAGTGACGATACTAAAGAGAGCGAAAGTAAACTTGAACTTAAAACTGAAGTTAAAGAAGAGGAAAAGGAAAAAACTGCCGAAGATGCATCGAGCAAAACTTCGGAAGATAAAGGAGAGACAGTAAAAGAACCAAAAGACGAACCCAAAGATGAAGTAAAATCTGATGGTGACAAAATGGAGGTGTCAGAAGTGAAAAAGGAAGAATCAAGTGAAGTAAGTAAGGGTTTTTTGTAAAATTAATAGATATTGTCATGGGTTCTTTAAGGAGTCCAAATCGTCAGAAAAAGCCGTCGAAATTAAAGAGGAGTCAAAAGAAGAAATTTCTGAAGAAGAAACCAAGACGGAAGATGAAAAGAAGGAAGATGAAAAGGCAACAATTAAGAAAGAAAAGGATGATGAAGTCATGGTCATTGAAGATGACAAGGTAAGGACTGAGATTTTTAACATCAAGACACTAATATCATAAGATATACAGTATCGGACAAAATTGAAGCAACTTTTAAAAACCTATTAGTTGATCCATATACAGGGTGTTACTTAAAGGTATGTCATAATTTAAAAGGGACCGATTTTAAGTCGAAAAGTTCATATAAACATGGGTCCTAAAATGCCTAGTTTTTAAGATACAGGGTGTTAAAGTTTTTTTTTTTTTCGTTTTTAATAAATTTTTCAAATACGGTTTAAAATATTGAACTGAATTTTATAGGATATTAAGGCATAAAAACACATTTTTTAGATGTTCACCTACTTTTTTTTAGCAACCAGTGGCGTACCTATGATGAATTTTTAATACAATTTTTCAAAAAAAATACTACGCCATTGACTGAAAAAATTATGATTTTATCTTAATTATCAATCAATTATAAACAAAACATTCCGCCATGACGTTTGCCGTAAATCTTACCGTTTGGGTGTAATCGTTAATTAAAAAAACGTCTTTTATGCATAAAATGCATCTTTAAAAATTATGGAAATAAATCAAGTTAGCTTTGCTCGTTGCCAGAAATTGTTTTTTGTTGTTTTAAACATTGTGACACTTGCGTTAGTGATTATTCTTGATAGTTTGTTTTTA
This sequence comes from Anthonomus grandis grandis, assembly GCF_022605725.1. Classification (NCBI taxonomy): domain Eukaryota; kingdom Metazoa; phylum Arthropoda; class Insecta; order Coleoptera; family Curculionidae; genus Anthonomus; species Anthonomus grandis. The sequence continues at coordinate 6,994,585 of NC_065562.1, forward strand.
GTACCCTTTGGATTTTAAAACGTGAATTGTACTATTTAAAAAATGGTAGATTATTCTAATTTGGAAATGACGCAAATGCATTTCCTTTATGGACTTGCCAATGGTAGTGATGCGAAGAGTCCGGATGAATCGTCCGTTCAATCCGAATATCAAATTATTCCGAATCAATCCGGATATCTAAATCGTCCGGATACACGCCGCCCGTTCGACCGACAATGAAATAAAAGCTTGTACGAGGCTCACGAAGTTCCACGTTCCACCGGCTAAGAGAATTCGAATTAAATCGTCCGGACAAATAACCCGGCAATCGGCAATATCGTCGCGGGGCCTTGTGTAAATATTGCTTTATCTATCCTTATTGTACTCATTTAGAAACATAAGAGACAATACGAGAACGCCCAAACTTTTTAAGGGTCGCCTGACCTTCAGAAGTTTTTTTGTAAACAAAGCATTTTTGTATTGATATTTTGCATCGTTTAAAATACACTTGATTTATTACATACATAATTAGCTATTTTAGTTTTAACATCATGTAGAAATCCGTAAAAACGAAATGTCTAATGGGTTGCATAATGCATACCTTATATTCGAAAAACAGCTATAAAAAACGTTTATCGGACGGTCGAGCATCGAGCCCGAAGGCCAAAACATGGCATAATTTGCCGAACGGGCGAGACATCGAGCGGATGAATTAATCCGGATGAAAAAACCGAATTTTCAATTCATCCGAATCAATATTTTCCGGATATTGAATTAATCCGGATTTTTACAACACTAGCCAATGGTAATACTATGGAGGCACGGCGTTTGTATCAAGAAAGGTATCCTAATCGCGCTGTCCCAGATAGAAGAATATTTATAAACATTCATCGTCGTCTGGCTGAATCTGGGAGTTTTAAGGCTAATTTTGCCGAGGGAAGGCCCCGTACAGTTAGGACACCGGCAGTTGAAGAGACTGTCCTACATGCAGTCGAAGAGGATCCGACCACAAGTACACGAAAAATTGGCATGATATTGAACATCTGCTACAAGACGTTATGGGAAATTTTAAGGGATTCTTTGTTATATCCTTTTCACATACAAAGGGTTCAGGCATTGCTTCTTAGAGATTATGAACCGCGTACGCAATTTTGTAGATGGTATCTCCAAAAAGTAACACAAAATCCTCAATTTGGTGCGAACATCTTGTTTACGGACGAAGCTAATTTCTCCAGAAATGCAATAATCAATTTCCATAACAATCATTACTGGGCTCAAGAAAACCCTCATGCGATTACAGAGACACATTTTCGGGAACAATTTTCAATAAACGTTTGGATCGGTATCGTATCCGATCGTTTAATTGGACCATCTTTTTTACCAGGACGCCTTAACGGACAGAATTATTGTAATTTTCTCCAAAATGATTTGCCTTTGCTTTTTGAAGATGTTCCTCTTCAGTTACGGCAACAACTTTGGTTTATGCATGATGGTGCTCCAGCCCACTTTAGCATATTTTCTCGTGAGCATTTAAATAGAGTCTACCGAAATAAATGGATAGGCCGTGGAGGACCACAGTTTTGGCCACCTAGATCACCTGACTTAAATAGCCTAGATTTTTTTTTGTTGGGACACCTAAAAACATTGGTTTATCAGACACCAATGAGCTTGGAAACGATAATTCGATTATTTTTTAGTAAAAAAGAGCAGGCTCCAACTTAAATTTAGCTTTTATTTAAGTTCTCTAGCATTTATAGTTACTTCACAATTAATTTTCAAAGTTCGAATAAATACGCCATGTTTAATTTTTTCCTTGTACCAGCGCGGCCGGGATGATACGTCACAGGCGCCCAAGTGGACGCGACGACCGACGCTAGCATGTCGACCGCGCACGCTGCTTTGTTAATATTATTATGCATGTTTTTGCTGTTGTTTGTGTTTTTCAAAATGTCTGCTCCACATACCTGTTATAAATATTGTATTGTATTTTAATAAGTTCATATGTAGTTCATATATTCAAGGAAAATGGTTGGACCGGTATTAGCCTATATTTACAATGTTAACGAAGTGAGCCGAATTTTTCTCGCATTATGGTGACACGCTTACTTGTTTTTGAGTGTATTTTAAGAGATTCTTGGTTTTTTTTAAGTAAAATTTTTGGTTAAATCTATACTTTTTGGATATTACATCAAAGTGGGATGTTCAGTGTTTTGATTTAAATTTCGTACGAAAAATAATTGCCAGATGACATTTTTGCAGATTTGGTGGCAAGCAGCTCGTTTCAGGTGCGTGATTACAGGTCCACTCATTTTCCTTGTCTAATAAAAATGCTTAGTTTTTGAAAAACAGGGTGTCAAAGTAAAAGTTTATTTTTAATTATTTATGAATAGAATTTATAGTTTTAAAATATACGTTTATATAATGGGTAAGTTGTCTGACTGACCACGAACAAATCCCTGTTCCACTGTAATTAGTCAACAAGCAAAATACGTCAATAATAAAAGTTAAAAGTCAAAATGTCAACAAACAAAACCACCCTATCAAAATAACGCCTGGGCACTAGGCTGTGGCTGGCTGGCTAGCGAGCGCTCTATAATACACCGTCGCGTCGCGTCGGCGTCTATGACGTAGCGCGTAATTGGGACGGAATCTCGGGAGGTATAAAAAACCCCAGACTAGCAGCCTTATAACTTTGCAAATACTTACCCTAACAACTTGAAATAAACGTCATTGTTCTTATAAACTTATGTTGTATTTATTTTTGGGAAAATATATATATATTTTTTTAAATTTTCCAAGCCCATTGTGACATTAGAAGAAATAGAATTATTGACGGATGTGAAACTATACGAAAAACGCCTGGAATTTTCGAAAGAGTTCGTGATTCTATGAGAAGAAGAGCAGAAGCCTGCATAGAGGCAAGAGGTGGTCATTTCCAACATTTGTTGTACATTATGTATGTATGTATTGTATTTAATTGTTGTTGCTTTTTGTTCACCAGTTTGTAAAAAATAGCTTGAAAATAAATATTTGAAAAATGTACCTAATAAAAACTGAAAATAAAATCAAACTTAACACAATCAAAAATAATCTTTAATGTCAACAACAAAAAAACAGTTGCTATCAACGAGCAAAGCTAACTTGATTTATTTCCATAATTTTTAAAGATGCATTTTATGCATAAAAAGATGAGGATGTTTATATGAACTTTTTGACTTAAAATCGTTCCAGGAATGTCCCTTTTAAATTATGACATTGCTTTAAGTAACACCCTGTATAGTAATGTGTTTATATTTAGTTTGACCATCGAATCGTTTATCTTCGTAAATAATTTCAACATTCCAAAATATGCTGATAATTTTTTCGGACAAAATTGAAGCAACTTTTCCAAAAATGTAATATTATTAGTATTTTGTTAAGAGTGAAAGTGTAATATTCACATTCCTTCTTATTTAAGTATGCCTCGTGGAATTAATTATTTAATTGATCTAAAAGAACGCATTAGAAATGCGTATATAGCAGGTGTCTCTCAAAGCAATTTTCTGTCGGAAAAAGATGTCGTTTCAAAAACTATTAAGAAATATCGAATTCGTAATGTAATAAACCTTAAAAGAGGTGGCCGCTACAGAAAAACCTCTAAGAAACTAGACCGGCGTATAAAGAGGATAAGTCAAAGTGATCCTAAAATGTCAGCTCCACAAATGTTGGCCAATCTGAAAGGTGTTAGCGTGTCCTCAAGAACAATTCTATTTGAAACAATTCTAAACTTTGCTTTCAAAAAAAAATAGGGACAGTAGGTTACTTTTTACCTTTTCATCGTAACTGGACTGCCAAAGGCTGGAGAAAAGTGTTGTTTTCTGACGAATCAAAATTTTGCATTTTCGGTAACGATGGTGTGGGATGGATACATCGACCAGAAGACAAAAGACTACATACTAATATGTTAATGTATTAGTATGTAGTCTTTTGTGTAATGTATGTATTAATATGTTAACCCGGCAGTAAAGCATGGATGAGGTAATATAATGGTGTGGGGTTGCTTTTCTGCATATCATATGGAGCCATTATATAAAATTTGCGGGAAAATGGACCAATTCGAGTATCGAAGCCTCCTCGAAAATGTTATGCTGCCCTATGCAGAATGGGAAATGCCGTTACAATTCATGTTCCATAATGACGCCGATCCTAAACATACCGCCAAAATTGTAAAGCAATAGTTTACGGAAAACAACATTAAAGCTTTGAAGTGACCTCCTCAGTCACCGGATCTGAATCCGATAGAAAAATTGTGGAAAATCGAATTCAACCCAAAAATATCAGAAATGCAGCACAATTACTGATTGATGATGTGTTATCAATAATTTATTTGATTGAATTTGTGCTTTTATTTTGTAAAAATACCAAAGTTGTTCCAATTTTGTGGCGCTCTTACTAAGTTTTTTGAGATAAGTTCATATATTTACATAAAAACTCTAATTAATAAACGTTAAATATTGTGTATTTATATTTCTTTTTAAAGGTGTTTTCTCTCTCTAAATAGTCGTGGCTTCAATTTATTAAAGTTTGCCTTTTCTGAACAAAATAATCAAAAGTTGCCTCAATTTTGTCGGTTACTAGGGCAGCGGTTACGGTTACAGGGGCGTAATCCTTGTATGAAAATAAGGCAAAAAGTTCATATTAATATGGGTCCGAAATTGCTTCCTAAGGGAGCTACGCCCCTTTGAATAGGACCCCTTGAAGACAATTTTTTCTCTATAACTTTAAAACCCTTTAGAATTAAATTTTGAAAATTGGTGTACTGCATAAACATTTCGTTGTGAATAAGATTCTAAATTCAAATTTTTTAAATTTTATTTAGGTGCGTCATATGCGGGGGTTGGTAAGGGTAAAAACATCCCTTTTTCTTTTACTCTTTAGGTTATTGTGATTTTGTTTGAAAATTATAAAATTTTAGAGTCTTATACGTAAAAAAGGTACTCTTAGTTCAATTCGATAGAGCGTACCATTTACGAGATAAGCTACTTTGAAAATGTTCTGATTGCCTATGTTTATTGATGAAAATTAATTCGCATTACGATCGACAAAAAAGACACTTTTTACTCACATTTTATTCAACAATTTATAGAAAGTGTTCAAAATTATTACCATTCGCGTCACGGCAAGCTCTTAATCTTTTTATTAGATTATGGTGCACACGTGGTAGAATTCTTGGATTGTTTTTAATTGTCTGAAATCCTTCCTCTATTCTTTGCCTGAGAACATCAATATTGGGTATAGGGCGGGAATAAACTAGTTGTTTTAGGTGTCCCCATAAATAAAAATCAAGGGGGTTTAGGTCAGGAGACCGTGGTGGCCATGGCACTGGACCCCCACGACCTATGCAGCGGTTTTGATAGGCATTACTTAAATGTTCTCTAGCGAGAATGCTAAAATGTGGGGGAGCACCATCGTGCATAAACCACATTTGTGCTCGTAATTGAAGTGGTAGATTTTCTAATATTTGTGGTAATTCATTCTGTAAAAAAATTGTGTAAATTTGTCCATTAAGTCGTTGCGGCATAAATACAGGTCCTTTTAAATGCCCATCGATTATTCCCGCCCACACATTTAAACTAAACTGCTGCTGATGTGCCTTCTGTACCGTAGCATGGGGATTCTCATCCGTCCATAGGTGGTTGTTGTGGAAATTTGATAATTCCGTTTCTTGTGAAGCCGGCCTCGTCAGTAAATAAAATTTTCTTCTCAAAATTTTCAAAAGCAACGCGGTTTTCTTCTAGCCAATTACAGAAGTGTACACGAGGAAGGAAATCTCGCTCTTCCAAAGTCTGAACCCGTTGAATATGATAAGGGTAGAGTAACATATCGTGCAAAATTCTCCATACGGTTGACTGACAGGACCCTTCTTGATTTGCGATGATGCGAGTGCTCAAAGATGGATCTTCTTCAATACGATCTAGCACGCGTTCTTCTAATGCTAGGGTTCTGGCATTTCTTGGTCGCCCAACAACTTCCTGTCTTTGAAATGTTCCTTAAGAAAAATTTAAGTAGATATTATGCGATATTACTCACATTTTTGAATTTACCTGTTTCCTTTAAATTACGATCTACTCTTGCGAAAACCGTACGGTGTGGCACTCGTCGATTAGGAAATGCCTCATGATACAATTGTCTTGCTTCAACACAATTACCAAATGCTCTTCCAAACATAATGTGAATATCAGCTTGTTCTTGATACGTAAAATCCATGTTTGCTTTTTTAAACTTAGAAACACAAAGTACCAAACTCAACAAAGGCAATGAATGCCCTTCTTATTAATAATAAATAGTAATTTGTAAAACACTCCATGAAACTAATTTTACTTTGACAAAGTAAATTGTATTTTAAAAAGACATTTATCAGTCATTTAAATGCCAAAAACCAAAAAACAATCGCCAACTTCGTTTTAAATGCGTATCCAGTAATTTTATTATGTATTAAACATACGCAATCAGAAAATTTTCAAAGTCGATTTTCTCGTAAATGATACGCTCTATCGAATTGAACTAAGAGTACCTTTTTTACGTATAAGACTCTAAAATTTTATAATTTTCAAACAAAATCACAATAACCTAAAGAGTAAAAGAAAAAGGGATGTTTTACCCTTACCAACCCCCGCATGTGACGCACCTGAAAAAAATTTAAAAAATTTGAATTTAGAATCTTATTCACAACGAAATGTTTATGCAGTACACCAATTTTCAAAATTTAATTCTAAAGGGTTTTAAGGTTATAGAGAAAAAATTGTCTTCAAGGGGTCCTATTTAAAGGGGCGTAGCTCCCTTAGGAAGCAATTTCGGACCCATATTATATGAACTTTTTGCCTTATTTTCATACAAGGATTACGCCTCTGAAAGGATGCCGCTTACTTTTGAATCACCCTGTATAAATTGACCTGCCACTTTATTTAAATTATATTAATTTTTTTCTATTGAAGCTTTCAAATGAAAACTGTAAAAAAACTATAACTTTCAATATTCTCATGATTGATGAGACTCGTGAAAAGGGTTTCTGTTCACTTGAAAAAATGCTTTTTGTTAACATAAAATTTATTGCCCCTTACGTTTTTAGCCAAAAGAAATTAAAAAGGAAATCGAAACGCCGGATAAGAGGAAGTTTATGTTCAATATCGCAGACGGCGGTTTTACAGAGTTGCACACGTTGTGGCTTAACGAAGAAAAAGCTGCCACGCCCGGTAGAGAGTACGAAATTTGGCACCGTCGCCACGATTATTGGTTACTCGCTGGTATTGTTACTCATGGATATGGAAGGTAAGCTAAGTGGTTTTATTTTATTTGGTCTTACGTCATTATTTAATAAATGTTAGATATAGAAAATCTCATAAGCTCAATTATGGAAAAGGTGAAGAAAATAGACTTGTTCGCGTCTTTTAAAGAATTTTTAATCTTTAGCTAATTCATTTTGTTATATAGGGTGTTTTTATTCCGCCCTGCGAATAATTCTGCTATATCGAGTTATAAATATCTGCTAAATTAAATAGTAATAAATTAAACTCCAAGTTACAGGGCTCATATTTATTTTATTAATATGAGGTCAAAGGATTACACGTGTTTCGCCCGTACTAGGCACCATCAGATCTACTGTAAGAAAGTAACCAATAAGCTTTACAAACATTTATTATACTAAACGTAATTTACACTTAAATTACAAACTAACCCTTGACAAGACTATCATTACTTTAAAGTTCAGAGCAACAGATACAAACTATATTCTATAAACCCCAGAACTCCCACCCCAGAGAGCACTGTTTCTCCGATGAACATCCAAAATTGGTCCATTTATTATTATATCAATAGTTATATTTTAGCCACTAGAAATCCAGATATTCAGTTTCTATTAAAAGACAAAAATTTCAAGCAAAAATCATTGAGAAAAATGTCAATATCATATTGGGGGACAGGCCGTATCTAGGGGGGGTTTTGGGGGTTCAAACCCCCCCCCCCTCCCCGAAAATCTTATAACGTAAAATAAAATTGAAACGACTGGTAACTATAACTCTTTTTTTTTAATTTACTTTTTAAAGTTTTAAAGGTGTTCAGGCTATAATTAGAGAAAAATATCCAGCAGCAATATATGTGCACTGTAGTGCTCATTCTTTAAATTTAGCTCTTGCCCATTCCTGTAAGGTTCAGAGTATCAGAAATTGTATTGCAACAATAAAATCTATTGCAAATTTTATAAAAATATCAGCTATGCGCACTGAGATATTAAAAAATAAAATTAAAGAACATGTTCCAAATAGTAAATGGAGTAAGTTAACATCCATGTGTGAAACTCGGTGGGTGGAAAATCATGATGGGCTAATAAGGTTTACTGAAGTTTTTAAACCCATTATTGAAACATTAGAAGAACTAAAACAAGTAAGAGACATCGAAATTTCTTCAAAAGCTTTGCAGTTCCTTCGAGCTATTATGACCAGTGAGTTTATTATCAGTATGTTAACAGCGTCCACTTTATTTGCTTTTACTCTACCGTTATGCAGAATTCTCCAGACTGTGGATTTTGATCTATTTAGCGCTGTTGAGCATGTGAATACTGTTATTAGTCAGGTCAGGAATATGAGACTGAATATAGATCAAGAATTCAAAAATATTTGTAAAAAATCTGAAGCTATTATAAAGTCTATAGATGATGAAGAATACATAAAAATACCTAGAATAGTTTCACGACAGCAGAATCGTTCTAATGCCATGGTAGCTACTGCAGAGGAATATTTTCGAATCAGAGTTGCAATTCCTTTTTTTGATCAATTTATAGAAGAACTGATGAAAATCTGCAAGATTTGCAAATCACGAAAAGTCACTTTCATTGTTATATTGTCTAGTACCAAATATGTGCGAAGCACACATAGTAAAAATGGAAGACTTGTTACCATATGAGGAATTTTTGGACCTAGATACGTTATCTGCAGAACTACAGTTGTGGAAACAAAAATGGATTAAGCTGTCTCAAGCAGAAAGGCCAAAAAATGCTCTTGGTGCATTATCAGCATGTAATCCATCTTTGTTTCCCAATATTCATACTCTGTTGCAAATTCTGGCTACGTTACCTGTATCTACAGCCTCATCAGAACGATCATTTTCATCGCTAAGGCGTTTAAAAGACTATTTGCGCAATTCAACTGGTCAGGAGCGGCTAACAGGACTATTGCCCTTTTAAGCGTGCATAGAAATATTATAATTGATACCGCAGAGGACTTAAATCGTTTTGCGAGGGAAAAGCAAAGAAATATTCAGTTGTTATTATAATTACTATTTTTAAAATTTTAACGTTGTTAAATGTGTTTTAGTTTAAACTGGTATCTTCTTTTAGTAAAACCTATTTATAAATTAAAGTTTTTTTTATCCCTAATATCTCAAATGTCACTGGCCTAACCCCCCCCAAAATTTTGGTCCAGATACGGCCCTGTTGGTGGAGGCAACTATACTTACTTAGGGAAAACGACAAGTACACTTTTAAAAATCAAATATTTAAATGTAATAAAAGTAATTAAATTTCTTTAAAATAAATAATAGTAAAAATTAAATAGACATGCATTAGCAAAGAAATTATTTTTATATAGTAACACATGTTTTTAGAGTAAACATGTATTACATACCTCTCTGTATAAGATAACGAATAGGCATTTATAGTAAAAATTAAATAAATGAAAAGTATTATATAATATAACTATTATCAAATGGTAAAGAAAGAGGAGTAAAGGCAAGAAAAACAAAAATAAATATACACGCATTGACTGTCCTAATTTATTTTTAATGCTATCCTGTACAGGGTGGCCAAATAAGAATGCGAGGTACTGTATCTGGGAAACTATTCATCGTAGAAGCTTGCAATAAAAAAATTTATTACTAAAATGGCCAAGAGAATGACCTGGAAAATATTTTCAAGTTTCTAAAATGGCCGCTAGGGGGCGCAACTGCAATCTTGAATCTAGAAAACTGATGTTTCTGTAAATTTTGCTGAATTAACCTAACAAAAAAATAGCTGATTATTAAAGTAGGGACTAATCCGAACCTTTTTTATTTGAATAGTTTTGCTGTATCTCTAAAAATAAAGTGGTGGGGGGTGTTCAAAAGTTGGCTTAAAACACACCCTGTATACTAAAAACGCCTTAGCCGATTTTATCAAACTTGGGCTAGTTGAAAAGAGCTATTATTAAGCTACGAATATTATTATATTTCATGTTTTTTTAGTTTTACATCTCGCCGCTAGAGGGCTTTTTTCGGCTTTCTGACACAAATGACTAATTTTCTCAAAAAACTTAAATGCGTTGATATGATTTTTTTTCATAGAAAAATAGCTAAATGATGTCTAAATAATCTTGCGAAAACCGCAACTCGATATCTTGTTCCTAACCTAAAATATAGGCCAAAGAATATTTTATACCCTTAAATTTTAATTTTTTTATACTAATTATTTTCGAATTTTTTAAAATTCACTACTTTTGAAAACAAAATTTACCATTTTTGAAAATATTACCTAATATCACTAAAAGGTAAGTATTAATAATGCTTATATCAAAAATCAGACCTATTTTATGCTATATATTCACTATGGATATAATACGAAAAAAATAATTATTAGAAAGCAGGCCATGGAATGCAACAAAACAAATGTCTACTCAAATTATAAACATTCCTCAAATTGTCAAAAGTTTTACGTTACTTGAGCATTTTTTGTTTTTGCAAAACGCGTTTTACGAACGATGAAGCTGTTGATATGCTTGCGGTTTATTTTGAATGTCTTCAAAATGCTGCAGTAGCAAAAAGAGTTTATGCTGCTCGATATCCAAATCGAAGTCCTTGCGATATTAGATTTTTTCCCCGATTAGTGGCGAACTTAAGAGCCAATGGTAGTTTTCGGACTAGGTTTCAACGGCCAAGAATTAGAAGAAATGTGGACAATATTAACAGCGTACTGGGATATATTGAAGGGAATCCTCATGTTAGCACAAGAGCATTATCCCTTGAATTAGGCATATCAAGAACAACGATTCAAAATATTTTGAAGGACAATAGGTAAATTCTAATAGCCATCGCCATATATGGATTTATTTAAGTTCAGCTTTTTTTTTAATATATTTATAGAATGCACCCATATCATGTTAATTTACATCAGGCATTGGAAGAAGCAGACTTTGACCGTAGGTTGGACTATTGCCATTGGATATTAGGCATGATACGCGAGGACAGAGATTTTTTATTTAAAATTCTTTGGACCGATGAAGCCACATTTAATAGTGACGGTAGAGTCAACCTGCATAACATGCATTATTGGTCTGCAGAAAATCCGCATTGGTTGCGTGAAGTTCAGCACCAAGGGCGCTGGAGTTTAAATGTGTGGTGTGGTATACTTGGAGGCAACATTATTGGACCATATTTTTTTGAGCAATCTCTAAATGGCAATGTTTTTTTCGACTTTTTGGTAAATCAATTACCGTTGTTGCTGGAAGATGTGCCACTGGAAGTCCGGCAAAATTTGTTTTTGCAGTTGGATGGTTGTCCAGCACATTTTGCTAGGAATGTGCGAGACCATATTAATAACATTTTTCAACAGCGGTGGATTGGAAGAGGAAGCCTGTTTCCATGGCCTCCGCGATCCCCAGACTTAACCTGTCTTGATTTCTATTTATGGGGGCGGTTAAAGGACATTGTATTTCAGACTCAGCCTACGACTAGAGAAGATATGAAAAACCGCATTCGTAATGCAATACATACCATACCGAGAGCCGAAATTGAAGCTGCAGTTCTATCTACCCATGAGAGGCTTCAGCAATGCATAGAGCGTGATGGTCAGCATTTCGAGCATTTACGGGGGCATTAAAACCCTTTCTTTTTAAAATCGGTCCTTTATAGGGCCACAACTTACATTATAAAAGAAATTCGAAATAAATTATTTTGTAGTTTTTATAAATATTAAGGGATTTCCATATAAAATTTTCTTTGGCCTAAATTTTAGGTTAGGATAAAGATATTAAGATGCGGTTTTCGCAAGCATATTTAGGCGTCATTAAGCTATTTTTCTGTATAAAAAAATTTATACCATTGCATTTAAGTTTTTTGAGAAAATTAGTCATTTGTGTCAGAAAGCCGAAAAAAGCCCTCTAGCGGCGAGATGTAAAACTAAAAAAAACATGAAATATAATAATATTCGTAGCTTAATAATAGCTCTTTTCAACTAGCCCAAGTTTGATAAAATCGGCTAAGGCGTTTTTAGTATACAGGGTGTGTTTTAAGCCAACTTTTGAACACCCCCCACCACTTTATTTTTAGAGATACAGCAAAACTATTCAAATAAAAAAGGTTCGGATTAGTCTCTACTTTAATAATCAGCTATTTTTTTGTTAGGTTAATTCAGCAAAATTTACAGAAACATCAGTTTTCTAGATTCAATATTGCAGTTGCGCCCCCTAGCGGCCATTTTAGAAACTTGAAAATATTTTCCAGGTCATTCTCTTGGCCATTTTAGTTATAATTTTTTTATCGCAAGCTTCTACGATGAATAGTTTCCCAGATACAGTACCTCGCATTCTTATTTGGCCACCCTGTACAGTCTGTTAATTGATTGAGTGCCGATAATATAGGATGTGATTTTAAAAAAAAGTTAAAAAAAAAAATATGTTTTTTAATCATATAAAAGATAATGTTGCAGATATTTTTATGGAATTCGGTACACTCTTTTTGATCACTAAGGAGGAGTTTCTGACGTCATAGATATTTAAAAAAATTTACCAGTAACGTTCGTACGGGGTATGAACTAAATATTTTTCAAGAAAAAAATGATACGCCACGGATTTTCTTAAAATCCTTATTTATTTTAAAACAAATAATGTATCTTGTCTTAATTTCATACGACGCACCGTTTTCGCGCAAAAAAATAAATACCTCAAATAATTTACAGCAATTGTTGAAAGTGTCCTCCACCCGCAAGTATGCAACTCTTCTTTGCATAGGCTGACACACATTATTAAAGATTCCTGGGGTATTTCTTATAGTTTGAAAGGATACTATTATACGATTTTGTAACTCTTCTTCAGTTTGAATCGGCACTGCATACACTAAGCTTTTTAGGTGCCCCCAGGAAAAGAAATCTAAACTATTAAGGTTGGGAGACCTAGGCAGCCATGACTGTGTTCCTCCGCGCCCTATCCACCTATTGTGAGATTGGCGACTTAAAAATGTAACGACTACGTAAGCTACCATCACATCCACATCAATAAAAGAGGTCTTCAAGTAATGGCGGCAAATTTTCTTTTAGAAATTGTAAATAGGATTCTCCAGTAAGTCTTATTGGGAGGGAGAAAAAATTAGCCAAATAGGATAATCATCAATAATGCCAGCCCAAACATTTAATGAGAACTGCACCTGATAGATTCAACAATTACATGAGGGTTTTCATCCGCCCATAAATTGTTATTATGGAAATTCCTTATGCAGTTTCACCTAAAATTAGCCTCACCTGTAAAGAGCACTCACCGATATTAATTCGCATTGGGAAATTTTTAGGGAGTAATGCTTGCACTCTTTGAATGTGATGCGGGTATAACAAATTTTCGATGAGATTTTTCCAAACAAGTACATGTGAAACATTAAAGGTTGACGCGATTTTCCTAATACTAGTTTCGGGATTCTCCTCAATTTCATGTAAAATTCCTTAGTCTCGTGGAGACGTCTATGAATCCTAGAAAACGTTCTTGGAGCAGGTTGTACGCGATTTGGATAACGTTCTTGGTATATTCGCCTGGCTTCATATGCATTTCCTTATGCAACCCCATAAGTAAAATGCATGTCAGCTAATTCACTGTTTGTAAAATTTACCTTTTTTAAATCAGACTATCATGATATGTCTATCATACTATCTTAATCAAATAATAATGATTATTATTTAAAAAAATAAAATAATTGTTAATTTTATTGTGAAAAGAAACATCAAAAATTATGACGCGTTCAAACACACATAGCCTGCAGCAGTTGAGTCACGATAGCAGTTCAACCTACGAAGAGCAAATCGACCATAAAATCAGCCTACGATCGATCCCTACCCACACAAATGCAGAAAACCTCTTCTCGAGAGAAGATATTCTAAACCCCAATCATTCTTTACTCCCGAATTGACCCCGGTGGAGAGGGCGAGCTCGGGAGAAAGCTTATCATCAACCCGTCAAGGCCCCAGCGCAGAATATTTTAAAATTCTAACAAAAAAATTAGAGAATGAGGTTTATGAAAAGGAACTGCTCATTAAATCAAGAAATGAACGAGTTAAAGCACTGAAAGAGCAAATAGATTTCAAAATAAAAACATTTAGTGAGCAGCTCCTGGAACTAAACCTCAAACTCGAAAATGTCAATAAAACCAACGAAAAATTGAGAGCGGAAAATAAAGAGCTTACAAAGCATTTGAGATTACTGGAGGACCGGAAGAATAATCAAAAACAAAATGAACAAAACCCAGAAAAAGAACCAGGGAGGATGCAGACATCTCCTCATCCCCCCGGGAGGAGGAGATGCAGGTAACCGACCTGGACGGCTATTCTGTAAACGCGTGAAACAACATTTACACGAGAAGTGGGCGGAGCTCACTCGAAAATTACTAAAAGTTTATTCTGTAAACAGGGGAGCGCTCACATCGTGCGAAAAATCCGTGATCACACTTCTACTGCTAAATTGTGAGGGAGAAGTGTATCCTAACCTAACTTCCGAGACAGGTGACAGAAAGACGCGTGGGCAATGAAAATCCAAAAAAAAACCGTTGTTTTGTTTGGTTTGTTGGTTCTGATTATAAAAAATCCCTTCGATTATTATTATTGTGTATAATAATAACCATAATATGGATTTTGCTTTTATTTATGGATTTTTTGCCTTTGTGTTTTTCTTTTAAATCTTGCCAGTCTATAAATGAAAGGTATATTCAAAACTGTTTTTATTTACCCTAATGTTTCACCTACTTTTCGCCATTGCTTCCAAGTTTTACAGGATGTCCCAGGGAATGCATTTAGCGTTACAGTGATGTTTTCCCATAAGTTTTGGGCGTCTTTCTTTGTAAAACTATTTGAAAATAGTCCACTTTGTAGCTGGGGGTGTTTTTTCATCCACTCAGAATTTTTTTTGTTCATTGGTCATGGGGGTCGATCGATTACACTCTGCCATTTTAATACCACAGACTACTTCTATCTAATTTCTAATTTATTAAAGTGGTAACACTAACACAGACAATTATTAATGTCTTTTAATCCGTTGAACAGAAAAATAAATAATAAATACCCGGCATCCGGTACGTCAAATGTCAAAATCCTTGTCAGGTTAGCGGCGCGTCGAACGTATGAGCGCGCGTATTCTATTGGTCGAGAATCTGGCAACGCTGTAAGAATTACATGATCGTGATGATCGTTCACCACACGGTCACTGCTACTACAGAATACTAATTTTTATACCTAGGGAGAGGAACGTGATGTGAGATCCCTTCTCTCAGGAGGAAGTGTCACTTCCTCCAAAATTACCGAATAGCCGCCCTGGAAGAAACAAAAAATAACGATAACCAAAAACCCGGTCCCTCAGGACTCTCAAATGCAAACGGAATTAATAACGAAAAGCGGAGCGTGAATGCCAGGGGGAGAGATGAAGGTCCAAAAAGAAGCCCCTTGTATATGCCCCTAAATAACTTGTCAATAGCTGGAAAGGGGAACAGCGCTGACACCAAAATTCCAAAAATCCCAAAAGTTGTTATTAGGGACACTCCAAATGGGGCAATGAAATTCAAACTTATTATGGAAAAAACATCGATATATTTAAAAACCCAAAAGGAAAGGCTAGGCTTAGCGCTTTTCCCCAAGACTTCTCAGGATCACCGAAAATTGACAGGACTCCTCAAGGAGAGGGTGATGGAGTTCCACTCCTACTTCCCTGAGGAAGATAGGAAACTAAACCTTATCCTGAGGGGCTTTGACAGAAATTTCAGTCTAAAGGACATAAGAGAAGAACTAAACCTGATGGGATTCGTGCCCGAAGAAATGGGCTGGTTTAACACCGGTCCAGGACGAAAAAGGCAAACGGATCTCTTCAGGTTTCTTACACCCAAAGAACAAGAGGACATATACGAGGTGGACACCCTCCTGAATATAAGGGTTCGAGTTGAGCGCCTTAGAACTTTTACAATAGACAGCAAAAAACAGATTGGACAGTGCCATCGCTGCCAAGAGTTCGGTCACGCCATGAGCAATTGCACCGCGAGGCCGCGTTGCCATAAAGGTCAAGAAAACCATTAATGTTCCAAAGAGAAAAAAGCACTGGCCAAATGTTGCAATTGCGGCGGCGACCATCCGGCTAGCTATTGGCGCTGTCCAAAATACCCAAACATCATAAAAACTATAAACACCAAAAAAGTGTCCAAAAAAGTGCCCAGCTCGAGCACTGTAGTCAGGGGGGCGGAGCCAGCAGTGCGGAGAAATGCCGGATTTGGAGAAGAGCGAGTATAGTTATCCGTGCAAAATGATCAAAATAATCTTTTAACTTTACTAAGTTTGCCTGAGGAAGAACTTAATAAAAACATCGACAATCTATTACTAAAACTCAACAAGCTCAAGTTAAACCCGGTAGTAACTCATTAAAACTGCTACTGCAGTAGCCTTCATTTTCCCACATCCCATTCACACAAACGATCAGCTAAAAGTCCGTCGAGCCGGAGGGGCGTAGCTTGAAATCGAGCTCGCGACCAATACCGGCCAATCTCGAAATCTATAAATACAACCAACACGTCCGTATCCCATACAGTCTAGTCCCATGTTCCGAGCCGTTAAAAGCTAGAGCATCTCGATGCGACCCAGGAAAAAAAAAGATAGATGCCAAAAAAAAAGTAAACAAGCAAACGATCAGAAAACCGGCAAGAGCCTACGTTGCTAGTCCGGACTAAATCAGTGCAACACAGACAGCACTTACTTTTACATAAATTTTTACAGTCGGCAAATTTGAAAATGTCCCTCGCATCTGCTCTCGGACTTCGTTGCCTTACAATTTGGCAACATGGCTTTTGACTGAAAGGGGTAGCGTACGGCGGGCGCTAGGGTGTAGAGTATCGATCGAGTTTAGTCGTGTATAAATAGGCAGGGGTGACGGAACTCATTTTTCAGTAGATGGGGTTTTTGCAATGGGACGTTTCGAATATTTTTGTGGCTGTGCAAGCTGATATTAAAAAAACCAATCAGTTTGTTTTTCTTCCTTATGTAAAGTTTTTAGGACAATGCGCTATAGTGTTTTATACGTTGGCTAAATGCGCTCTTCAAAATTCTGCTTCATTTCAATTCATTAAAGGTTTCATAAAAAATAGTAGTGTAGTACTTGTACTAAGTACTACCATAATATGGGAAAAAAATTAAGATTTTTGTTTCTTTTTCCTCACATTTTATTTATAAGTATACCTATATAAAAATACAGGGTGTAGAACTCGTCAAAAGAAGTTGGTTGATATACCAAAAATTGCCTATACTCGTATAGTAAAAGTTGCATATTAAGAAAGTTAGTTTGCTTTATTGAAATTTTTTTTACTCATTATCAAGTTAAGTGGACATTGCTTTTACAAAAACTATTCAAAATTGTCTCCACTTGTTCGATTAACCCAAAATGTTGTTCGGCAAATCCATATTTTAAATTGTTTATGTCTATATTTTGGTAAGAGGTAGAAAAAAATCTATGTGGCTCTCATGAGTAAAGCACACTTTTTTACTGAAATGATGAATAAAGTAATATTTCCGTTTATAAATAAGGCACTCTCGTGATTTCTTCTTGAATAAAAAACTATTTTTTATATTTTTTTTATTGAAGCAAAGTTAACTTTAATTACTAAACTTTAATTGTAGTAGTCCCGTATCTTTTTTTATTTACTTTTTTTTTAAACCTTATAAAACGTATAAGTAATGGATCAAAGGTCAGTTTCAAAGCGAAAATTTTATTTCCTATTTAATGACAAATTACAGTTCTTTAAGTATAACATCTTAATAACAATTAATAACATTCAACACTACTCCTAACAAGCTTTAGTAAGTATAATTACAATTTAAATCTACAATAAAAATACTTTTTTATTTAAACTTTTAAATAGCCTACGTATTGTGTTTTTTTCGAAACTTAGTCCTTTTTTTTTAAATAATAATTATTTAATATCACAGGGTGCGTTTGGTATTGGTATGGCTTCTTAATTAATATTTGGTATAAAAACCATTTGCGTCAATGCATTGTTGCAGCCTTTTCCGCATTAATCCCGCGTAATTACTAAAATCGGGTCTCCCTCTGAAAGATTCCCAAACTCTTTGAGCGTGGGCTAGTAACGTTTCCTTCGATCTAATTTGGCCTTGATTAAAAGTATCCCAAGAATTCACTATTTCAGCCCACAAATTTTCGATGGGGTTTAAGTCGGGGCTTCTGGATGGCCATGGAATTAAATTAAATTCCGGATATTCCTCAAACCATGTTCTCGCCATACGGGAGGTATGAATTGGACAATTATCGTGCATAAGGGATATTGGTCCAGCCAGATATAATATTCTGTATGAAGGCAGAAAAGAATTTTCCAAAATGTCCACGTAGTCCGCGGAATTCATTTGGGGTGGCGTGGTTACCAGCATTCCGGGTCCATTTTGGGTCATCCGACCCGACAATGACAATGTTATTCTCCCGCTTTTTTCAGTTTCTTGGACATAATGGGAATCATATCTGGTACTTGTAGGTCTCCACACTAATTGATGGGACCTTATGTCCGAAGAAAACGTTTGCTTGACGATTTTCTTGAGCAAACCTAAGCCTTCGCTCTGCGTTGTCGACCGTTAATTTTGGCCTTTTTTTAATTTGGCTGGTCGTCTACAATTTATTTTAACCACCCGGCTATTTGTGAAAGGGTTATTTCTTTCTTGGGTAACAATAACTTCTCTCATATTTTCGGTCAATACAGGTTGCCTTCGAGGATGTTGTCTGGTTTCTACATGGCCTTCTGCCTCTTGACGTTGGATCCAGCGTCTAACTTGTTTGACCTGTTTAAAAGCAAATGCAGTAATTAGTATTAATTACTTAAATAGATATCTATTATACTATTAGGTTAGTGACAACAGTTTAGCAAAGGGGTGGCCTATATGTATAGGTATAGATAAAAAATAGCAGTAAATATTTTATTATTAAGAATAAGTTAATAAAGTAGGTACTAAAAAAGCAATAACAGCGTCTCTTAACAATAATATAATTTTATATTATTTATTGGTGTTTTTTTAAAACATTCAGAGCGTTACGTCAAAATATATTTCTATGACAACTTTTTTTAATATATGGTGAAAAGCAAATAAAGCGAAAATATTGACAAAGTTTTCAAAGTGAAAATATTTCAGATTAAAATGTTTGCTCTGACTTTTATAAAACCTTCATATTTAAAAATAACAACCGGCGCGAAGAGACAAAATTATTTTAAATTATAATAAATGCAGGCGATAGAATTCTTCTCTTCTTTTTCGTAAATTACCTATGTCAAAGCTTACTTATGTCAATGCTCAGTCTAATATCGTAAAATGCATATACATATGTATCATATTACTAAATCGAATAAATATAATTAACGAGGTAAAGCTTAAATTTGGCATAAAAAAACCCATTCACAGGTATAATAATAAATACAATAATAATACAGATATAAAAATATACTAGATGGATACAAATAATGCGGTAAATAGGTAGTGGATTGGCTCACGGTGCGTTTTGGACTAAATATTATTTTAATAAACATTTTTTAATAGGGCCACCCCCCTTAACCCTCAACTGGTGCAGTGCTAGTGAGTCAGATATTAAATTTAAAATTCAAAATATCGCTAATCTATACTACATTCGACTACCGTTTTTGAGAAACCTTTAAACCCATTAATACTTTTTTTAGGGTATGGTACTGCATTAAATTTATTTATTATCTAAAAAAAAACTGTACCTTCGTTTTTTAAATATTTAGAAAAAACTTGAATGTTTTCAAGATATCGCGTTGCAACACTTTAAAAAACTCACCCTGTATAAGGGTTGCTTGGATTTAAAAAATACTACCTCAAAAAAAATAATCAATCATATCTAAAATGATTTTACTTTAAAAATAAAACAAAAACATTTTTTATTTTGATAGACCCAATAACATGTATATTTTTCTTTGTTAAAAAATAAGTTTTATAACTTTTTTACATATCTATCGATAAATTAAACTTAAGATATGTAATTTTCAGCTATTTTTCTAAATAAAAAATTTAATGAAGAAATTATAAATTACCCTCGAAATCACTCCTATTTGAATAGATTCCCAGGACGATGAGATAATAATTTTCGTTTTTGATCTATTAAATTTATTAGCTTATTTCGGGATATCAAAAAAAGTTGGTTCCGTATAAAAACAAACCTTTTTTTTAAATGAAAGTTAAAGAGAATTTTTGAAGATTTTTGACAAATTTCATAGTTTAGTTTAAATAGATTTTACCTAACAAAAAATTGAAACGAAATGCATACAAAAAAAACTTACTGAAAGATCTGTAGCCATTGCTATTTCTCGTAAGGTGGCACCCATCTCATGCATAACAATAATTCTCGTACGAATTTCCATGATACTCTCCCTCTGTCCAGGCAATCTTGGCATTATGAAAAAATATTACATAAAACACTTTAAAAAATAAAAAAAATTAAACACGTAAATAGACTCGAGGCACTTATAAACACAATTCTACTTACCATCAAATTTATTTATATTTACCACCTTATACATTTTACCTGCATCCCCGTGCCGCCAATTAATATGGAAAAACCCTCCTTAAAAATAGATCTTAAAATTTACAATGGTACCTTATACACAATGTTATAATGGGATCGATCGCATAAGCTGCCCCCGCATCAGCCCCCGTTACTTATTTTCGAAAAATGCCGCTATACTTTCTTCATTCATACAGTGTAGCCAAATTGTGCTTAAATTACGTGTAAATGGGTAAAGAGCCACGGAGCGAGGGACATTTTCAATTTTGTTGACTGTACATACAACACAACACTTACATGTTTTAAAATTGAAATATTCAATATCATGTGAACATGAACGATACTGATAACGGTAAAAATTCCACAGATTATGCCTACCAAATTACAACAAAATATTAAAAGCAGTCTCAATTATTGAATTGAAGGAAGAAAAACGTTTTTGGTATTTATTTTTTTGCGTGAAAACGGTACTTCGTATGAAATTCAGACAAGAGACATTATTTGTTTTAAAATAAAGGAGGATTTCAAAAACAATTTTGGATTTTAGAAAAATCAGTGGCATATTAATTTTTTTCTTAAAAAATATTTAGTTTATACCCCGTACGGACGTCACTGGTTAAGTTTTAAAATATCTATTACGTCAGAAACTGCTCCTTAGTGATCAAAAAGGGTGTACTAAATTTCATAAAAATATCTGCAACATTATCTTTTATATACAGGGTGTCCGGAAAAAGGATCCTCTCCAATCCGCCGGCCACATATAGGGTGGACCAAAATAATTCGACTTTCGTTATGTCATTTTTTAAATGGGCGCTCGGTATTCAATATACTGGGCGTCAAAGTGATAAATATAGAATGGTTTTTTTTAAATAAGTCGGGTGTTTCATAAGATATTAAATTAAAATTTGGTATGAGGGGGCTTTTTGGAACGAGAAATTGAAATCCGTTCACGGATTTGCTATACCTTGCAGAGGGCGCCACCTGCAGTATATTGCATGTGTTAAAAATACCAAAACTTTTTTGTACCCCTGTATAATAAAGTTCAAGTAAAAAATTCTAATTATCCAATCTTTTCTTGTAAAAAAAGTATTCTTAGTAAATGTCGGCCTGAGAATCCGTTTATTAGATAACTTAATTTTAAAATCTAGATACTTCTTTCTAAACAATTGGCTGACCTCCCGGATCCAGTAACTTTTTACGTACTGTCAAAGTAACAAATTTAAATGCTTCTGACACTCTTTACAAGCTTCTCAATTACACCTAAATTAAATCTACGTTTTTTAATCACATATTTGTATTTGGTGTGTTTGCTTACAACTTATAAAACCATAATGGCTCATAGACCAAGAAATGTACCCTTTTTCGAAATCGCGGATATGTTTTTGATGTTTGGCAAGTTTTAAATATTATTGTAAACGGTAAATACCTGTCAATTCTTAACTAGGAAAATGTGACTCCAATGCTAATTTAGCCGCTAGACGCTATACCCAGACATTCCCAAACCGATTTCATCCCAAAAGAAAATATTTTTTAAATTTGATTAACTGCCTAAGGGAGACTGGAAGTTTCAGCGAAAGACGGAAGGGTAATTGCGGCGGATCTCGTGCGATGTAATCAGGGCAAGGGGAAGAAATTTTAAGAATTGTCGAAGAATCACCAAACATTAGTACTAGTGTTTTGGCTGAACGTGTGGAAAATATTAGGAAAACCGAGACACATCATATTTTATGGAGTCAACAACTTTATCCAATTCATCTTCAAAAAGTACAGGGTCTTTTACACGACAATCCCGAGGCAAGACTTGCCTTTTGTAGATGGTTATGTGAAATGAATAATAGAAAGGTGGATTTTATAAGGGCGATTCTGTTTACTGACGAGGCCACGTTCACGAGAAACGGCATAAGAAATATCCATAACGCACACATATTGGCTGAAGAGAATCCTAGGGCCATAGTTGAGACACATCATCAAGTGGGCAGGTGTTGTGGATAACTTTCTTTTAGGATCTGTCATTTTATCAGGTAATTTGACTGGTGAATTATTTCTGTTGTTTCTACAAGAAATACTGCCCGATTTGCTTGATGATTGGCCTCTAAATTTAAGACAAAATCTTTGGTTTCAACTCGATGGTGCTCTGGCTTATTTTGCCATAAATGTTAGGAACTATTTACATCAAGTATTTTCTAATCGCTGGATTGGTAGGGGTCGAGATGCTCCTGTTCCGTGCCCACCTCGTTCGCCCGACCTTATATCTTTGGATTTTTCAGTTTGGGGATGTATGAAAGACTTTGTGTATGTGGTTCTGATTTTAAACGAGGATCATTTAAGGGAAACAATCATTGCAGCTGTAGAGTATTGGCAGCAGATTGAAACCAAATATTTTTCAAAGCCTTAGATTTTCATTAATAAAGAGGGCACGTATGTGTATACAAACAAATGGAGGTCACGTTGAACAAATAATTTAGGGTGAATATTTTATGATTTTATTATAATAAGAAATTTAGCATTAATTTAGAAAAAATAATTTACGTTTATTTTGTTAACTTTCTTAAAATGTATCAAGATTTGAAAATTAAGATATCTAATAAACGGATTCTCAGGCCGACATTTACTAAGAATACTTTTTTTACAAGAAAAGATTGGATAATTAGAATTTTTTACTAGAACTTTATTATGCAGGTGTACAAAAAAGTTTTGGCATTTTTAACACATGCAATACACCGCAGGTGGCGCCCTCTTCGAGGTATAGCAAATCCGTGAACGGATTTCAATTTCTCGTTTCAAAAAATCCCCTCACACCTAATTTTAATTTTATATCTTATGAGACACTCGACTTATTTAAAAAAAAAACGATTTTGTATTTCTTATTTTGACGCCCTGTATATTAAATACCGAGCGCCCAATTAAAAAATGGCATAACGAAAGTCGCATTATTTTGGTCTACCCTATATGTGGCTGGCGGATTGGCCTTCTTTTTCCGGATATCCCTGTATATATTATATATTTTTTCTTAAATCTTTAACACCCTGTAGCTCGAAAACTAAGAGGTTTAGGATATATTTTGTTGATATAATTTGTTTTTAAATCACCGAAGGAATCACATTCAGTATTATCGTCACTCAATTAATTAACACCCTGTATATTTATTTATTATATATTTTTTAGATGGCAAGATATCCAAGCTGATGCTCGTTTTGCGATCATCAATGAGCCCTTCAAGATGGACGTCGGCAAGGGTAACTTTTTGGAAATCAAAAATAAATTCTTGGCCAGAAGATTTAAGGTAAATTTAAACAATTGTTAAATAATTAGCTGAATGTTTATAAATATTTACTATTGCTCTAGCTTCTGGAACAAGCTTTAGTGATCGAAGAACAATTGCGTCGCGCGGCGTATCTCAACTTGACGCAGGACCCCAACCATCCCGCCATGTCGTTGAACGCGAGGTTCGCCGAGGTCGAGTGCCTCGCTGAATCGCACCAGCATTTGAGCAAAGAATCCTTGGCAGGTAAGCACTTATTATTCTCTTAATTCGTATTAGTTATTTAAAAGTTACTAATATGCGTGACCTTAGGCCGAACCGTTTGCATAACGGAAACATTTGAAAACTAAGAAAAAAGTTTTTTCTTAGTAACACATTATAATTTAAATGTTGCTCTATTAGCACTTCTTTGGTCACCCGTGAGAATAAGCCCATTCTAATTTTGAGATTTTGAAATGGGAAAAATTGAACGTGTTAATTAACTGTTGTTCTAATATACAGTGCATCCGTAAAGTAGCGGATAAATTCAATAAAAATTACATGGACCGTTTCTGAAAAAAAAGCCCAAACCCGTCGATTTTAATATTGGGTTAAGGATTTTTCTACGTGGAGATTAAATATACAGGGTAACTCAAAAAAAAGATATGACATCATCAATATGTTTTTTTAAATGGAAACCACCATTTTTTATTGCATAATCAGAAAAAACGATTTTTTTAAAGGGTATGGTACAAAGCAATAGTGGTTACATAAGCAATTTTGAACGAAGAATTATGATAAAATGTAAAATTAAACAAATACCTTAATTAAATGTTGGTATTTTGGTTTTTTAGTTGTTGTTGTCAGTGTCAAAAAGTGAATATACTTTGGTGCAACTATTTGAAGTATTTTTACATTTGCAAGTGGTGTTTATTCTTTTTGAGAGGTGAAAGCAGTGTCATCCTGCGTTTTATTAGTAATTACACTTGATTTCCTACTGTTATTGTATGAAATATAAGAAAATTAACCGAACGTGAAAGAATCGAAATCTTGTGTATGATTGGTTTCGGAGATATGGCGCGTACTCAAAAGGAGGTAGTTCAGTTGTTTAATGCAACTCATCCTGATCGGTCATTGTAAGCAGTGTTAAAGCAAATTTTCGTGATCTCGGGCATGTTCGGGATACTGAAAAAGCTGGTTCAGGTTCAATAACGGTTCTGTTAACGGTCCAAGATAATCTCAAAGCCACAATCACACGCATAGCTTCTAATGTTAATTTATCGCGATCTACTGTGCATAAAGTATTGAAAAAAGCAAAGTTCCACGCTTATAAAATATTCTAATATTTCAAGAGCTATCGGAAGATGATTTTGATAGCCGAAATGAATTTTGTCAGCAAATACATTATTAGTTACTTATTTTATTGGGTTTTACGTCACTTATAGCAAAAATCAATTCAGAACATACAACCTCACACGCTCAAAAATTGAAAAGAAGAAGGAAATAGACTTATTCATGTATTAAAAAAAAATATATGAACTAAAATCTATAATGATACCGTTCGATATACATAATTTAATTTAAGTTCAGTAAGTTTTAAATGCAATAATTTACTTGGGACATAATGAAAGTGCATTTATAATGTTAAATGAAGATAAATGCTTAGCTACTTGTTCTGTTGATTTTAATAATACATGGGTTCCTTTGCGAAAAAGAGAGGTAGAACAGGGCATTCTCAAAATTAATTAAGTATTTAAAATATTTGATATTCGTATATTTTCTATCATTAAATTACATTAAGATCACAAGTATTATATAACAGATATAACTACCGAAACGTTGGTTCAAATTAGGTATTTTTGAAAAAGTAGGCCTTCTCGTTATTTTTATCGTTTTAAATTTTAATATTCATAACAAAGTTAGGTAGGATATTGAAAAGAAGAAACGAGCTCAGATATTAATAGATTAAACCTCAAGTAAATTATTGTCTTTAAAACTTATTGAACTTAAATTAAAAAAAATCGAACGGTATTATTATAGATTTCAGTTCATATTTCTTTTAAATACGTGAATAAGTCTATTTTCTTCTTTTCAATTTTTGAGCGTATGAGGTTGTATGTTCTGAATTGATTTTTGCTATAAGTGACGTAAAACCCAATAAAATAAGTAACTTATTATGAATTCGTCACAACAATACAGATTTTACTTAAATCAACGGTATGGGCCTAATTGTTTAGAGATTTTTAGACATTTAGAAAAAATGTATATAACATTTTTATATAAATGCAAAATTAACAATTTAATACCTAAAATGTTTAAGATTACACACATCATACAAAAATAATAAAACACATAAAATCTTAGAAAGAGCAAGTAAAACGTTATTAAGAGAAATAATTCAATTTCATAGATATAATAAAATTAATTTAAATAATTAAATACAAAAATTAAAAAATAACTTACTTAAATTAGTTAATCAAAATGATTTCAATCATATATGCTTCTGTATAAATAAGAGTTATTTAAATAATTTTCCAAAACAAAAACAAATTCACATAAATAAAATAAATCTGTTTTATCATGAAAATATAAATCAAGAACTTAAATAATAATGCTTTTACTCAAATACATTATGTAATAATAACAATAATTTTGTAAAACGGATAATATTTTCTGACGAAGCAGCGTTTACTCTAAACAGCCACGTGAACAGACAGAATTGTCGATACTGGGCGACCGAAAACCCTCATTGGTTGACAGAATGGCATACACCCCACCCTCAAAAAGTCAATGTAAGGTGCGGTTATAGTAGAAGGAAGAGTCTTAGGACCTTACTTCTTTGATGTCACTCACTGGTGAGAGGTATTTAGACTTTCTTCAAAATGATCTTATCATTGCTCTGATAACTTTGTATTCGGATTTGGAAGCACCCGAGATACAACGTGATCTTTTTTTTCGACTTTTATCCGCTACTTTACTTCCGTAAAGGATGAACTGTATATTATTCGAATCGGCTAAACCGTTTTGAAGTTATCATGCAAGCCAATTTGAAAAACCTGGTTTTGAAGAAAAACAATTTAAAGTTTTGACAGCAAAAAAATTAACTTACTTCTGTAAACTTACTTATTAGCATTTAACTTACTTATTCTGCTATTTTTGGTTTATATAGCAGTCCTTCGGTTTTTTCGTAGAGCTTTTTCTTTCATTTTTGTAATCCTTGCATTGATTCGGGCTTCTCGTGATTGTGCAGCATCGTTGCCAAATTTATTTTGGTGAATCTACTAAAATTTTTGCCTGAATCATCTGACATCTACTTTAAGAATAAATATAATATTATATATTTTTTATGCAATTCATAATAATATATAATATTTATAAACATATGTATATTTGCTTACATAAAAAAAATGAAAATATGGAATGGAGTTTGGGCATTAACCAAACAGCACAGATACGTACTAAAGACGTATTTTGTACGTACTATGGACGTATATAGGACGTCCACTTTCTGCAG
The DNA here is from genome assembly GCF_022605725.1 of Anthonomus grandis grandis. NCBI lineage: Eukaryota > Metazoa > Arthropoda > Insecta > Coleoptera > Curculionidae > Anthonomus > Anthonomus grandis. The sequence continues at coordinate 7,022,123 of NC_065562.1, forward strand.
GATTTTACGTCATGTATTATTGTACATAATATGACGTACATATCTAGGATGTTTACACGAATCTTTTTTTTGTCTGGTAAAATGTATTTGGGAAAAAATAACTCATTTATAAAAACTGAATATATATTAATCATAAAAATATATATAAAAATATAAAACAAAGCATGTATATGTCTAAAAAACCAAACAAAAAATAAAAGTTGAAGAAAATACAAAAAAAATCATTTGTTCTTTGCAACTATTGTGAAATACAGTCTTCAATTTTCTTTGTGCTTCCAATCCCTGTTTGAAGTGCTGCACCCTAAAATTATATTTTAAAATAAGCTATCAGTTAAATAATTCATTAGTATTAAAATGAATAACTATGCTCTCATGAATTGGGCTAAATCGTAGTAAATCCTCCCTATCACTAAGTGAACAGTAAAACTAAATTCAAATGTAATAAGAAAATGTTATTATAATCCGAATTTTGATAAATCCTAAATTCACAGGTGTAAACTTTTAGTACAAAGGGACAACCCACGCCATGACTCCAAAAATTTTTTCCTGCCATATAGTTTTGCGTATTACCAAAAATTTTATGTTTTTTTTTATTCTTGTATAACAGCTAAAACATTTTATAAGTATTTATATATACATGTATGTACGTCCGCGAGACGTAAGTAATATACGTACGAAATACGTATCCAAAAGTACGTACCTACTAAATACGTTATTTTTATAACAATGGACGTATGGACATAAATATGACATAAAAATTACGTACCTAGGAGGTATGATGCTGTTTGGGTAATAGGAATTAACTAATTTTGTTCCTATACTTAAGCTTATTATTATTTATAAACTTATTGCATATAATTTTTAAAACTAGGAAAGCAAAAAAAGAAATATTTAAAATTATAGTAATGTTTTCTTAAATTTCCGTACTTTCATAATTTATGTTTTATACAATGTGTTATCGTCCATTAATTTAATCATTGGATTGAAAATTTGTACAAGACCAAACGTCCCTCAAGGCCTCTTGTATGCAGAAACGTTTTTATTTAACAACTTGTTTCGTCGGTTTTAATTACATATATTAAATTCTGAAAATATTCTTTCACATTTTACATTTAAAACTAGCAAAGAAAGCATGTGTTTTGCGAATTTGCAAATATTTTCGTATTTTAGTTTACAGTTATTCAAGCAACTCATTTCGTGCCAAAATTTTTCCACGTTAAGAGAATTCATATTAATGCCATCACTAGAAAGCAAGTTAAAAACATTTAAATCTATCTGCATTTCTCTGTATTCATTATCAATGTGTTGAATAACTTGTTCTCGTACTATATTCGGAAAGTTTACAAGAAGATTTGTGAGGCTAGAAAACTCTTGGTATAGAACTACCTGTGTATCTAAAAATTGGAGTTCTTTAAACAATTCCATATTTAAAGGCGATCTAGGTTTTAATTGATTACTCAAAAATATAAATTAATAAAAAAAGTACATCTCATTGAGAGATAAATAGTACATTGAGGCATTTTGACCCAAATCAAAAAGATAACATAACTACTTTTCATGGACCAAAAAGCCTTGAAAAATAGTATTAAATTTATTAACTATAGGTAAAACAAAGTCAAGAAAATAGAAATTAAATGAATTATATAAACACTTACAAGACACTTGTTGTTTTTTGTCTATCAATATATGTTGGAAAAATAATTTTAAAGGTCACCCATTGCTTTAAAATTCTATTTATCCAGTTGTGAAAAGATGCCTTGTATCATAGTGCCTTAAAATTTTATGTTTTTCTGTAGCAGTAAATTCTTGAAATTCAACAAATTCTCTTTCGCGTTTACGACTTTGAGAAAAGTCATTACAGAATGGCAAACACATTTAACAAATGTGCAGTAGGGATTTACTTTACCAATTGTAGCAACAATGACATTGTTATCACCAAACATAACATTTGTGGAATCAATAGCAAACTAATAATTGACTCTGTATATTACGCCCTTTTCTTGCTTACGCACTGTTAAGTACATCAAAAAGATCTTGAGCAGACTCTTCTTGTATATCTACTGCACACAAAATTCTGGTCTTTGAAAAAAATGTAATAGCGATGGCAAGAACTTTCTTTGTACTTACATCAGTATTCTCACCAATGATCACTCAAAATGTTAAAAACTTCCGTTAGATCTTCCGTTCCTCTTCGAATTTTCCGCCTAAAACATTATAGGCTATTGAGATGATTTTGTACTCTTACAAGAAAATTTTCTGCTATTTCTGAGTCAGGAAACGCATCCTTGATGAAATCGCTTAGATGATCCATTACAGAAAATGAAATATTGTTTTCCACAAGCACAGACACTATTTTAATTTCTGCTTTTTTATATTATCTGAAACTGTGTTTTTTGTTGTTATCATTTTTATATTATTATCATTTCATGTTATCAATCTAAAAAGGAGATAAAACAATGTTCTACTATTTTAGTTAGAAAATTATAGAAATAAACAAACCTTAGAGCTTTCAGTAAATCCCATAATATTCTTTTTATATTTGACAAAAGAATTATGATTATTTAAAAAAGATATTCTGGATAGGATTTTATCATTGTAGGCTTTGCAATAGGCACTATTATCCATCCGGTGCTTTACAAAGGCAAGTGAAAAGTAATGGATTTTGTTCATATTCTACCCGATATAACTTTACATAAGCTCGCGATATAATTTTAACGTTACAACAGGTTAACAGGTAAACAATAGCTGTCGAACATTTACGATAATTCTTAAAACACCGCGAAATCCACCATTTAAAACAGTCGTTTCAATGAAAGTGGCTATTTGAACAATTTTATGTCTAGCATGAACATGTTTCGGCGCAAGTCGCCATATCAGAAAATTGAAACTCTCGTTCGCGTTTCACTTGAATTAATTCAAAAAAATTCATATCTTCCGTAATTTTTCGAATTCCAGCCTCATCTTTTGTTTTGTTTTGTTGTTTGTTTGAATGTTTTGACGACCTGCAAAAGTTGCTTTTTACATAACATAATTATGTAACATGACACAATTCTTAGGGTGTACCACTAACCTACCAACATACCCCCGTGTGTAGGGACAGTGAGGTAAATAAGTTGCTCAAAATACAAGGATATTTGGTACTTTAGTTTTCTGGTGGTCTGGAACCTACTTAATATCACTCGATTGCCCTCTTTTTACTTCTAGGATAGCATGAATATATAGCAGAATAGATAGTATTGCATCTGATGACCTGAAACAAAATGCCAATTACCTCATCCTCCAGAACCAATAAATGTCTGACATTACACATTCGAAATTTAAAAGAAATTAAATCAAATTCAAAAAAAAACAAGGAAAGGATTAAATTTAAAGTGATATCCGTGGTACTCACCTTGCCTGTGGATGACCCCTTCTTATTTTATAAAAGAAGCTCTGGAAGGAACCCACTTGTAGATTCACCGGAACTCAAAAAATGACGTTTTAAATAAATAAAAACACATTTAATATGGAAAAAACGAAGGATTGACCGGAACCCCACCTAAGCGTGACGCTTCCAGACAATCAAATGACTATCTTTTTCATAAATGACACTGTAATTATTAAAACAAAAAGAAATATTGATATTGAAAAATCATAAAATAATTAAATAAGTCCGGCGAATCTACATTGTTGTGAAAACAAAGCTTGTTAAAAATATAGTAATTCTTAAATAATTAATTCGTAAATTTTATTTGCCAATATCAAGAATTACAAAACAGTTGTACTTTTGATGTAAGTGAAGTTAGCAAATAGGAATGCATCTCCATTATAAGAACCGTTTCTCCAAAGTCCCTCTGCAAAGAGAGAGGCACTTTTAAGTGATACATCCTCAAGAAAAAGAAACAAAAAAGGAAACAAAAAAAACCTTATGTAAGAATATTTTTTTGGATACATTTGATTATGAAAGCTTTAAAAAATATATTTATTTATATCTTATGTACAGGGGCTAGGGGTAGGCAGCGACTGAATCAGGAAAGCTTGCTGATAAAGTCACCATAATAAGGTCACAGGCAATGAGCACCACTGACTTGAAATATAAATGTATAGTGAAATGTTCGGACAGACATTCCGGAGCATGAGCAACCCGCACTCTGCCAAGTTAAAGACAGAAAAGCTGAAATTAGTTTCTTCAAAATTACAAATAATATTGTTAACGAAAATTATAAAATATCAGTGAATGCCATAAGATTCCAAGAAAGTTCCTGTAAACACAGGATAGCAAAATATCTACAAAAGTACGTTCCCGTAAGGTCATACAATTCAGGTGATACATAATACAAAATTAATATAATGATTCATCAAATCTTAAGTAAATAACAAAATACATAGTTATCTCAACAATAGTTTCGCCATTTTATGAGTAAAATGGAATATTGAGATTGTTATATATTAAGTTATTCTAACGTAATATTGACATATTACATAAAATGTGTTTAGATATTCACGTAGAATCTAGAAATGTAATAATATAAATAGTGCCTCAATTAAATTGGCATTTACTTCTGGTATAACCGGAAGTAACTATGAATTATTTTAGTTGTATGCCCCCCAAGGACCAGTGTCATCGACCCTACCACGTCCCCAAATTTTTTATATTTTCCTTTTTTTTAGTTTCCTTAATTAATGCAGTTTCTTTCTTTAAATCTAGGATTATTTCTTTGTGTTATTAGCAATAAACGTACTAAAAATAGTGTAATTATTACAGGAAACAAGCCGGCAAATGCAGTTCTTCACAAAGTTTTGAACCAACTTGAGGAGCTTTTGAGCGACATGAAATCGGACGTGTCTCGGTTACCCGCCACTTTAGCTCGAATACCGCCTGTAGCACAACGACTTCAAATGTCTGAGAGGAGCATCTTGTCTAGGCTCGCAGCTACATCTTCCTCTAGCAATCAGTCAACAGGTAAGAATTTTATCTTTAATATTTTAATAATTAATTTTTTTAGTTTTTCTGTTGTTTTCTTTGTTGGAAACAAGTGTTTGTAAACAACACAAAACATTAATTATAAAGGGTGTCTTGGTACAATATCTCAACAATGAATAATGTGAGCTTTAGTAATATAAATAGCTAAAAGAAATTGCTGGAAGTCTTTTTTTAAGTATCTAACTCTTTTTTTAAGTACTTACTTTTTTAAACATACTCATAAAAATTACATGTCGATAATTTCACTATAACTCTAGATGTTTTTATTTTATTACTTTTTGCTGTAATTAAATTTAGTTTTTGACATTTTATTAGGAAAAAAGGATTATTAATAAAAATATTAATAATTTTGGTTTAGGTCAACCAAATATGACAAAATTGATATTTTTTAAGAAAGGAAAGTTAAAAGGAACTAATTCCTAGTTAATATTGATTTTTCTAGTTCTCGCGAGAGGAGATATTTGAATTAACTTCTCTTCAAATTTTCTGTGAAAATTTAAATGGAATGATATAATTGTTATTATATGATTATCAAAAGTAGAATGAATCTGCGACAAAAATGTAGAAGAACTGATGCATTAGTTTGATTTTATAATAGCTTTGATATTTATTAGTTAGTCATTGATATCTTCATTAGTTTCGGAGTTAATAGAGAAAAGAATAGTTATTAGATAATGGAAAAAGCAATTGTTTTCAAAGATCCGCGATCAAACAAGCCATGAAAAATAGAATGTGTTTACTGCTTTTACAAGAAGTCTTTTACCTGGCATATATTGAAAGTCTTTTTCTTCAAAAACTAATACATAAAAAAACTAATAAAGTATTTTTATTAAAAAACTTTTCTTATATCGTTAATACTTTTCGAGATATTTGTCATTAAAGCGATGTTTTTTTCATAAGAATAAATTTACAAAACAGTTTTACCAGTAGGCCAAACTTTTTATTTTTACTCTCGGCACGTGTTTCGCTTACGATGTTAACATCTTCGGGAGAAGATTAAAACTGAACTAAAACCGACATATTTTGGACGTTGCTTTTTTCGTGGCTGACTTGACCCTTTTGCGGGCTTGACACTATCATGGTGACTGCTCGGCCATCAAGCATGTGGCATGTGGACGGGACAAATCACAAAATAGGATATGCGAAAAAAAATTGTGCCAATTTGTTAGGTAATATTTCTTCACCAAAATTAGCAAATATATTCTATATTAATTAGACAATATTTTAAAAAATATAAATGCAAGCAACATGTTTTTATAGTAGAGATAATAGCAATAAACGACGGTTGTGGACGGGACCGGAAAATTCCGTATCATTTATGTTACATAAAAAATCAACCAAAATTTCTGAAATGGTTGTTTTAAGAAAAAAGATATCGTTTTTAATTTTCAACAAATTACTAGTAAATCACATTAAATGATTAAGAAAGAATTTTTCTTTAAGAATTCGTAAGTAAAAAATTATATTTATTGGTTGTGGACGGGACGGTTGTGGACCGGACAAAAAAACCTTAATAACTAGAATATTTTTTTTAAATTTATTTTAGTATAAACAACAATATACTATGTAATACAACTAAATTAAAGGGAATGATAACGACGAATTAGTTCAACAATAAATAATTAATGATTATAATGTTTTGTTACAGATATCTTTCTTATATTGTTTTGATGGGTCTGACCAATTTCCAGTATTTTTTCGGACACAGGCCTAAAAAAGTGGCATGATTGGAGCCCTGCAATGGGCAGGACACTTTCCCATCGAGCGGTTAACATGTTTTTGTTATCCTGAATCTTTTGGCTTGAAACGTAGATAAGATTTATATTGGTTTTACCATTAAGTGCATTAAAAAAGTCTTTGGAATTATTAATTAAGTAGTTTTCTACTTTTCACCATTTTCCAGGCTACTCTTTTAAGCTTCCCTCCTACTCCGTCTACAGCCCCCTTCCCGCGTGAGAAGTGGCAAACAAATTCCAAAAGCCAGATATAACGAAATCTTCATGAAAATCACATAAATTCAATAGAGTACACTTATTTTTAAACATCATCAGAAAATATCGATACAGTTCTCAAAGTACTATAGGTATTTCTTAACCAATGAACTATTTCTTTTAGAAATGCTCAGACTGCAAACTTATCATGTGATAACTCATCACTGATGATAGCAAACGAATGATGGGTATTTTTAGTCCAGGCTACTGCCGTAAATATTGTGACCTGTCGGTGGCTCCAGTGCGCACTTTGTATCTCGTCCTGACTTATACATGAGTAATTTTCTGCGAAGTTTACTTGCAGGACAACTTTTTCTTCATTTATATTATTTTTTTCTTTCTCAAAATTGCGTTCTTGTGTAGTTTTTACAAAGCAATGAACTTTAAATTTCTCCATAGATTCTTGCAGTTGATCCAAAGCAGCTTTTAAAGTACCAGATACTTCTAATACTTGGGGTTTATGAAGATTGACTTGCCACCTTTTCCATTTTATTTCGGTCTCCATATCGGTATTTAAAGGCACCAAAGCAAATTCAATATCGGTATCACAGTTTGGGCATAAATTATTCATACAGTCGAAATTATTTGTATCGCAACATATGGCTGAAAGTAATTCCTTGGAAGATTTTGGAAATTCATGTACATTTTTGCAAATAGCCTCAACCAAAAAGTTAAAGTTCGCATGGTACTTGCAAACGCAAACGTCGTGAGGCATTTGGGAACTTAGCAAGACATGTTTGGGTCGATATTCGTAAAATTTTGTTAGTTTAACATCTAATTCGGGATTTTCATGTATAAACAACTGATAAGCTTCCTTTACAGTAACAGTCATGTGCCGCTTTTGTTTTTTTCTTTGATTCCTGATTCATTTTTTAAAGCGATAAGGTCTCTTTTCCCTGGCGCCTGTCTACTTATCATATCCCTGGTGTAAAACCGTTCGACACTTTCCTTAAGTTGGCTTTCTAATTTGTTCCAAGGTGTTACTTTTTCTGCACAGACTAAACTTGTTTCTTTTGGAAATTCGGCATAAAAAAATTTCTTTAAAACCTCCTTTTTTTGCTCGGCACACTTCGGTAATACAGACTTAATTTTCTTTACCACCTTTTCCATCTATTGTGGCGTTTTAAATGAGATGATATTATCTGATGATTGGATTTTCTCAACTTGCAACTCTTCCCTTTTTCTCTGACGATACAACCGTTTTCTTAATGTTTCCTGTCTTTTCTTTGCATTTATCATATCTTTCGTAAAAAAACCTTCCTGAATCAATCTCTTCTGCTTCTTTCTGCTGTCTCTTTTTCTTTTAGCATCCTTCTCTTTAAAACGCATGTGCTTCTTAACATTCTCTTTGAGCTTTCTTCTAAAATCTATAGATTTTTCTTTATTTGTCTTAGGTGCCATATTTTCTGTAAAAAAATATGGACTCATAAGTTGGGAGAAGATTGACCGAGAAAAATTATTTTAAAATTAAATAATAACAATAAATTTCATTTAAAAAAAAATGTTTTTTTTTTGGCTTCGTGGAGTATCAGTCCTCAGCGAATCGGTTGCAATATACATATAGATCACCAAAAATAAAAAAAAAACTTTAATAACTTAAAATAAGTACTTTGCAGCCCGTTTTGCATTAAGAATTAAATATTTTCGATATATATATTAATAGGATCTTATTTTTATATATTTTTTAATGTATGGGTTGCGGACAGGACAATTTATTTATAAAATTTTCTTGCAAAATAGTAACATGATACAAAAAAAATCTTTTACTATAATATTGCCCTAAATGCAAGTCAAGAAAAAATAAAATTGAAAGTTCAAACTTTTTATTATTTAGTGGGATATGCCTACTTTTCTAAGAATTTGGTTGTGGACGGGACAAAAAACCCTTATTATTACACTAAATGAAAAAATATATCTACTTGCTTTGATTACGAAATTAATATTCACCACAAAAAACTTGAAACCACTGAAATTTACTCTGCCATGACAGCGTCTCAATGTATCACTTATTTTAATCCATGGCCGACTATACAAAGTTAACTATTTTTTCCTAAAACAGCCTGGTAATACAAATCTGAAAGTAATGAGTGTCCCATTTTTTTCGGATGTTATTTTTTATATATTTTTATAAGTTTCTATGACAATTAAATAACATTCAATAAATATATGGTTTAAAAATATACTTTAATGCATTTTCGTATTTTATAAAAAAAATCCAAATCGCTTGAAATGGCCGTGCTTTTAGTTTCTAGGTAAGATTCTTTCTATGTTTCCTCTGAAAAGCTTCTATCTTTAGTTATAATGATCCCAGGTATACAAACTTGTTCACCACATTCTCTACTATAGTTCTCTAGTTTGTTCAGTATTTATATCAGTTTTCATCATCTGCTGCAATAATGAAGGTGTCATCCGCATAGATTAACTTTTCTTCCTCCCATTGATATCTCTCTCACCTTCCCATCCAATCGTCAACGGCTTTTCTCATAATTCGCTATATATATGTTGTAAAGGAGGGGCAATAGCATGCATCCCGGTATGGCACCGGCCTCTGTCTTAAAAGCTTTGTATGTCCTGTTCTGATCTTGGCGTTATTGTGTTGGTAGGGTCTCTTGATAAAAATATCTTAATAATACCGGGTGGTGCGTCGCCGAGCAAAACATAGGAAATCCCATGTAAATTTTAAGGGGGTCAATTATTGGCTTCCCTGTACATTTTACAGAAAAAATGTAAGATAACTTTTTGAAGAGACTAATCTGACAAACCCTCATGCAAAGTTTCAAAAAATTTTAATAAGCGAATCTTGAATTATTTAATTAAATGTAATTGCAAAATTACCAAATTTTCGGTTCAGGTAAAACCAGGGAAAAGGTAAATACAGGGTTTTCCTATGTTCCGCTCGGCCACGCACCACCCGGTATATGCTTGGGGACACCCATTTCACTTCTGTGTAGAGTCACTTCTGTGTAGAGTGATGACTCTACACAGAAGTGACCAGTTCACAGAGTTGAATGTTTTTGTATAGTTCACTAAGCAGAAATATAATTCTTGTGTATAAGTTGTGCTCCCTCGCTTTTTCAATGATATGTCGGACATTGAGTAGCTGCTCTCGTGTACCTTTACCTGGTATGAACGCTCTCTGTTCATCTGATATTTGTGGAAGTAGAAATATTTTCAAATGTTCATTAATGAGTAATGAGAGTGGAGTAATACTTTGCTGGCATGTAGAGAGTTACTGTTCAGAGAGTTACAGTATATAGTTCTATAGTATACCCTAACTTTGAGTATTTGAGTTGTGATGAACTTTGCCCCAGTTGCTTTCCTGTTTTTGAGTGTTCACAGATTCCCTTTTTTTGTGGTGTTGCTTGTTATTGGGATGTTGTCTGGTTGACTGGTTATATAAATCTTAAGCAGTGTTGACTGCTTCCGCTGTAATAATGGGAACTACTATAATCTTTCCATTTTCGTCCATAATTTGTGTTTGGGGTTTAAATTCTAGAGATCGTACTTTATCATAAAGATCACAAGACTTTTCTTGCTGGACATGGTGTTATAGTTCCGTGTATATATTTTTAAATGGCTATTTGTCCCGTCCACATTCCTGTGTGATTCGCTTGTTAAGATGTTTAATTTCTTTTGTTTTTTTTTCTTCTTGCATGTTTGACTTGTTAATTTGTCTTCTTGTTTATTAATTTCATTGTGTCATTGGATATCCAGTGAGTTTTCTTAATTGGTATGTTTTCAGATTTGAAAGATTTTACTGCAACTTTTATTCAGTTCTTCGTGGATATCCATAAAGTCCAAAGAAACAAAAACTAAATTATAATAACTGATTACTGGACTAATTTAAAACTCAAATCAAACTGCTCAAAAAGACTATCGTAATCGTTTGATTTAAATTATATTTAAATATATAATTAAAATGTAATTTTATCAAATAAATATAGCAAGATATACTTAGCGAGTTAATGGTATGTAATTACTTGTTATATAACTCCTCATGTTATTGTTTGGTCTATTAATTATATTGTGTCATTAGATATCCAGTGATTTTTGTTAATTGGTATGTTATCGAATGTGCAAGATTTTACTTAATTTCCTCTAGTTTTTTGTGAATACAGTTTAACGAAAAAAATCTAAATTTTGATAACTGACTACTTGACTAATTTCCCGTTAAAGGAAACTCCTCAAAAAGACCATCGTAATCATTTGCTTTATCAAATAACTATAGCTAGCGAATTAATAGTTCAAGTGCTATGTAACCTTTGGGTAATACATGGCACGAGTATGCTCGTTGCGTGCATTAAGAAAATGTTGTTTTTCTTCAAGTGGATATTCACTTGCACAAAAAATATAAGCAATTTGTTATTTAACAGGAAAAAATTTAATTATGCAATGGTTTAATTAAAAAACAAATTAGATATCTTTAGAACATAAAACATAACTGTTAATTCGTAATTTTTAACACATAAAAAAAAAGATTTGAGAAAAAGAAAAAGTTGAGATCGGGTTCTATCATTAAGTTTAAAAATGTGAAATTAATTTTTGAAATCATAATGGAAACAACCACTTATTATAAGTTTTTTTTTAGTTATTGCTGAGTTTATACCTCAGATACCATTATTTTATCATATAAGTCATAATAATATTTCGTTAATCCATGCATTTTGGAACTGTATTAAAAAAGTTTTCTATGCATTAGGATAACAGGCACACCATTGATGATAAAAGAGTTCGCAGAATGGATTATTGTTGGAGAAAACATATATCATATTGAAATTACGAGACAGTTTTACCACTAACCAAAACTCTTTATTTTTACTCTTGACACGTGTTTGGCTAACGATGTAATGTAACTTTGTAGTACAACTCTCAATAACTGTTTTCCATCTATTAAATTTACCTTCGAACAAGAAACAAATAACCAACTTCCATTCTTAGATACTCTTGTCATCAAAAATAATAATAAGTTAGAATTTGATATTTATAGAAAAGAAACAAATACTTTTAGATACATAAGTAGTGACTCTAACCATTGTTTTCAACATAAAATGGCTAGCATGCATTTGTTGGTACATCGTTTGGTCTCATTTCCTCTAAGTAATAGCACATTAAATAAAGAAAAAACAACAATTAAAACAATTGCTAGGGTTAATGGTTATGACGATAAGATTATTGATAAGCTAATTAGAAGACAGGTTTAAAGTTAATTTTAAAAACTACCACATTTCAAAAAAGATGAAAATAAGCAAACTTTTGTTGCAATACCATACGATCCTATCTTGAAGAGAGGGTTTGATAGGAATTTCAAATACTTAGGTCTAAGAATGGTCTATTAAAGTTCGGCCAAGTTACGAAATCTTGTAATAAAATCTTATAATGTAAAGTCTGGTATCTATGAGATTAATTGCAACGATTGTGATAAAAAGTACATAGGAGAAACCAGAAGATCAATTAATGTCAGATTTAAAGAACATCTAGCTCATGTGAAATATGGTTGGAGTTGAAAAGTGTGGCTGAACATGTTTTAAATACTGGTCACTTTGTAGGGTTAGACAACTTAAAATTACTTAAACCAGTTAATAACAATAGAAAATTAGATGCATAAATCCCTTATAGTCAATTATATAGTTTAGTTAGTGTTTAAGATTTGTTTGGCCATGCTTCATTGCCTTTTTTGTATACAGTGTGGTGACTTTAACTGGAATAAGTTGAGTTAAAACTAATCAAATTTTATCTCGCAAAATTCCTGAGACCCGTCGATTCTTGTTTATTTTTTTTTCACATTTCAAGATAGTTTTTGTATTTTTTCACCCACAGGGAAGGTCCAAATTAACGTGGGCTTAATAGGGCTATTAAAATGGCGTGTTTTTTTATTTTATTGGTATCGAGACATTTCCTGACATTGTTGTAGTGTCACTGTTAAAGTGAATTTCAACCAGTTGTTAAATAAGTTAACTTATATTGAAGAAATGCCTTATTTATCCGAATCCCACAAGATTGAAATATTAATGATGATTGGTTATGGGGACAGAAGTCGTACTCAGCTAGGTTGTCCACTTATTCAGGCAGAAATATCCAGATTTGCCACCTATTAACCAAGGTACGGTTAGTAAAATCGAAAGCAGATTTCGAGAAGTTGGGCACGTGAGGGATGTTTTAAGAGAAAGGTCTTCTAAAATCAATGAAAACACCCAATTAAATGTATTGTTAGCGATGGAAGAAAATCCGGTAACTGCAGCCTGAAGAGTAGCTCGCGAAAACTCTATTCATCATAAATCTGTGCTAAAAATTTTAAAAAGTGCAAACAAACGACCTTATAAAATGCAACCCGTTCAAGAGTTATTGGAAGACGATCCAGATCGCAGAGTTCAGTTCTGTGAATTAATGATGAACGCCATTGACGAAAATCGCATATCTTCGGAGTGGATCCTTTTTTCTGATGAGGGTACATTCACCCTAAATGGCCATGTTAATAAGCAGAACTGTCGCTACTGGTCTGACGAGAACCCACACTGGGTAAGGGAAACTAATACACAATATCCCCAGAAATGTTTGGGCTGGCATAATTGGCAGGCAAGTTATAGGGCCCATATTCTTCAACGGTACTTTAACTGGGGAAAGATATCTAGAATTTCTTGAGTATGAACTGGTTTCAGTCTTACGTGCCTTATATCCGAGTCAGTTCGATCCAGATTTGTATGATAAAAGAATCTGGATGCAACAAGATGGTGCTCCCCCACATTATGCCCGTAATGTACGCCAGTATTTAGATGACAATTTTCCAAACAGATGGATTGGTAGAAGGGGTGCAATCGAGTGGCCGGCCGTTCTCCCGATCTCACCCCACTTGATTTTTTTTTTGTGGGGACATTTGAAAAGTCAAATTTATATGAGCAAACCGGGAAACCTAGACGAACTCAAAGTGTTAGAAAATGTCAGAAACGAATTATAGTATCGTCTTGGGCTTTGCCAACAAGTAAATGGTGCTCATTTTGAGCATCTTATACATTAAACGCAACTTTTAATAATTTAATGTTTTTTTTTTCGTATTTCTCCTTTAGATAACCACAAAAGTAAATAGGGCAATTTAATCAAGAAAAAGGGCTCTTTTCAATGAGAGTTTAAAAAAAGTGGCTTTCCGTTTGAAAAAAAAAGTTGGGGTTAATTTGGAGCCCCCCCTGTAGGTGAAAAAATACAAAAACTATCTTGAAATGTGAAAAAAAAATAAACAAAAATCGACGGGTCTCAGGAAATTTGCGAGATAAATTTTGATTAGTTTTAACTGAATTTATTCCACTTAAAGTCACCACACTGTATAAGCAGATTTGTAAGTAGTTTAAGTTTAGTTTTAATCTTCTCCCGAAGATGCTAACATCGTTAGCGAAACACGTGTCGAGAGTAAATATAAAGAGTTTTGGTTAGTGGTAAAACTGTCTCGTAATTTGAGCATCACACCAAAGGTTCCAATAGTCCTATATAGATAGATATCATATTGATAAAAAGTCTTAATTTAAATCTTATTTTAAATTTTGTTTTCTAATAAGTTTTTAACTTATATCTTTTTTTTACAGCTCAAGTAATGAGTCAATTCCCAACTGGCTTCAATACTACCGGAAGCATAGCAGGTTTTGCAGCCGCCAGTTTTTCGAATTTCAGACCCCAATACTCTGTCCCAGGACAGCCTCCAAGTGGGTTTTCATAAAATTCGAGTAAGTTAGATTTCTTTTTCGTTTTATTTTTACGTGTTTTAATAATTAAAATCATCATATATTAAGTTTAATATCTTAAAACATTATTTATATCATTTGTCTTTTTTTAGGACCTTAATGATGTTGAGTAAATGGTATTTCATTGTGTACACTGTATTTTTTGCTCAGACAAGCCTCCGAAGTCGCGGCGATTTTGATGTTAGCGAATTATACAGCTCTAGGCATATTTTTAAGTTAAAATTTTTGTATTTGTAGTTTCTGAGACCTTATTTATTAATTTTAACATAATAAAATAACTGGTAAGATACGTATTTGTTAATTATATTATGTCCCTTTTTCCTTCTATCTATCATTCCCACACATATAATAATATAAATTTATTATATTTCATCATAGTAGTACAAATAAAATTTAATAAGAAAAGGAACAGTTATACAGGGTGTTTCAGTAAAAATGACGGCTATATTTCGGGAACTCTCTATCTGACATCATTGGATTTTTTTGACATCATAAAATATGGCCAAAAGAAAATGCTGGAAATTGTTTTTAAGTTCGAAATTTTTCCCAATAGGTCAATAATTCAATTCTAATTTTCTCCGGAAAATGTCAGCATAAGGGGCAGTCTGAATAAAAACTTAGCTTTTGCTTTTAGTATGAAGTATAAGCTTTAGCTTTTACTAGATAGATTTAGCTTTTGGTAATAGCATTTGCTGAAGTTGAAGTGAATAACTTTTTGCTTTTACTTACTAGCAAAAGCTAGATATTTTATTTATTTATTTATTTAAGTACAAGGCTCTCCTACAGATAGACTAAGCAATCCAATAACAGGAAAGCACAAAGTATCTTATGAATTTAAATACAAGTAAGCGCTTTGCCAAACATTACATTTTCACCAAACTTAACAAATACACCAAGCAATATAAACCTAACTAACTTATTTAATAGTATCTCTTATAAACAATAAAGAAGCATATATACATATGAATAATGACAATAGGGAAAAAAAGGATAATATTTATCGTTCCCTGCGAAATTAGGTAGAATTTTTTAAGTATCGCTTAAATGAAGCCATACTGGAGAAATATATCATTATTCAAATTAGTTTCTTAAAAATTATTAAAACTACGGGCGCATCTGGAGATGGTGAGTTGGAGAACAATGGAGAGTTAGACAAATAGTTTGAAGAATATCTTGAGATGCTAAAGGTCGATCTATTACGCAAAATATAAGGATTAACGTTGATATGTAAATGTTCCAGACAGAAAGGGCAGTCTGTTAAATTATTAATAATTTTATAAATCAATATTAAATCAAAATTGTTTCTACGACTCTCTAAGGGCTTCATACCATAAAATTTTAAGTTATCATAGTAAGTAAAAAAATGTCTTTGTCTATTAAAGCGAAAATTTACTATATTTACAAACTTGCGTTGAACTCTTTCAATTTGGTCAATATATTTGTAATACATCGGATTACAAGCCACTGTCGCATATTCTATAGTAGGTTTAACGAATGCATTATATAGTACTATTAATGATGTTAGATTACTAAAACCCTTTGTAATTCGAGATATAAAACCGAGATTTTTTAGAGCTTTCTGAACAATGTTTTCTATATGAACGTCGAAGAGCAGTCTGGAATCCAACGTCACATCTAAATCCTTAATAAACTCCACATACTTCAAGATAGTGCCCCCGAGAAAGACATCAAATTTGTTTTGTGTTTGAGATGGTTTTCTGCTAAAAACTATAGAATGACATTTTTCTGGATTAATAAATAATTTATTTAAGGTACCGTACCTTTCAAAATTTGCCAGATCAAATTGCAGGGCACGAAAATCTGATACCTTCTTAATTGTTGTAAAGATTTTTAGGCCATCTGCATATGCAAGATATCTACAGGTAGAGAAACATTGACCAATGTCATTTAAAAAAATTGAGAACAAAATCGGTCCCAAATGAGAACCTTGCGGTACTCCTGAAGTTACGGTTGTACAAGAAGACTTTACTCCATTTATGACAACGTACTGAGAGCGATTTGTTAGATAACTTTTAATGAGTTTGGAGGGGTCTTGTGCACACCGAAATTCCCCAACTTCACGAAAAGTGTAGGATGATGTACCTTATCAAAAGCCTTGAAAAAGTCGGTGTACACGGCACAAGTTTCCAGACCACTATCCATACTTTCGTTTATACTCTAAATAAATGGTATTAAGTTGGTTATTACCGATCTTTTTTGGAAAAAGCCATATTGGTTAACATCAATAGCTTCTTTGACTTTAAAGAATAATTGTTTTAACAGCAAAGATTCAAAAAGTTTACCAAAGTGACTAAGTAGGGAAATAGGCCTGTAATTCCGTACATAAGTTGTTTCTCCAGATTTAAATACTGGCACAATTTGAGCTGTTTTCCAAATATGAGGAAAAATGCCGCTGGATAAACATTGATTATACAAAATATGAAAAGGCTCGCACAAGCTAGGACAAGACTTCAAAAAAAAAGAAGGAAAATCGTCTGGGCCAGGTCCCTTTTTAGGATCCATAGATATAAGTGCGGATTTAATGTCATTTATATCAATATTGTTAACTACAAAACATTCTTGACATTGACTAGGCTCAATTAAAGTTGGTGTATCAGAAGGTTCATATAATCCACTAAAATACTTAGAAAAGAGTTCACTAATGTCAGCACAATTCGAAGCTTCCTGATCATTAAATTTAATTTTTAATGGTAAGCTTTTAGTGTTTTTTTTTTGTTGTGAAAAAATGACCAGAAATATTTAACGTATTTGACGATGTTTATTTCTGTTTTATAAATATAACACCGCCCAACAGCATGTATGTTGCATGGAATATTTTTATGATTCTAGGCTTATTTTTAATGCTGATATTAAATAATGTCATCAGTTTATATGTGTCAGCTCTAGTTTTTGAGTTAAAAGGAGGGAGTATTTTTTGGGAATTAAAAATACACTCAACGTACAAACATTTTTAATTACAAGAACTATACACTCAGGAATTTTCTTTTATATGATTTTCTACTAGTTTTGAATGAACTGCTACTCTGAATACTCCAGCAAAAATCGGCTAACATATGTGCATCCCAGCGACTCTGAAATCGTTCCTCCATGGTTCGAAGATCTTGGTGGAATCGTTCACCCTGTTCTTCACTCATGTCACCGAGATTTTCAGGAAAATGGTGTAAATGGCTGTGTAGGAAGTGCACTTTGATGCTCATGTTACATCCAAGTCGCTGGAAGTGTGACAACATCTCTTCGACGTGCGCAATGTAATCATCACCCTTCCTATTACCTAAGAAATTTTGGATAACCCAAACAAAGGAATCCCATGCATTCTTCTCAATTTCTGACATTGAGCTGGTGAAATTAGGATCGTTTACCAACTTGCGAATTTGTGGACCATCAAATATACCTGCCTTGAGTTTTTCTGAAAGACTTGGAAATTTCCTTGAAATATATTTGAAACATTCACCATCTTTATTTAATGCCTTAACATATTGCTTCATTAAACCTAGTTTAATGTGCAGGGGTGGCAATATGATACGATCTCGTGGCACTAGAGGTTCATTTATAACATTAAGACTACCTGGAAGTAGTGCTTCCCTAGAGGGCCATTTTTTTTTTGACCAATGTTCTGATTTTGCTCTACTATCCGATAAACACATAAAACAAGGATATTTAGTGTAGCCTCCTTGTTGTCCTAAAAGGAAGTTCACCATCTTAAGATCAACGCAAATCACCCATTTATGATTGTTATATTTGATTTTGTTCATGACCAGTGCTATTGTGGGGTATTCTTCCTTAACTTTAGTTGAATGTGCTATTGGTATGGAGCCTAGTTTATTTCCGTTGTGCAATAGTACACACTTCAAACTCCGTTTTGACGAGTCAATAAATAAACGCCAATCGATTGGTTCATATTTCTGCAAGCCCATGGCAGTCATTAAACCAGAAATATTAGTACAAAATACAAAATTATCCTCCTCAGCGAAAAAGGGAAGTAAGTCTTTTTCTCGAGTGCGGTAATAAGAAACTTTAGTTTCTTTAGTTAAAAGATTTCTCTCTTTTAATCTGGAGGCCAATAATTCAGACGAAGTTTTGGATAGTCCAAGGTCTCTAATTAAATCATCAAGTGCACTTTGATCGAATGGTTTTGGTTTAAAGAGATTTTCTGGATCAAACTCGTCATCGCTCATGCTACTCAGTTCATTCAATTCATCAGAACTTTCTGTAGATGTAGATGTTAATGGTAAAGATGTATCTTTTGAGGCCTCACAGCTGATGTTGATGTGGGGTAAATCCATTTGGAGCGGTTCGTCTTGTTGATTCCTTTTATATTAACAACGCAAAAATAGCAGTCATCGTGATGATTTAAAGGTTCACGCCAAATCATTGGGGATTGGAATTTAAAAGAGAGTCTCTTCTTAGTGGCCCATAAACGTAATTCTTCAACACAAATTTTGCACACAATATTGGGCACCCAGCACTTGTTATCCTTGCAGACCCTTCTTAGCGAAGTCATGATGAAAATTACAATAATTTATCTAAAACGCGACTATAATAGATAAAAAACCAAAAATAAAGATAAATGAGAAGAACGTAGCTATATCTAAACAACTCGAGCTGTTAGAGTAAAACTGACGACAGATTCGAAATCAGATGCCTCGAATTAGTAAACAACAATAAAAATATTTCAGTCAACATAAAATAACTTTCGATTTGTTGTGCAGTGTAATCTTTGTAATCATTGCGTATATTAATCTTTACTGTTTTGCGTAAATTTGAAAAGTTATCGTAATCAGAGTCTTCGGTACAGTTGCCACATTTTATATGCCTTTAATTTATTTTTAATTAGATTGATTGTGTGTTTAGAAAACCATAGAGGGTATTGTCCCTTATTGACCTTAATTCTAGGGATGTGGTTAATAACAATGTTATCTAAAACTGTATAAAAACATGCAATGTTAATATTTACATCTTTAGATGAAAATAATTTGTCCCAATGAGTAGAAATAATAATTTCATTGATAGTGTCGTAATTGGCGTTATTAAATTTTAACTTGGTATATGAATTACTAACAATGTTTTTCTCCGATATTAAATTAACATTGATATCCAAAGACATGTGATGGCTATCTTCAGGCACAAATGGATCCATACTTTTGTTTACAATAACTTTTGTAGAATTAGAAAAAAATAAGATCCAGAATTTTATCACGAGCAATAAAGACGTGATTAAATTGCTTTAGATTATTAAAGTAAAAAGCCTCAGAAAATGCTTTGCTGCAAGGATCAGTGGCGTTGATAGGCAATAAATCCTTAACATTCGGTTTTTGTGACCATATAAAATTAGGTAGATTAAAGTCACCCATTATTAAAAGATAACTATTAATATTAGTGCTTATAATATTTTCTAATGTAGACAAAAAGTTTAGATAGTTATTTACTGCCGCATGAGGTGGAATATAAACAGTGCATAAAAATAATTTTCTGCCCCCTCTAAAGTAACGCTCACCCATATGTCTTCGAATATTGTGTTAGAATTACACAACTTAGAGACAAGTTCCGTGTGGTATAGGTCACGAATCGCCAACAAGACACCGCCACCATCACTTTTGCTACTAATGTTAGCGTTCCTATCAAGTCTAAAAACGTTATAGTTGTTAGGAAACAGCTCCGAGTCCAGAACGTTGGGATTAAACCAAGACTCTGTTATTGAGATACAGTCATATAGACAGGTGCAGGCAGACTGATAAAAGTCTACTGTCTTTGTCCTAAGGCCTCTGGTGTTTTGGTAGTAAATAAAAAATTGCTAAAGTTGCCACAGGGAATTACAAAAGTACTAATTAGAAGATATGGTTTATAGTGATGCTAGCACGGAAGACAGAGTGTGCCTATTAATAATATCAATGGATTTGCTGTTCTCGTCCCTCTTTATAAAAACTTTCATTTCTTTCACCCAGCAAAATTTGAAGTTAGAATTTTTATAAAATTCCCTAGCTTTCTTGTGAAGTTGCTTATAGAAGTTGCTTCTAGTAGGGTGAAAGGTGTTCGTTAACAAATATTTTTGGGCCATGTTTAAATCCTAAGTCTGTTGCCTTTAACCCGTGATTTCTTTTCAATTTAGCGGCATTAATAAATTCGTTTCTTTTAGCTACGGATGAGAATTTGACCACTATGTTTTTGAGTTGGGTTGAACTATTTGTATCCTTAGCATATCTGGCAACCCTATGACATGACACGATATTGTCATCTTGAATGTTACTGCCAATGAAAGAACCTAACTCCTTTACGAGAGTGAGGACGTTTTCCTGTTTCTTCTCGGGGATGCCACATAATTCAGCATTATATTTACGACTATATTGCTGCATTAATTCAATTTGGGACCTCAAAGACATACACTCCTTACGCACTTCGATTAATTCGTGCTGCATGTTCCCCACAGTCTTAGATAGAATATTTACTTTCTCCATTTGGACTGTGAAATCGTCTATTTTCCCACTAAAAAAGTTACTTACAAGTTTTTATTTGGTAAATAATCCAATGGTGTTATGCCGTACCCTTTATCGCCTAAAATAAGTCCATAGTTCTGTCGTGCACTGAGCCAAGCCACTCAGCATCTACGGATGTAAAAATTTCTTTTGCGTCACAAGTTGCTTGCACATTTATACTACACCAGCCTTTCCTATTGATATACTTGTCACCATGTAGCGATGGCGTTATATTGGTACATGAGTGCAATTAATTGCACCAAAAGCTCAGGGAAATCTATACAACTGTACCCATTCGTTGATTGCCTAGTTTTCTGTAGGAATTTTGATCCAAATTCCTGGCTTTTTAACTATTTTTGGTAAAACGTGAAACATCGTTTTACATACAGTGCTTTCATTTCAAAACGATCCACCCTTAATAAGTTTCTTCTAAAAAGTTATTAAGTTATTTCAAAAAGTTATAAGTTATTTCTTCTAAAAAAAAAAAACGTCAAATTAGATATACAGGGGGACGTTTAATTATGCATTTACTGAAGTTCTGTCAATCACCTCCTCACCTCCAGCTAACCTCACTTTAATATGTCAAATGGGAACCCCTATCGTGTGATACATCATAGTAAGCAGCGTAAAATTCTCTATTCAACGGGACCAAAAAAAATGAAATCGGTAAATGTGTAAGCAAATAGTTAGCGAAAATGTCTAGAAATAATGAATATTACTTTACATTGGGTGCTGGACCGCTAACTATATTGTACCATGCGTTGGCTCCCGTGGTGTCGACGGTTGATTATAACGGCTTTTTTCTTTTGGGGTTTTTAGTTCACGGATTTTAGTGGATTATAGCAGATAGTGTCCGGTGATTTCAGATTAAAAATGGATTTCGTAGGTATCCTAGGTATGCCGGTATTAAGCGTCAAAGTTAAAAAAAGGTGTAGAGCAAAAACTACTTTACGTAGCAGGTTGTAGACTATGTCGAAAAATAGGATTTAAAAAGTTCTTAAAACGCTGAAAGTTTTAAATCTCTAGGTGCCGCCAATAGTTATTAAGAAAAGTAAAAAAAAAACGTCAAAAAAAGGCTCAAAAAGGGGTTTATATTTTCTACGAATTTTTTTTAGAAGTATAAAAAAAATTTATTTCTCAAAAAATTCACTTTTTTTTCGAAAAATAAATTTTTAAGTTTGACCTCGTTTATCTCGAAAGGAACTTCTTTTGAAAAAAAATAGTTTTAACAAAAAAGAAAGCTACATGTACGTGGAAAAGGGCTGTTTTGTCCGCACTTCTTGAAGGTTTCTCTTAAAAAGCTTTCTTTCTGCACTGCCTTCCATGGGGGGCTTTGACTTCAATGAGTTTCAGAAAATTCGGCTCAGTCAATTTTCCCCCACCGATCAAAGACCCTGTTTTCGCGAAAAATGCAGTTTTTCGCTAAATTCGCTTCGCTTTTTCCCAGATTTTTTTTTTTTTTTTAAATCTACTCCATCATGTAGCCTCAACCTTCCCACATAAAACAGTGAAAACCAGAAAAAAAAATCGCCATAGAACAAAAGTTATTAGCATTTATGTGACGCAGGATCCGAAAATCGGTCAATTCTTCACGAGCACATAATAAGAGCTTCACTCTAATAATAATTCGGTTTTGAGTAACTGAACCAAATACCTTTAAATAAAGATGGTGATACATTATTCACGTATTAAATAAGGAGAAAGATACATCGCCGGTTCCAGACGATATACCCAAGCGTCGTTTACAAGACGCCAAAAACTACGCAATCCGCTATACGCACACGTCAAACGTCATCGTCGTCAACTCACGAACTTAAAAATATATTTATAACTTAAAAATATATTTATTCAATCAAATTATATTTTTAAGTTCGTGCGTCAACTTCATTACCGTTAATTTCATATATTTTTTGTTGGCAACACTGATGAGTGACCAACATTAAAAGGACATAAACCCTATAAAAATGGGGGCCACCATGCAGCGGTCATTTTTGGGTATCGTGGCCATATGCATTAGCAGTCCAGGTATATTTATAAGTTCGTGCTTTTAATATTATACCGAACAATCAGATCCGTATTTAAAAAAAAACTTGATGATGTCAGATCTAAAATTTAATAACGGCATCTTAAGAGAGGAAAAATTGGCTACGAGAAAATTTCATTTATTTTCAAAGATCTTTTGTAATAAACTCAGCAGAAAACCGGAATTACTCCGATTTTTTTTTATATTTCAAAGCGGCATGTTACTGTTTACACGTTACATGTTATTGCTCCCGAAGCCGCTAAATTATTTCGATTCAACCAACTTTCTATCTCTTAATTCTCTTATGGTTACAAAGATTCCTGTACTGGCCCTTGGGCACGTTGTATATTGAGGTTTAACTATTTTTTTTTTGATAAATGAAACTACATAAAAAGAAAATAAACAAGTGAATCCTATAGAAGCAAAACCCGACAAATCCACTTTTGGTCAACAACGAGGTTATTGTTTTGAATTGTTTACATAATAAAAATCTGCGGATTTAAATAGGTTTGTGGTATCAAAAACCTTCAAAATACGTTCAAATTTAAATTAGAATATTGGCTATAGTTTCAAAATCCGACAAATCCCAATGTCAAATCCAACGCGTCGTAACAAAAACCGACAAATCCATTTCGACCAATCACGGCGCTCTCGGCGTCCACATAACAATAATAATTTTACGCGCGAATTTTTTACGATGTTTGTTAGTATAACGTTGTTCGCGGACTCGAACAGTAGTATTTTGTACTTTTATTTAATTATTGCCAATTTTTTTATTAAATAATAAGTTTTAAGTGCCTAAAACTGTGAAATGGAATTGACAGAGTCAATAAAACCTACGACGCCTCTCTTAGCAAGGAAAAGAGTTGCTAAACCAGAAACTTGGTCTTGGAAGAGAAAACGAGAGCAAAATGAGAGGTAAGTTTTTTTTTTAAAACTTATTGACAGTGTTTTGCATAATATTCAATATTCTAGATACAAGAATAAAAGTTTGCCGGAGTATCCAAAATGTAAAAAACGCGACAAAATCGTATCGTTGCAGTTCATTGTCAATGTACGATGTTTCAAATTTTCATAAAACTTTTTATCTTCACAAAACTAAAATTGAGCAAGACAACCTAATTTGAAAGCACTGCCTGATTAGAGATATTAAATGCAAAAGGACCCAAAATGAAAAGGGCGCGTCTAAAAGAAGTTTTTCAGTTGTTTATAATATTCCTAAGGCCAATACTTTAAAACTGGTTCCAGTTTGCAGGAATGCATTTACTAAAATTTTGGCAGTTGGTAAAGATGGGATTAATGGGGTTTTAAAGAGGTTTTGAAGAATTCGGGAAAATGGCGTCCGGAAGAAGGGGTGGCGACAGAATTTCTGGAAAATATAGTGCGAAAAAAAAAATCAGTAATGAAATTCATTGAAAGTTTTAAGGTAATCGAGTCTCATTATTGCCGAAACAGAACTAACCGCAAATGTTTACCCCCAACACTTAGTATTTCAAAGATGTGGAGACTATACTGTCAAAAAATGAACAAAATGCCAACCCTCCTTGTTAAAAAAAGTTATTTTGCAATAATATTTAATACCAATTACACCATTGGCTTTGGTTCACCCCGCACTGATGTGTGTTCCGTGTGTCTCCAATTATCCAAATAACAGAAAAAATAAAAAATGAGAAAGACGAAAATAGAAAAAATAAACTAATGACGGAAAGACATGTACAAAAATTACCCGCCAAGGCTTTCTTTGACCATTTAAAAGAAGAAAAACCTGAACTAATTACAATATTATTTGATTGCCAGAAGAATCAGGTCCTACCAAAGATTCCTGACCAATCAGTTTATTATAGCCGCCAGCTTTATATTTACAATTTTACCATTGTTACTGGCAGTTCACACTCACCCCTCACTAAAAATAATGTGTCAATTTATGCTTGGATTGAAGACGAATACCATACTGCCGTCGTAAGAAAGAGAGCCGTATCTGTATTTTTTTTTAAATTTGGTTAAAACTATAATATGGGTATTTGAGGCATGAGGAATCGATTGATGTATCTTAAAAACGCGTATCTCCATCGCAAGTTTGCTTAAATGTACATACGATTACTACAAAATGACGTAATTTTCCGATTTCATAACTTAAACAACCCTAACTAGCAAATGTTGCTTACATTCCCGTATCTAAAACTTTTACCTTTTTACTTTATAGTTAACGCAAATATATATTAGACGTTTTAGAAAGACGTAACGCGGATTACTAGTTTAAAAAGCCGCAACTGCATTGGCGCAAAACAGTTACGACTTTTTATGCTACAGTTCCATAATTATTTAAATTTACCAGTGATAGAATAATTTGGATAATTTAGTATTAATTTGACCACCGAGCTGTGCAGATATACATACGTTGTCTCCAATCATAATAATAATAGAAAAACATTGGCGCAAAACAGTTACGACTTTTTATGCTACAGTTCCATAATTATTTAAATTTACCAGTGATAGAATAATTTGGATAATTTAGTATTAATTTGACCACCGAGCTGTGCAGATATACATACGTTGTCTCCAATCATAATAATAATAGAAAAACCAGGTGCAGCAATCAGCTTTCGATATATGTTACCTACATATATCTGTATTTTTTTGTGTTATTTGGAAAAAAATTAAAAGTTTTTGTGCCAGTTTGCTTTAAAGACAATAATAAATACCAAAAGTTAGCTGGTAAGTAACTATTTATGTATACAGGATGGTTTGTAATGAATGCGACATATAGAGTTTCGGGAGATTCTTCTAGTTAAAAAAAATCGATTTGGCTTGGCTAAGTTTATAATCCAAAAGTTACTAAATTTTCATGTAAGACTTAGAGGGCGCTACGTAGGCTATATTCTTCTTTTTAATTGGCTCTAACTTTTTTGGCAGTAATCTTTTGATATTTTTAATTTTAATGAGTTGTTATCGTTCCTTCATCTTTTTTTAAAGGTACCAACCCAACCCAATTTTAAACCAGCTACATATGATCGTTTTCGAGATATTTTAAAATTTCGGCATCGATGCAAGTTATTAAATTTTTTGGTTTGGGTGCATTTATAAGATATTAAACCTTTTAGATATCAGATATTAAAAAAACTTATTTAATAAAAATATTAACTATTTATATTTAAGAATTTTAAAAAGTTTCGACGCCCTGTATCTCGGTAAGTACATATTTCTATCGTCACTTTCTGATTATATAAATTTTCTCTTATAAATCTCATTTTTTTTTCACTTAAACAATCGCCAGTTATTATACACGCCATAGATATAGTGGATAATTTCCAAATGAAAAAATTGCAGCAAAAAGGGGATTCGTTTTTATTTAGGATAATTTTAATCAATTTTAATTAGGACTGCTTAGATATGAATTATTTACTGCTTAGAAATGAATTCATCACTAATCCCTTTTTTTGCTGCAATTTTTTCATTTGTAAATTATTCACTATATCTATTATATATACGTGCATATAATACTCTAAATCGCATTTATTACGAACCACCCTACAATATATTATGATGCTAGAAAAGTAAGTAACTATTAGTTAATACTGTTGTTTTTTTTCAGTTACCCACGACAGAGACGTTTAAAGATGCAGAGAACTAAAAAGATCCTACGCCTCGCAAATGAAAACCAAGTGGTACTTTTTGGTAATTCTAATGTTAGATTTTCAAATACGACAATTGTCAAGCATAATAGACCTAACATTGAGACAGGAAAAATTAATGAAATTCAAGATGCATCATTCTCTATTGAGCCTGCTAATTCAGATAGTGAAGCAGAGCCACAGATATTTCAAACATTATTACCGGTACCGCCAAACTTGCCAATTGTTGAAGAGCAAAATGTGATGTCTCCATCAGCGCTGTTTTTAAGTACCTGTGACCCGGAAGCTACGGCCCTACTCTCACCAATTAAGTCATCAAATTTTCAAGATGAGGAAGTTATACCAATTATTATTGAAATAGTTAAAGAAGATAAATGTGACTTAACCGATGCAAGCCTATTGGGAGCTATTGAATTATTTTCAAACTCGGAAGTTGAATCAGCAAATATGTTGTTTGACCTTGACTCTATTTCTGATAAAAATTCCGAAGCCAACTATAAAAACCAAGATACTCAAGCAATAACTGAACCGAATGACGTATTTACCGAAACAACTGAAGATCTAGCTACAAATGGAGAAGAACTGCAATCAGACGCAAACATTGTACATGAAAACAACTTAGAAAATAGGGAAGTTACAAAGAAAGGAAAACCACGAAAACGGAAAATGAAGCAAGCAAGGGAAACAAAAGATGTAGTATGTGAAAAAAAAAGCAAAAAAATAAAGAGAAGCATAAAGTTAGACCACCCTGCAAAGATACTTGCAAAAGAAAATGTCCCACAAAAATAACTACGGCTAGACGAGAGGTTATTAACGAAGAATTTTGGAATCAAAAATGGATAACAAGAAGGTTATTTATTCTTCACACTACTAAAAAATAGATGTAAAAAGAAGGACGGCAAATACCTTAAAAAAAGACTCAAGAAGAAATAAAACAATAAACTTTTATCTGAAAGATGATAAAGGAGATTATTTGCAAGTATGTAAGACATTTTATTTGTCAACATTAGGGCATAACAGTCATAATGACACAATTATAAAGCTAGTAATTCCACGGCTATGTCAGTAGAAAAAGACAAACGAGGCTTACATCCAAAACACAAAAAAGTTGATCGACAAGCCATATATGATCATATTCAAAAATATCATCCAAGCGTGTCACACTACACGCGAGAACACGCCCCAAATAAATTATACTTACCCTCTGATATAACAGTTAAACAAATGCACTCTGACTTTGTTGAAAATAATCCCACTATTGAATGTTCATATGAACTTTATAGAAATGTTGTGGTTAAAGAAAAAAATATTTCATTTGCACATCTCGGCCACGAGGAATGTGAAATATGTGAATGCTTTAAGTTGCATAATGAAGCACATTCAAAAGAAAATTTGTGTTTGGATTGTGAAAATTGTCAACAATGGGACAAACATATTAAAAAACCCAATATTGCCCGTCAGATGTATAGAAATGATGTTCAAAATTCCATCGAGTCTACAACATTATATTTTTTAGACTGGCTGGACATGTTCAAAAGTGTTCTTTTCACTCAACGAATTATTGCTTTTAATGAAAGTTTTGTGCCAATCGGAAAAAATTCTAGACAAAAACCTTTTGCAGTAATATGGCATGAAGCCACTGCAGGCCGAAAAAAAGAGGAAATAATCAGCGCCTATTTTCAGTTTTTTCTGTACCATCGGGATCAGAATGACATTGTGCTTTAGCTTGACAATTGCAGTGAACAAAACAAGAACTGGGCGTTGTTTTCGTTTCTGGTGTACCTAATAAATTCGAGATTTTGAAACTGCAGTATCAAAAACGAACTCTGAAAAAGTTATTACAAAATCAATGGATTTTTCTGATTTTTTTAATTGGAAAGATCATTCCTCAAAGGCAGTTTTGAATAAATTGAGGCCCAGAGTGTATATAGCAGATCTTGTAGAAGTAGTTGCAAAACGCAGCTGTATTCACTTGAAATACAAAGATCATTTTATGAACGAGGAATTTAAAGAGCTAATTTTTTTAAAAGTTTCTTTGGCTAAAAATAGGCAGCAAATGCCAGAACCTGAAAAATACACAAAAAATTGGGGGATACCTACGTTAAAACGTGATAATATATTAAAAAATTTGTCTTCTGTTATGCCCAAAGATAGACTGAAATTTTGGGAGAATATTCCAATTTCTGATTCGTCCAATGACCTCATTGAAACTTTTGAATAAAGCTGATTGTTAATATCCATATTAAAACTTAGAATGAATGTGTTTGTTCTTGTGTTTTTTGTATGAGAGTGTTTGTTTTTTGTATTCAGAAACGATTATTATTTTTGTTTGGAAAATTTGTAAGAGTTAAGTTTATACAATGACTGTGTTTTTTCTATGTTATAGGAGTTATAGCATAACATAAATATATTTCTTTAAAAAAGGCAAATTATTTTATTTCATTGGTGCAAAAAAAATATATATTTACTACAAATAAAGATTTGAAGCTAAAATAATTTCTAGTTTTTATAGAATATAGTACCTTTAAATACCGTAACTAATTTGTTTTGCAGTTAAGCTTTTTTGGTTACAATGAGCGGCTTAAAAAATATTGCTTTATTAACTTTAAAACCGTAAGAGCATTTTAAGCTTACTGTTAAAATTCAGGAATGTTAAAATTATTTCTATTCAGTTTTTTATCACAAAATTAACAAATAAAATATATTTTAGAAATCATTAGGACATAATTCACGCCATTATAGAGGAATACGCGTTTTAACCGTTTTCTCAAAACAGAAATTTTGCAGATACGGCACTCTCTTTTACGACGGCAGCATGAGGGATCAAATGAAATAGCAAGTACTGTATTTTACAAACTTTGTCGACTAGACCTTAGGAATAAAAATAAAGTAAGACTTGTTGCTGACGGATGTTCAGGTCAGAATAAAAACTCTACTTTAATTACAATGTGTACCATGTGGCTTAGTCAGAAGGCTCCTCAGTCAGTCTCAAAATTAGAAATTATCTTTCCAGTTGTTGGGCATTCTTTTCTCCCTGCAGATCGTGTGAATTGAAAAAAAAATATAAAAAAAGAAGAAGTCTTAGTCTCCGTAGAACAGTACCTAAGTAGTTTTGCTGATCACGGTAAAGTTTATCGATTTGGATCTGACTTAGAAGTGCACAATTGGAAGAAAGCTTGTAAGGAAACAATAAAATCTGCTGGACAATGGCACTTCTCATTTAATGCGTGCAAGAGGTACATATTGAATCGCACTAGTTCTGGACAGGTTACGATTCGAGGAGAGCAGTTCTATAAATCAGATCTGGGTGTTTTCAAATCAGTCTTAAAAAAGGGCAAGCCACCAACCGACATAAAACCAGTATTAGTTCAAAAGGGTATACAGCCAAATCCTAAAAAGCTAAAGGATGCCCAAACACTCCTCACCAAACATTATGGAAATAAATGGACAGAACTGAAATACTATAAGAATATTCTTGAAAAATACGAATTGGAAAATCTGGAGAACATAGAAATTCCAGAAAATGAAGAGAATTTGTGTGAAAACATGCCTTATTTAAGTGATTTGTTAGTTTAAACTATTTTTTAAATAATATCGGTATAAGTATCTATGTTTGTTAATTTTTTCCGTAATAAAATACGAATTTAAAAAACAAAAGTTTTTTTTTACAAAATAGGACAAATCCACTATGTTCAGTTTCAAAATCCGACAAATGGGTTTGTTAGTTTCAAAACCCGACAAAAAAAAATTAATTTCAAATAACTTTACACTAAGATGTTTTCCCAGGTTGAATTGTTCAAAATTAGATGCTTGATGACTTGCTCTATGTATATAAAGATATTAAGCTTTTAACTTCCCTTAACGTTTTTCTCATTTCCCAAAATTTTCTAAAAGTGGATTTGTCGGATTTTGCTTTTATAGGATTCAAGTTGTGTCTATTTTTAAGGAGGCTAACAGTGGGCGCGGACTATAAATATCTGCTGTTAAACGACAAATGCTGCGTTCTCGACTTGCGGCAACGGCAATCGAGCAAACTAGAAGTTTCTTGAAACTCATTGTTCGTCTACAGATTCCTGTAATTTCTAGAATCTCAACCTGGACCTACCATATAATAAATTGTGTTGCGCATTTCTTCCGTCAAATTCCGGAAAATTCTTTGTTTCTATATAAACTGTGAATTCGATTGCCGGCCAGCAGTTTGCATTTTGCGAGTTTGAATTACATTTGTGGACAATTAACACTTTGCGCTTTATAACAAAATGTCTCTCATTCCATTGATCTTTGGCGATTACGAACCGATGTACCGGCCATCCAGAATCCTGGAACAACATTTCGGCCTGGGCCTGGACCATGACGACCTTTTTCAACCGTTAAACCCGAACAACAGAATGTTGACTAGAACTCCCGCGGGTTATCTAAGGAACTGGCGCCCTAATGCTGCTAATTTGGATTCCGGTTCTACAATTCACTTTGACAAGGATAAATTCCAGGCCAATTTGGATGTGCAACAGTTCAAGCCTGAAGAAATTACTGTCAAGGTCACAGGGGACAATGTACTTACAGTGGAAGGCAAGCATGAAGAGAAGCAAGATCAGCATGGTTACATATCCAGGCATTTTGTAAGAAGATATGTGTTACCAAAGAACTGCCAGATGGACAAAATTGAATCGAAACTCTCCAGTGATGGGGTTTTGACCATCAGTGCCCCCACTGTCGAGAAGATGGAGATCGAGCACAAATCCATTCCTATTACACAGACTGGAGAGCCTGCCAAACAGCAAAAGGCTGTTGAACAAAAGAAGTAATTAGTACTTACTAATGTTTATACATAATTACATATTCTTGATATTTATTTCTTTTTCTATCACCTGCATTTAAGTGTGTTAATGCTTTCATTAAGTTGTTTTTAAGTTGTTTTCAATTTCTTAAGTAACTTTAATAATAAATAAATAATTTTCTCCTTTATTCAGTGTCTTAATTTGTCATGTATTCCTATCATAAATAGTAGTACAGAGAGATTTTATTACATTATTAGCTGCCATGAAATCAGAAAAACTGGGTAATATTAGCCACTACTGATCAAGAAAATTCATTACTAGCTACTCCTAGATAAAACAGTTAACAAAATTAATACATAAAATAAAACTTATTTGTCAAAAACCCCAAAGTGTAGTTGACAAAGCTGGTAAAAAACAGTTAATTAAAAAACAACAAATATTCAACATAATGTAATAAAGGAAATTTGAATAGCACAACACAAATACCAGCAACATATTAAAAGCTAAAATATGTGCTTTATTATTTGGTAAACTTGAGCAGTAAGTACTTACAGTATTTTTATTTATTTGGAGAGAACAGCAACCCTGATCTCTTTCACCTTTATTTATCAACAATGTAACCAAATATATCTTGTGTAAATTTTTAACATAATTAATGGAAAATGAAGTAAATCTTAACAGCACTCCTAAAGTACAAACCTGTATGCTCTTATAATATCTAATGTTATTGAATAGTATATCAAAATTTATTTATTTAAGATGTCTAGTATAACTTTTCATTGATTAACTAATAATAACTGAAAATATATTCTAACAAAAAAGAGGAGAAAAAAATAACAGAAATATGACAATATATAATATAATTTATTATACTCTCAGAAATAGTAAAAAGATTTGTAATATATATTATTAATGATTTAGTAGATTATGTTAAAGAATGCACAACTTATCTTTTTGCAGATGATGCTTTATTTTATTTTATTAAACTATTAGGTACATTAAACACACATAAGCTTCAAGTTAAATTAAATAATATTTTAAAATCGGTCTGAGTGGTGTAATTTAAAAGATTAAAAGGTTAACATCTCCAAAACACAAAATATAGATAATAGCAAAGGAATGTTTTTACACTTACCAGCACAGCTAAGAATTGGGTTATATCATATATGACAGATCCTTAGTTGTAAAAGTGGGTGATGATTTCTCAAGTCAGAATAACTGCGAACTTGGAACTCCATGCACAGGGTGGCACTTTGGGGCCGTTGCTTTTCCTACTTGATATGTTTCGATATGTACTGTATGCTTGATCTCTCAGAATCCATTGGCGATGTTAAATCGTTCATGTATGCAGACGATACTACTATTGTAGTATTGTAGTTACAGGAGAAAGTATGGAGGAAATTGAATTCAAAGTCTGCTCTATTATAAAAAAGTTTAACGATTGGTGTGAGGGAAATCACTTTTTAAATAAATTTGGAAAAAACTAAATGCATAAGTTTCTCAAAGAATGTGTTGGAGACTCAGAGTTTTTCTGTGGTTTTGGATACTGTTTCAATTGTCTGCGAATCGTTTTTGAGACGCATAATAGACCAACACCTATCTTTTCTTTCTCAAATTGACGAGATATGCAGCAAACTATATATACCGTATTTTTTATTGTTTACCCTTAAAAGGCATCTAGGAATGAAGGTTCTACTGAGTGTATACTATGGTATAGTACCCTCTCTTCACCTCACATGTTACTGTTTGGGGCAATATATCAGAGGCACGAAGGGTATTTGTATTTCAGAAAAGATTTATGAGACTGATTTTTGGTTTGAAATATAATGAGAGCTGCCGGGAAACATTAAAAAAACATAATATTTTAACAATGCCTGGAATTTATATATTTAAATTATTGTTATACATATTTAAAAATCAAGAACATTTCTCCAAAGTAAGTGATTTTAATAAATATAATGTTAGATGTAAGGATGCTCTTTATTTGCCAAAATTTAACTTTGTTTATTTTAAAAAGACTCCCTTTTATGAAGGAATTAGCTTATTTAATCAACTTCTTGCTTCGTTAAAACGAATAGAATGAATAAACGAATAGATAACAACATATTTAAAAATATACTAAAACGGCTTATTATAAGTTCTGTCGTCTATGATATTAATTTAGCAACATGCTGAAAGTCACTTCTGCGTAGTCAGTGTCTGTACTTTGTACTGTTTGTTGGTACTTTTGTGGTTATTATAGTTTCTAAGTTTTAGATGTGTGTAATTAGGTTTTTTTTTTTATAATGGTTTTACTCTTTTAAATAAGTTAATTAGGATGATCAGTTTATTTCTCCTGACTTGTCTTATGACTTATTCTATTGTATATGTAGTATCTAATGACCAAATAAATCAGTAATCAGTAAATATAAAAATAGAAGAACATTCGATAAAATGTGTAGCAAAAATTAAATACTTAGGCATATGGATAGTTCGGGACTTGAATTTTAAAGGTCATTAAGAAGATTTCACATAAGATTTAATATTTACCTCGATGTTCACCTCACTTAAGCTTATGGACAAAAAACCATTTACAATGTACTTATTCTGCCTCACTTTAATTATTGTTCTAGTGTATTATTTTTATTAAAACAAAATGAGTTGTCTCGACTTTAAAAGTTGCAAATTAGGGCCATGCGTACGATACTAGGTAAACCAAGATTGACCCCAATAAAAAATATGTTACAAGCCGTAGAATGGTTACCAATCAGAGAGCATCTTCTACTTAATACGCTGACATTTGTCCATAAGATTAAAATTGGTCATGCTCTACAGTATCTGTTAAGTAAAGTCACATTCTCTGCCGAAATACATGATCATAACACGCGATCGAGAAGTAATTTTTATATACCTAGAGTTTCTCAAGAACGTGCCCAAAATTCATTATTTTTTAATGGTCTAAACAAATACAAGGTGTTGCTAATAGAAATCAAAACAATTGAAAGTATAAAGTTTTTTACAAGGGCTTGTAAACATCATTTAATCATAAATTTGGTATAATAAACCACTTATTTCTAAAAAAATTTTCATGTTTTGTCTGGTTTGTGTCTCGTTTTTTGTTTGTATAATTTACATATGTTTGTGGTAATTGTATAGTGTTTGTTAGTTAATCAATTCTTTTTTAAAAATGTAATATGATAAATAGTAATTATTAAGTAACCTTGTTGTATAACTTGTATTAGTTTTTGACTAAATATCAACTATTTTTTAGCAGCCAAATGTACCAACCTACTGCCTGAGGTAGAATACAATGTCCTTTTATCTTTTAAGGGTCGGTTAGTTTCACCCCAACCACTTCGCACCCGTTTGACAGATACCCGCCAAACGGGTGCGAAGTGTATTTTAATTAATAACGCATCCACTAAATTATCAGGAATAAATCAAATTGTACAATACTATTAAGCACACATACTCCCTATTTAATAACAAATTTTTGTATACTATCCATTACTTCTTACCGCCCGTCAGGGGGGGTTCACCCCTATGAAATTAATAATAATATTTTTTTCTATTAGAAAGAAATCGAATTGCAAAATAAGATTCAGCACACATACTTCATAATCAATAACAAATTTTTGTATATCTTACCGCCTTACCGCCCGTCAGAGGGGTGGTTCAGCTATTAAATACGGCGGGCTTTACACAAAATCTCTTGAATATATGGTGCCTCTCGGAGGATTAACCCCAAAAAAGTAGAGCTCCTACTTCACGAGGAGACGTAACTATGGCACGCCCCCTGTTATATCTCTAGGTGGCGTGCAGCTGCATTACTCCAGGACAGTTCGATTTCTGGGAATTATTCTAGATTCCAAATTCTCCTAGTACAATCATGCATCGTTTGATGGCCATATACGGAGAAAGCGAAAATTCGTGCTCAACTACACAGAGTCCAACGCCTTGCATGTCTCAGCATAACGTGTTCCATGCGAATAGCGCCAACTACAGCACTTGAGACTCTGCTGAGCCTTCCGCCTCTGGACCTCGTTGTGCAATTTGAGGCAATGAGGACTGCATAGAGGCTATACGTCCTCGGTGAACTACCTGCTGGCGAGACCGGTCACGCAAAAACTTGGTCACCATACAGGAATGTCCGCTCGGGTGACTGTGGACTGCGAGGGATTCGTGACGCACATTTCAGGCAGAGAAGAGTGGCAGCATTCCAACAGACTTGCATTGCTAAATAGGGGGACCATCTGGTACACAGATGGCTCCAGAATGAATAACAGAGCTGGATCAGGGCTCTGTGGTGGGATCCCACATACCAGTAGGGCATACTCGCTGGGGGAGCACGCCACTGTCTTTCAGGCCGAAGTATTCGTTGTATTAAAATGCGGACAGAAAATCCTAAGCTGCGGACACCGCAATATAGTCGTTTCAATATGCTCGAACAGCACAGTGCCATTAAGGCTATCACAATCGTAAAGGTAAGCTCCAAGCTTCTACTAGAGTGCTTAAAAGTCCTTAAAAAACTGGTGCAGGTTGGCTGTAGGGTCCAGCTTGTCTGGGTACCTAGCCACGCAGATCATGTAGGTAATGAGGAAGCGGACTCTTGCTAGACTGGGATCCGCGAATGTGCCGATGGGGCCGGAACCAATAATTGGTATCGCCAAATGCGTAGCGGTTGCGTCAATTAAGGGTCTGCTGAACAAGTGAACCCACCGAAGATGTATATGAGTTCCCTGGTATGAGACAGGCCAAAGCGCACATAACGTAATCTGCCAGTCTCACCAAAAATCTACTACGCCTAAAAAGACGCGAAATTCGGCTATTGACAGGTCTTTTAACCGGACACTGGCACTTAAGAAGTCATCGCCATACCATCGGTATTGCAGACAACCCGGAATGCCGGTGGTGCTGTGAGGAGGATGAAACCGTTGACCATGTGGTCGGGGAGTGCCCAGCACTCACGCGCGCCAGCTTCAAATACTTGGGTAACACCTTCAGTGCACCGAGTGACTTTAAGTTCTTTAGACCAGAGAGCCTTATCGGTTTTTCTAAGGCTATTGGGCTCTGGTAACCCCCGGTGGGGCATGACGGGTCCATCAGGAGACCTACCAGTCACTTAAATTATTGTTCAATTCTTTTAAAAATTGACAATACAACAGCAATTTCTTACATTAACCGTATGGGTAGCACTAAATACCCTCATTTGTTTAAGCTATCTAAATTAACTTGGCAATGGTTTATGCCAGAAATTTATAGATTTGAGCAATGAGAGCATGAAATAAGGTAGTTTTAGACAAAGCAGAGGGTATTATGGTGCCATCAAATTGGGAAACCCAATCATGCTAACCTTTGTTTAAAAGCCTTTTAGTGAGCGAACCTAGATTCTTAAATTCCTTAAAGGTTCTAATAAATGGTTTATTTCCCAGAGAAATGTACCCACTGCACACTTCCTTGGTGGCAGGGCACTTATCAAGAAGGCATTTCTAAGAAAGGGGATACCAGCATGCAGCAATTTAACTCATCATCTTTTAATTAAATCTCATCATCTACAGTAATATATATGGTTAGAACCTTTGGTGTGACACTCAAATTATGAGACAGTTTTACCTCTAACCAAAACTCTTTATTTTAGTCTCGCCAAAGATGTCAGCATCTTCGAGAGAAGATTAAAACTAGTATAAATATAAACTTAAACTAGTATAACTTAGTGTATAAGGCCATTTGTAAGTAGTTTTATGTAGTATAGTTTTAATCTTCTCCCGGAGATGTTAACATCGTTAATGATAAAAACTGGGAATTTCGGGAGTTATAGCATCAAAAACTAGCTTCACGCTTAACCTATAAGGAAAAAACTTGCGCTTGTGGAAGTTTAAAACCTCTATCAATTGATTTAAACATTGATCTTAGACCTCTCTACGGATTTTCATTAAAAACCTTTGGGAGTTTTAGGAACAAGAACAAAACAATGTAAAAAGACATTGTTTAACAATAAACTATTCAAAATCAAGGCTTTGAAAACATGCTTGCTGGAGCAACTTTTCATACATTTGAAACAGCCATTTTAGAGAAACATGGTCAGTCCTGAGGATGAAGTGTTGACCACACAAAAATTTATGGAAATGTTCAAAGGCTTTTAATGCTGCCAATAGCTCTCGTCTGTTACACAATAGTTTCTTTCTAGCTTTGATAGCGTTTTACTGAAATAAGCACATCACTTTCTCGCCATCTTCATATTTTTCTGATAGGACGGCTCCAATTCCAACATTGCTTGTATCTCTATCCAAAATAAAGATCCAGGAATCGGATACATTATAATTGGAGATACGCCTAGTGCTCTTTTTAGCCCTTAAAATACTTCTTTACAGTCTGCAGACTAAGAAGCATTTTGTGCTCCGTGAGTTTATATAGAGGTTTTCCAGGGTTAGCGATATTTCTTACAAATCTTCTGTAATAGATAGAAAGGCCCAGAAAGCATCTTAACTGATGTTTGTTAGTGGGTCGTTTCCATTGCTTCCACTTTATTTGGATCAGCCAACATTTTCTGAAATTACATGGCCAAGGTATCGAAGTTCATTTTGACATAAGCAACATTTCTTAGGCCTTATTTTCAGGTTTACCTCTCGGAGCTTAACAAATACTTTTTGAATATACTTTAAATGATCCTCAGGCCTTTTTCCCAGTATGATGATGTCATCCAGATAAACTAAGCACGATTCCAAGTAACACAGTTTCCATAAGCCTTTCAAAGATGGCTGGAGTATTAAGGAGTCCAAATGCCATGACTGTAAACTGCCAAAGTCCTGTTCTAGTCCAGAATGCGGTCTTTTCCTTATCTTCTGGATGCATTTTTACTTGCCAGTGTCCGCTCTTCATATCCAGCGTTTTTATCAGTATTTTTGCCGAAGGAGACCAATAATTTAATAACCTGAATTGGGACCCTCAAACAAGATTATGAACTATTTAAAAACTAAATACAGTTTAGTATAATATTTTCATCTATAAAATATTATACTAAACGTATAAGTAGAACCCTAAATAAACACTACTAATCAACTTAAACTACAAAATACGAACAAAATAGTATAAAAACTAGAAGAATAAATAACGTATTTTCATTTTTATAATATTTTATGCTGTTATGTTTATTTATATTAGTCTATTATTATATATGATGTCTTTTTTTATTTGTGTCAAATTGACAATAAAGCAAATTATTTATTTATTCATTGTTAATGTCTGTTCAAAAATTATGTACTTGGGAATTTCTGGAGATACGGGGATTCAAATGAATAGCAACGGGCGCGGACTATAAGTAGGTCTTGACAAACGACATATGCTGCGTTCTCGATTGTTGCACCAGCCAGTGTTGCCAGATGGCCCAACAAAAATTATTGTCTGGGTGAACCGAAATTATCGTACGATAGATGGCGTGAGTATACAGGATGGAGTCAGTAGGAATTTTTAGTGCGATTTTTATGAAGCGCCCATTTATTCAAAACTTGTAAAAAAAACGCAAAATATACACAAATAATAATATATTGAAAATAAATAGAATCCTTCAAAAACAAAACAGGTATAGATACAAGCGAAAAAGAAAACAAAAATGTAGGTACGTAGTACATGTTTCAACCTACTTAAGCCTTATCTGTTTCAAAATTTATTGAAACATTGAAACTCATTTATTTCTTGAAATAAGTGAGTTCCTTGAATATCTTTTATTTCTCCAAGTTCGAAATAAAAGTTATCTAAATCTTCTGTTGCGGGTAGATGTTCACTAGGTGTAATTTGCAACAACCTCCATTGGTCATCGATTTTTTGAGCCTTTTGTAGATCATCTTGGTCACAAATACGTGGCACCTCTTTTATTAAGGGAAATATGCTAGAGTGCAATTTTATTTGATTTTTATTAAGCATCCCTAATTTGCTTAGGATAGGATCATTAAAGTCGTATCTTTTTTTTATTTCTAAGCATGATGTTATTAAAAATCTTCGGCACCTTTCATAAAAGTCATTTTTCGTTGACTCATCCACGCTGTTGACATTTTGCGCAATGCCTACCCCAAGATACATATTTTGGTAAATTACAAATTTACTCTCATCATTAGGATTAATATTTTTTATGTCATTTTGCCTTATGTACTGGGGATCCATATATGTGAGAAGAAGATCTTTATAGGTGCTAACCATTTTATCATGTAGTGATGTTATTACCACTTTATCACTTTGAAAATACTTATTCAAGTCTATAAATTTTGGCAAAATCCAGTCCAGAAATATATAAAATAATTTTATATGTTTATCATTTAAATCGTGATATATTTCTTCACTAGCTAGCAAACGATGTTCTCGTTTACAACTGATAAAAGCGAAAGCCATCTTGTTTGCGATGGGTGAAGAATTTGGTGTGGATCAACTTGACAAAAATCTTGGAATTCCTTAAACATTGCTTGTCGCTTTGAGCTATGCTTAAAATAGTTATAAATGTTTCTCGCCATATCTTCGCACCTTCTAGGCAAGTTTTTGCAAGCCTCACTGGCACATAAATGTAAAGAGTGACAGATACATTTTTGCACCATAATGCCGGGCAGTTCGTCTTTTAATCTGCTCGATACCGAGTTTTTTTCCCAAACATACTGTTGCAGCCATCAGATGCGAATCCAATAATATTTTTTAACGGAATTTTGTCTAACACTAAAGCTTTTTTAATTTCATGAAATAATCTCTCAGCTGTTTTTGAAGGTGGTAGACAATGGTACAGTGAAAACATCTTGTCGAACTTGCATTGTCTTATTTATTTAATGTAACACGACGTTTCGGTTGGTAAGTATCTCCAACCGTTGTCCTGAGAGTAGAGGCTTCCAGATGTTGGGTACATCGACGCTTGGCTGGCTGAAGATCCCCTGATTCTGTGAAATGAAAACTGCCTCTACGAACTTCCTCTTCCGCCAGTGCTGTTCCTTGTGCAGAATCTTGGCTATTGAGGTAAGGGTTGCTCTGGACTCACTTAAAAAACAGAAACCTTCGCAGAACATCAGCAAAGAAGAGGAAACAGCTCTCAGGAATCTCAAAAGTGAAAAGAAAATCAAAATTCTTCCTGCAGATAAGGGCAAAGCAACTGGTATTATGGATTATAGTTGAGGAAGTTTTGAACAAAGGCGAATACAGGCTACTATCTAAGGATCCGACGACAACCATAGAAGGTCGAATTTACAGAGCACTTAAAAAGTACTCCTCAACATTGTCGGATGCGGTATGCTCTAGGCTGACACCACATTATAGCAAACCTCCACACCTATACAGACTACCCAAGATTCATAAGGAGCCTCTGCGGCCCATCACGAGCTCTAGAAATTCGCCGACATCAGAACACAAGGAAATCATTAGACCGATCCAGAGAAATGCAGCGTCTTTCGTGCGAAACTTTGCCCACTTTGTAGACCTTCTTGGAGGGATCGAAGTCGAGACCAATGACAGATTGGTGAGTTTTGATGTCGAAAGTCTCTACACCAATGTACCCATAGGAAAGTCTCTTAACATCATCCGAGACAAACTAAGCAAGGATGCAGCTTTCTCAACTCGGACCACACTGCCTCTGGACGGGGTGATGGAACTTTTGGAGATCTGTCTTCGTAATTCTTACTTTCAGGTCAAGGATAGATTCTACGCTCAAGACGAAGGACTTCCGATGGGTTCATCTCTTTTCCCAGTAATAGCAAACATCTTCATGGAATGGTTCGAGGAACATGCAATAGATGCCTCCCATTGCAAACCCAAGCTCTGGCTTCGATATGTGGACGACACCTTCATCATCTGGGACAAAGAGGAAAAAGCACTTCAGGAGTTTCTGCTTCACCTCAACAACTTCAGACCAACAATAAAGTTCACGATGGAGACAGAGAAGGACTCAGCTCTACCTTTCCTAGATGTCCTCGTTAAAAAGGTCGGTGGAAATCTACGAACTTCAGTTTATAGAAAATCAACACACACGGGCCAGTATCTTCACTATGAGTCCAACCATCCTGCAACCACCAAAGTAGGCATCATAAGATCCCTCTACAATAGAGCTCGAACCATCTGTAGAAGCGACGAGGATCTTAAGACTGAAGTGGATACCATCTACAAAGACCTACAAGAGAATGGATATCCAAAGAAGCTAATAAGTAGGACCATCCAAAGGACTCGTCTAAATCAAATCAGAGACGAGGCCACCACGACAACCAGACTTCTACCCATGTTTTACATTAGGGGTACATCGGAACAAATCCGACGCATTGCCAGCAAGTACAATATTAGAACTGCCTTTAGATCTAGCACCACTATCAGAAGCGTGGTATCAAAGACCAAACCAGATGGCCTGTTGGATACCAAAAATTGCGTCTACCGGATCCCATGTGAGTGCGGTGACTCATACATAGGTGAAACGAAGCGCCCCCTAGAAGTCAGAGCGAAGGAACATCAGCAGCTGGACCCAAAGAGGAGAGGTTTCCAAATCCGGAATAGCAGAGCAGGCGTGGTATAATGGACACAATATCCATTGGTCAGAAGCCAAGATTCTGCACAAGGTACAGCACTGGCGGAAGAGGAAGTTCGTAGAGGCAGTTTTCATTTCACAGAATCAGGGGATCTTGAGCCAGCCAAGCTTCGATGTACCCAACATCTGGAAGCCTCTACTCTCAGGACAGTGTAGGATCTAGAGAGAGGCGTGTCCTCCCCCCAACTCTTTTCACGGATGACTTTCCTTTCCACATCGCTGCACACATCTAGTATATAAGCCTATAGAATAGTAGTTTGCTGTCAGTTTACACTTGATAACGGTTGGAGATACTTACCAACCGAAACGTCGTGTTACATTAAATAAATAAGACAATGCAAGTTCGACAAGATGTTTTCAATCTCTCAGCTGTTGAACCTTCATTGGCCTGATCTGGATTATCTCCAGAAAATATTTGTATTAGTTTCCAATAAAGAGTATTAATTTTTTTATCAAAAAATCTCACGCAGACACATAGGGTTTTAATCGCAGCTATGTCAGTAGACTCGTCTATAATGAGACTAAATTTATTTAATTGTAAAATGGTATTTAACTCACTCTCAGAGCAACGACCAATAATATTTTTCATTACTTGAGTTGCTTTAGTTCGATGCAAATCCATCCCTTTTGCTATTTTGGAATTCGGGAAACATTCTTTGATTATATCCGTTAAATGATCAACACAGTTAAAAGCAATATTGTGCTCTGCTAAAAAACCAGTAAGTTTTATTTCTGCCCGTTTTATTTGCTTCTCTTCGGATGTACATACCTCTTTTTTCTTAAATAAATCTGCGACTGATGTTGTTGGCTTTCCTTTGATTTTCAATAAATGTTTTGCCGATTTTGAATGATTTTTTATGACCGTAATTTCCGCCGTAAATACAACATTGCAGGCACGACATCTTGCTTTTCCATTATCTACAAAAACACAACAACTCGTGCAACATGTGCATTCTATACCAAATATTAACTTACCGCTATCCGGAAACAACCACCCTTTAAATTCCTCGTTTGCTTCCCATTCTCTGCGGTATTTCTGGCTTCTATGTTTACCTTTTTTGCTCTCACCTCTTCGAATTTTTTTGTATTCAGGTGTCCTACATCTCTTTCTGTTTTCTCCGCATTCAGAAGTTTCAGAGTCTGATGAAGAAATTATTTTACCTTTTTTATTGAAATTTACAAGCTTGTGCTTTTCACAATTCGAATTCACTAACACCACACCACTAAACTAACCGCAATAATAAAATAAAATCCAAACTAAACAAAAGATGGGGATTCCCCGAAAAACATAACAGTCGTGCCAACCTTTAAAACGCAAACATGACGAAATAAAAATAGACACTATTATTTGTTTATTTTTACTTTAAATTTTTACATACTAAAAAATATTTTTTTTCATTATGTGTTCTAAGGCATATTTTCGGCAAAGTCAAAATTATCGTACATTTTAAGACGCCACTAAAAAGCACCCGATTCCCGCCGGTGATCGTGTATGTTCGGAGAAAAATTCGGTCGTTTGACGTGAATGACA
This sequence comes from Anthonomus grandis grandis, assembly GCF_022605725.1. NCBI lineage: Eukaryota > Metazoa > Arthropoda > Insecta > Coleoptera > Curculionidae > Anthonomus > Anthonomus grandis. The sequence continues at coordinate 7,065,775 of NC_065562.1, forward strand.
AGAATAACGACACGAATGTTCCCGCTTTTTTTTGCGTTTGTTCAGTTTGTTGGTTGTTTACTTTCGTAAAAAAGCTCCAACTAATTTGATCAATTATTGCGATTATACTGAACTTGTTTCTTTGTGAAATATTGTCCATATTGTTGCTTATAGATTATGATTTAAAATAATACCTGAAAAGCTGTATTAATTCCAATTCAGCGATTTTAGCTGTAAAGATGGACGGCCCTACTCAAAAGTCAAAACCATCAGAATCAGGACCAAACATATGTGCCAACAAAAATATGTGCCACTTATACAGTAAAATGTTTTCTTCCATTTCAGCTAAGAACAATCATATTAAAGTTATTCATAAGCAGCAGCTCCCAGATAACTTAAAGTCCAACATTTCTTGTCCCTTATGCAAAAAGACTAAGTATTTTTGTGAGACTTATCAAAGAGTTGAAGCTCATTTACAAGTAAGTCATAATATCAAAATAGAGTCCTCAACTTTCCATTTTTCCAGAGAAGAAAGATTTAAGGAATGGTTAAGAGAGCATAAAATAAGCACAGACTATGCACTTGTTTGCACAAGGGAAATTGAAGACAAGATTGAAAAAGTATATTGTTGCAATCGAAGCAATTTTAGAGGTAATTTGTAGCAATTTCAATTGTTCATTATGGTGTGTGAGCAAAGGAAGAGAAGCGATTCTGTTTTAGGTGAACTCCTTGGGGAATGTTCTTCCAATAATATTGAAGCTAGCCTAGTCTAGGAATTGAAACGTTTGTTAATGAGAAGATGACTGAAAATCAACAAGTAGCAGTATAAAGATTCACAACAAGCAATCAACAAGAGAAATTGAAAGTGTATCAAACTTTTTAAGATCTTTAAATGATGAAACTTATGATAAGTAAGTTATCTTTTTATAAAATTATATAAGATATATTAACATATACCTGTAAATGTCTAGGTGCATGAGACAACTGACATCAATGATGGAACAGATAAATAAGACAAATACAAGTAAACAAAAAACGGACAAACAAGTTTATTTTCCATCAAAGAAGAAGAAGGAGCAGTAAATAAAAATAATTAATTGTATATTTTTTTCTATTTATCAGTATTTTTTTTATATAATAGTAGGTATATTTTTATAGGTTTAAGTATATATGTATGTATATGTGTATTATAATTTTTTATGTAAGTTTTAGGCAAATATTTAAAAAAACATTACCTATCTCATAAGTTTCTTGCAGTTTCTTCTTATAAGTATTAATCGAAACTGCGAATTGTAAATTAGTATTTTAGCATAAAATAATTAAGTTTCTTTTCAAATCAGTCATATACATTATACATGTCTTTGCAGCATTTATAAAATAAAACTTTTAATATATGGTACATTTATATAACAGTATAACTAGTTAAATCCATTGTGTTTTCACTTACAAAAATTACCTCTCTACCTAGGTATAAAAGTTATTTAAAAACATAGGTACTTATTTCAAAAAGATTAATAACATTTATATATTTAAGATTAAAATTAAAGTACAATACTACAATATTTTATAAATTTTGTTTTCCATTTACTTATTTTTTCTAAATATACAATACCCTATTGTTTAAGTTGGGCTTTTCCTTTTGATAATATAGAGAACCAATATAGTCCACATATAGAGAACTTAAAAAAATAATAGTTATTTGTATAACAAAAGGGAGCAAAGTGCATGATTTCCTTAAGTGGGTGAAGTTTGATCCAGCAAAAGCATCCACAGTGAGGAAATGACACTGCTCCTACAGTACTTCATTTTCTACTTTCATTCTTATTAATAAGCACAATTTAATGTAAAAAATTAATTTTATAAAAAATAATAAGCAAGATATAGTCAAAAAAAAAATTCAATTATGCAGGGAAATAAAATTAAAAATTTTCTTATAAGGTAGTAGAAAAATAAATATTTCAAATAACACTTTCTCAAAAATAAACTATAGTAATTTTAAATAATATCCAAAATCAAAGAAATCTATGTCCGCCCAAAGAAATTTTTAAAAATATTTATTCAAAAAAAATAATTCAATTTCCATTCCATTGAATCGTTCAACCAAACTGCATTTTTTTGATACTTAGGGTGTTATGTATAAAATTAATAATTCAAATTTCTTGTTTGCATCCTTTATTTATATTTAATTTATTTAAAGAATCAATAATTATTATTATTCCAGAAACGCTATTTTTTATTTTAATTAAATTATTATTCCATTAATTATTCAGAAACCGTTGCTTCTAGCAGTAAACATTGTTCTTTCGTTGGTTGCCCGCCATTCACATAATATTTAAATATCCGAATGGGACAGTCGGAGATAGCCGAATGGTGACGGGAATCGGGTGCTTTTTAGTGGCGTCTTACATTTTAATATTATCGTGCATGCGGTATCGTACATCGTACGAAGGGCAAAAGTATCGTTCAAAAACGATAATCATCGTACACCTGGCAATGCTGGCAGCAGCCGATCAGCCGCTAGCTTCACACACATGGCACAAGCACATAATTCCAACTACGTTCCCGATTTGCTTTTAAAAATTTACTGACCTTATTAACCTATCTGGAAGTTTCTTGAGACACAATGTTTCTCTACAGGTTCCTGTAATTTCTCGAATCTCAGCCTGGACCTACCATATAATAAATTGTGTTGTGCATTCCTTCTGTCAAATTCGGGAAAATTCTTTGTTTCTATATAAACTGTGAATTGGAATACCGGCCGGCAGTTTGCGAGTTCGAATTACGTTTGTAAAAAATCAATAGTTTGCGCTTTATAACAAAATGTCTCTCATTCCATTGATCTTTGGCGATTACGAACCGATGTACCGGCCATCCAGAATCCTGGAACAACATTTCGGCCTGGGCCTGGACCATGACGACCTTTTCCAACCCCTAAACCTGAACAACCAAATCTTGACCAGAACTCCGGCAGGTTATTTAAGGAACTGGCGCCCCAACGCTGCTAATTTGGATTCTGGTTCAACAGTTCACTTTGACAAGGACAAATTCCAGGCCAATTTGGATGTGCAACAATTCAAGCCTGAAGAAATTACTGTCAAGGTCACAGGGGACAATGTACTTACTGTAGAAGGCAAGCACGAGGAGAAACAAGATCAGCATGGTTACATATCCAGGCATTTTGTAAGAAGATATGTGCTGCCGAAGAACTGCCAGATGGACAAAATTGAATCAAAACTCTCTAGTGATGGAGTTTTGACCATCAGTGCTCCCACTGTCGAGAAGATGGAGATCGAGCACAAATCCATTCCTATTACACAGACTGGAGAACCTGCCAAACAGCAAAAGGCTGTTGAACAAAAGAAGTAATTAGTACTTACTAATGTTTATATGTAATTACATATTCTTCATATTTATTTCTTTTTCTATTAGCTTCATTTAAGTGTGTTAATGCTTTCATTAAGTTTTTTTGTTTTACAGTTTTAAAAACTCATTTTGTTAATTTCAATAATAAACAATTTTTTACCCTTATTCAGTGTTTAATTTATTATGTATTTCTATCATAAATAGGCAGTATACACAGATTTTATAACTTTATTGTTTGCCATGAATTCAGAAATTTAAGGAATATTAGTTGGCAAGTTTGGAATGAACACTAAGATTTTTCCATTTATTATGCATTAAATTTTTATTTAGTTATTAATCACATTTTTCAATAGATTAAATAACAAATATCCACATCTTATAAAAAAAATATGTAGGTATTTGTATAGGAATAATAAAATTACGGAGTAGTAACATGAAATAAACACTTTGCTTGGTATATACTTTTTATCAAGAGGAGACTTTTTACCATAGGTAAAGGAGTCGAATAGTTTAAATACTAAAATACTTATCTGCAATCTGAATAGTCTGTAGAATTATTTAAAATTTTGAAAATAAAACATGTATAGTTCCCTTTAACAATAACCTATTTTGCTGTTTCTTTTATCACCAAAAGTGCTGCTTGCTGGTAAAGCCTTTCAGTGGCGCTTGAACAAATACACTGCAAAACAGAATTTTGGTGGAGGCAAACTATTTAACATAATTAATATTATGTTCTATATTCTGAACCATACAATGTTGACTTTGTCGTTATCAAGTATATAATTATTAAACTTAATATTTAATAATAATAATTGTCTTTATTTGGAATATATATACGGTCCACCCAAACAATGGTGAGTTTTAACTTACTTAAGTTACTCTTCAACCTAACCACTGCTGGTACTTGTGCAGCAGTTTTGTCATCAGCAAATAGATTAAATTTTGCAAGAGTTTCTCCGTCAGGAAGGTCCTTTATATATATTTAGAAAAGGGTGGACCTCAGAACTGATCCTTGTGGTACTCCAATGCTCATAACCCCCTTTGCTGACCTGTCACACCAGCAACCCTCACCACCTGAGATTTTTACAATCAAGATAAGACTCGACGAGTTTTATACTATTATGATGGAATTTTTAGTATTCAAAATTTTGAAGGAAGATGCCAATGATCGACACAGTCAAAGGCCTTGCTCAGATCACACAGCAAGACTAAATTGTACTGAAAATTATGAAATGCCTCTTATTATATTATGTAGGATGCCCTGGACAGTATTCCTATGCTCTCTAAACCCAAACTGGCACTGGGAGAAGATCCTATTGGTCTCAAAAAACCTTAGAACATTGAAAGGCCTTTCAATGTTCTAAGCAAAAAACTCAACAATTTTAATGGCCATGTACTTTTTTACTATTTTAGATGTTATAGGAAAAAGTGATATTGGCTGTTTTTAAAAATTGGTACCTACCACAATGGCCACTTTAAGAATTTCAAGAAAAGTATGCTGTTTAAAACAAAAATTCATTACCTTAGTCAAAGCAATTAAAGGCAGTTTTCAATAGTCATACATCCCTTACTTCATTAAAAGTTACCTCAGAAAAAGAAAATTAAGGTAATGCTCTCTCTGTATGATTATCAAGTGGATTATTATTTAAAATTGGGATATCTCTGTGCTATGCTGGAGAAAAAATTATTAAGTCATTTGGTGTAATTGATATATTTTTATGATTTATTGATTTTTTACTTTTACCTTGGTGTTTGATCTTATTTTAGTTTTTTTATAGCTTCTTTTTAGAATTTGTTGTAATTACTAAGTTTGTAGCTGTTTATATTGATGGGTGAGTTCTTCCAAAAACTGCAAGTGGTCTTTCATTCCCATTAAACCAGTTAATAGTGTAGGAGTGGTCAGAACCAACAATGTAAGATTCTTCTGGAAATGCTGATTGATATGCATTCTCAAGCAATGATATTAAATGTTAAAAGTTCCAATTGACATAAGTTTCTTCCCAAATAAAATCCCATGAAAATTTATCTACAATGTTATAAAATGTATTAAGCCCCTGTTGTGTTATTGGTCTAAATACCTTTCGAGACTGATCAAAATCACCAACAGTCATTGGAATCATACACTCTATTAATTGTGATTTCTGATCAGATAAAATTATGCTAATAACACTCACATAACACACATCCATGTCAGAGCTCACAAAGATATTGCCCAGACAATTGTCATCGCATGTTGGTTCAAAAAATTGTTTGGTTAATACCAAAGCATGTTAGCAAGTCACAGAAAAGAATGGCTTCAGGTTGACTTGTTTTGAAGCGAACATTAAAGTCATCTGCAACAATTACTGGCTTACCAGTATCCAGACTACCTAAAAGACCCCTCAATAGACTCCAAGAAGAACATATAATTTCCAGATGGGCTCCAATACAATGCTAAAATATTAATATTAAGATTTCCTAAAAAAATACCTCAATATTCAAAACATTTTTGTACATATACATTATTTTTATAACATATAAGTTTAAGTAAGAAATATATAAAAAATATGATGCCTAATAAATAAATATGTATTATTGAGTTGCATGTGAATTAGATTTTTTCCAGTCTCTTTTCATTCAGGTTCTGTCATAATCATATAGCTGTGATGGGTCAAGCCTACACTTACATTTTCATTTCACATTTTAATATGATATACCTGTATCATATTATATATATTAGATGTTTTTTCTCCTATGCTTCCCTGATCCAGTGGTTGCCTGTCCCTGCCCTCTGTACATAAATGTAAATTTTAATAAAATATATTTTTTTTGTTTCAAGTCATAAGCTATGTCAAGCTCCCATGATTCAAAAAGAATATTTTTATGTAAGGTTTTTTTTGTTTATATTTTGTTTGGCTTTTTTTTAAGGATGTATCACTTAAAAGTGCCTCTTGCAGAAATACTTCCGAGAAACAGTTTTCATAATCGAGATGCATTTCTTTTTGCTGCTAACTTCACTCATAATCATTTCACACATTTGTTTTGTAATTTTGATATTGGCAAATGAAGGTTTTGTATTTGAATTAATTATTGTTAACTGTTTAATTTATAACTAACTCTTTATTAATTTTCTGATTTGATGACAATCTATTAATATCATTATGAATTAAACGCTAAATGAAGGAAAAAACTGTTTATTTGTTTATTCATTATTAAAATTAACAAAATTACTTTTTTGAAACATTACTTAAATCATTAACACACTTAAATATATGCAGGTAATAGAAAAAATAAATATTAGGAAAATATGATTACATATAAATGTTAGTAAGTACAGTCTACTTCTTTGGTTCGACAGCCTTTTGCTGTTTGGCAGGCTCTCCAGTCTGCGTAATTGGAATGGACTTGTGCTCAATCTCCATCTTCTCGACAGTGGGGGCACTGATGGTCAAAACCCCATCACTAGAGAGTTTCGATTCAATTTTGTCCATCTGGCAGTTCTTCGGCAACACATATCTCCTTACAAAATGCCTGGATATGTAACCATGCTGATCTTGCTTCTCTTCATGCTTGCCTTCCACTGTAAGTACATTGTCCCCTGTGACCTTGACAGTAATTTCTTCAGGCTTGAATTGCTGCACATCCAAATTGGCCTGGAATTTATCCTTGTCAAAGTGAACTGTAGAACCAGAATCCAAATTAGCAGCGTTGTGGCGCCAGTTCCTGAGATAACCTGCCGGAGTTCTTGTCAAGATTTGGTTGTTCAGGTTTAATGGTTGGAAGAGGTCGTCATGGTCCAGGCCCAGGCCGAAATGTTGGTCCAGGATTCTGGATGGGCGGCACATCGGTTCGTAGTCGCCGAAGATCAATGGAATGAGAGACATTTTGTTATAAAGCACAAACTTCTCTAATTTATTATACACCGACTTCGATCAAACTCGTAAAAGACAAACTGCGAAACTGCCGGCCGGCGTTCGAATTTCTACCTTTTATACCAACAAAGAATCTTCCGGAATACGATGGAAGGATTCTCAACACAATTTATTATATGGTAGGTCTAGAATAAAAAAGGAGAAATTACAGGATAGGGTTGCCGATCCTGTATCGATATTTTTCAGGATCGATCTTTTTAGTCAAAAAGATCGATTTTTTAAATCGATTATTTTTTTTAGAATTAAATCGAAAATCGATTCTTTTAAGTGAAAATCGATTTTTATTTAGATATTTTATTAAATCTAAAAAATATCGAAATCGTACTAACAAATTTTTTCGGTATTTTGTGGTGCTAGACGAGCAATTTTAATAAACAAATGACTGCCTTCATGACGTTCATAGTTCATACATTACATAGTGATAACGCATCATCATTGGTCTGTCAAGTCTTTTTATAACAGGGGAATCCCAGGCTAGCATAGCCGTCAGCCAATCAGTATGTAGTTACGTTAAGGCTTACAGCTGATACAGTTCTTGTGAAATGTTTTGTACCAATGTAGACGTCGCGCGATGAGTTAGGAGTTAGTCAAGTTAGTGTTTATTGGCTGAACTGCAGTTTAAATACGTTTTGTGGTAAGTACAACTTTTTCTTATATTGTTATTTGAATCTGCGGCATATATAAACAAGGAATGGTAATTACGAATTATGATTATTAAATGTTTAAAATTTACTTCGCTGGCGGCTGCTCCATAACCTATAAAACTATATTATTAAGTTATATATATTTATTCGATTTATTCTCTATTTGTTTATGTTTATTTCATGTTTCAAGCATTGACCGGCTTTATCTCAATAAGGTTATAGGATCCTATGGTGTAGGGTAGGCGTAGTGATTAGTATTGTAAAATTACGCATTTTCTTACAAAACAGCCTGTTTTTTTTTAAGGTCCTTGACAAGTGATATGGATGTTACGGGTCCTCTCTCTTTACTTGTCTAAGAAAAAAACTTTTAAGCTCAAAAGTGGAATTTACCTTGGTGAATTCTTCAAACCGGTCAATATTATAAAATAAATAATTATTCATTAAAGTTTAATAACATCATGGCAAATATAGGCGTAAACGGTCGAGTTATGTCATAGCAGATTATTTAATTTTGAGTTGTTTATCAGGATCAGTAATGCCAATATTTCGACACAAAATTTGACACATGTCTGATATTTTAACGCAATATTTAATATCAAAATGTAAAAGTGATCACGGTAAAATGCTATTTCATATTATTATTTTTAGATAAATATCTATGTGAATTGACATCAAGATGCCGAAAATAATGAAGAAAAGTAATGCCTGGAATTTTTTTATTAAGACTGAAAATGGCGGTAAATGCAAATTGTGCCTCAAAGAGTTTAAGTCGTCTGGCAACACCACCAATCTGTTAAACCATTTGAAAAGAGCTCACAAAAATGTGGTTCCAGTTCCTTGTGCGAAGTCTAGTGTTGCTGTCCCCAGCAGTTCTACTGTTACCCTAAATAAGAATGACACGACATCTTCGAGCTCGAAGCAGGAACAGGAGTGTACTGACACAGACACAGATTCAGCCCATGCAGACACTCTTTCAGAAGTTTCTACTAAATCTCAATGTAATTTTTTACCTGAAGCTCCAGGGAGTAGTAGTATTAGTAATATTAATATTAGTAATAGTTCTAGTTCTGCGTCTTTTGCCAAAACTCATAAAAGGCAAAAAAGAATCGACGAATCGTTTTTAGACTTAGTGTCACTTTCAGAGGGTGGTGATAAATTTAATAAAATAACAAATGCGCTGATTTTTATGATCGCTAAAGATAATATGTCAATTAATACGACAGAAAAAATAGGTTTTCAGTATTTTTTAAAGACTGTCGCTCCTCATTATAATATTCCTGGAAGGACCAAAATTTCGGGTTTAATTGATGAAAAATACAAATGTTTGTCCACACTTATGAAAAACAAAATAAATGTTGTTAGATATTTTAGTGTGACATCAGATGTATGGACAGATACATTAAATACTCGCAGTTTTATGGGAGTAACTCTCCATTTTATTGAGGAAACAAAATTAGTTGATTTAACTATTGCGTTGGAAGAACTCTCTGACAGACATACGGGGGAATATTTATCTGAACGACTTAACTCTATTTTTAATTCCTGGAATATACCTCTTGAGAAAATTTCGGCTATTATTACTGATAACGGAGCAAATATAGTGAACGCAGTGCACCGGTTACTGGAAAAGCGTAAGCATTTGCCATGCTTTTCTCATACGCTTAATCTTGTATCTCAAAAAATATGCACATCAGATAATATTGCACCAGTTATACTAAAGGTAAAAGAAATAGTAACTTTTTTCAAACATAGTGTCTTGGCATCTGATCAATTACGAAATATAAGTAACCTCAAACTATTGCAGTCGGTTCCAACCAGGTGGAACTCGACCTTGTTTATGCTGAAAAGATTTATAGAAATATCTGATTCTATCAGTACTATTTTATTAAAACATAAGAATTCCCCAGCCATGGTAAACGCGGAAGATATCCAAATAATAAACGAAGTAATTGCAGTTCTGCAACCAATAGAAGCAGTATCTACAGAGATATGTGGGGATCATTACATTACTATCAGCATGGTGATCCCGATGGTTAATTGTTTGGAAAAAAAACTTTTAAGTCTACAACCTGAAACAGATACGGGAAAAGAATTTAAGAGGATCACAGTTACTGAAATATCTAAAAGATTTGGCGATGTGGAAGCAAATGCACTGTTAGGGATTTCAACTCTGTTAGATCCCAGATTTAAGAGACTGCATTTCCAAAAACCATTATTATTGGCTCAATGGATAAATCGCATTAAACATTTATTGGCAGAAAATACTTTTACGAAGTCCGAGCACTCAGAACCTGAACCTGTTAGTCCTATTACAACAAAAAATACTTCTGAAAATGTTAAAGATATAGATAATATCTGGACTTTGCATGATCAGCTAGTCCAACAAAATATACAGCAAGGGGAAGGGGCCGAAAGTAGCTTCGTCAATGAACTGCAACAATATTTAAAACAGCCGATTATTCCAAGAACATCAGATCCGTTAGAGTTTTGGAAAACTCATAAATGTATCTACCCAAAATTGACGGCAACCGCCTTAGAACATTTTTCAATAGTAGCGACGTCAGTGCCGTCAGAGCGCCTCTTTTCTAGGGCTGGAAATATTTTAGATCCATCTCGTAATAAACTGTCAAGCAAGCGATTTTCCCATATTCTTTTTTTAAACTCCCTAGATATTAGTCATTGGAATTTATAAAAAGATAATTATTTTTACTTTTTATTTTTATGAAATACTCCATTTCATTACTATAAAGTTTAATTTTTAATTTTCTTTGTTCCTTGCGTTACTGCGAGTACTAGTACTCCGAGTTATTTTTAGGTCTTAGGAATTTATATAAAGCTTTAAGTTTTAATGTGAGAACTTAGAATGTAAACATTTATTTTTTTTTGTTATTTGTGTTAAACTTGAAATTTTAAATAAAAGTTTGTTTCGCAAATCAAGTAGGTGTTTATTTTATTAATTGTAACCATTACATATACTATATCTTAATAACTAATTCTAATTAAGAATCTAGTAATATATATTCCTAATTTTATCTTTTATTTAATAATAATACATAATTAGCGATTGTTTTTTCAGTAAACATAAACAACTAAACCACGCATGTAAGTTTATGCATAACCCATAAAACGTAAATAAATTGGGCCGATTATTCGATATTCGTTAATGTTAAGATTGCTAAGCGACAAAGAAAAGATCAGAGATCGATTTTTAAAGAATCGATTCTTTCCTCTCTGATTTAATCGTAGATCGATTTTACCGGTTTCGATCTAGATCGATCCCGGAAATCGATATTTTTCTACAAGATCGGCAACCCTATTACAGGAATCTATAAGAGAACAGTGAGTTTCAAGAAATTTCCAGATATGGGTAATAAGGTCACTAAATATCTAAAGGTATACGTTCTTGATGGTTGCCAGCAACCGAAGCGAGAACGCAGCATATCTCGTTTGCAGGCAACCTATGTATAGTCCGCGCTCGCTGTTCTTATATAATTTATTTATTTTTTTATTTATTTATAATACTGGAAAACCCCATTAACTGTAAATTTTACAAAGCAATAATATTTACATAAACAACTGTCATAATCTAAAAATACTTAAAAAATTAATACTAAAGTAAAAAACACCTATACTACATATACTAGAAACAACCTTAATAATTTATATGCATGAATGTAAATACAAAATTTTATGCACAATTATGAAGTAAGTGACCTCTTTAGATGCATTAAGGAACTTATGTTAAACACATCAATATTCGAATTGTTTAACAAATTCATATACCTATCCATAGGATTATTAATTCCATAGTATCTTCTCACTCATCTATTGAAAATTTTGTACAGGATCTTAATGTATATTTTACAGGAAAGTCAGGAAACAAGTCAAATAATGTTGAAATTTTAGTTGGAGACATAAATATTAACCTCTTAAATAATACTGATTTAAACGTGGTAAATTACATTTCAACATTAAGTTCATATGGTTTTCAATCACATATAAACTCAATCATCAGGCCAGAATCAGGCACATGTTTAGATCATATATTTGTAAAGACCAATAATAAAATAATTAACATTCACACAAAACCGTATATAATAAATTATGATATAACGGATCATTTTCCAATAATGTTAAATTTTTCACATGCTTTAAATATTAGGAGAATAGAAAATATTGTAAAAACTGATGTTAAAAATAAAATAAATTACATAAAACTAAATTATTTATTTGAGAATGAAAATTGGAATGACGTGTCTAAAACAAACAATCCAGAAGAAGCCTATACACTATTCATAAACAAATTTTTAGAACCTTACTTAAAATGTAAAACAACATCAATTTTTTACAATAAAACTAACAAAAAAATTAAACCCTGGATCACAAATGGCATTATTGTATCAATAAAAAAAAGAGATAGATTAAAAAAAAACAATTACAAAATAACTTTACAGATGAAAAAGAAAGAGAGTATAAAAGATGCCATAATAATTAAAAAAAAAATTGACTACACAAAAAACCTTTACTACAAGACAAAAATTAATGAAAATAAAAATAACTTAAAAAAAATATACGAAATATTATCTGAATATAACAATAAATATAAAAAACAAAATAAAATCCCTATTAAAATTCCCATGGAAGCTAAAAATAATTGCATTTTAAAAGAAAAAGGAAATTTTTGTAATGATTACTTCTCTAAGATAGGCCTCGATATGTACAACAACAACAAAATACCAAACTCGTCAAATATATTTCAATCAAAAAATGCAAATAACTCAATGTTCTTAAGGCCAGTAGATCACAATGAATTAATAAAACATATAAACTCTTTAAAAAGTAACAGTGCTCCGGGACATGATGGTATTTCAGCAAAACTAATTAAAAAACTTCACATTTATCTAATTGAACCCTTGACATATATAATAAACTTAATCTTTAAGACCGGAATTATTCCTAAATCTTTTAAAACATCCATTATAACCCCCATTTTTAAATCTGGAGACAAAAGTTTAATTAATAATTACAGACCAATCGGTACAATTTCTAATTTCGCAAAATTGTACGAAAAGTGTTTAAAGGAGCGACTAGCCGGGTTTTTGGATAAAAATGGACTTTTGTCTGAAAACCAGTTTGGTTTTTCTTCGGGCTTGAGTACTGGCGATGCCATGCACAAGCTCATTGAACATGTAAGGTATAAATTGGACTTTAACAAAAAGTGCTTGGCAGCATTTTTGGATCTGGCGAAGGCCTTTGACACGGTGCCCCACAAACAGCTTCTTGATGTCCTCGAGAAAAACGGGGTGAGGGGTCCCGTGTTACAGGTCTTTGCGAACTATCTTGTGGAGCGGCAACAGTACGTTAAAATAGATGACACTTTAGGTGACCCATGTACAGTGAGAATTGGGATTCCACAGGGGACCGTTCTGGGACTCCTGTTGTTTTTTCTGTACATCAACTCACTTACAACTTTCAACATAAACGGTATAATTATTTCATACGCAGATGATACTGTTGTTGCTTTTGACGGAGATACGTGGGAGGAAGTAAAAAAATGTGCTCAAACTGGAATTATAAAAAAATGGCTTGATATATACAAATTAACATTAAATGTCCAAAAAACCAACTATATTGCATTCTCAAAGACTAAAATAAATCGACCATTGTTCACACACTTAGATATTCAAAATCTACCAGATAAAATACAGGAAGCATTAAATGTAAAGTATTTGGGAATTATCATTGATAGTAACATGAAATGGGACTTACATACTGCACATTTAACAAAAAAATTAAATTTCCTAGCCTACAAATTTTACACTATTAGAAATATTTTAGACAGAAATATGCTTATAACCATATACCAAAGTTTAGTGGAATCAATACTAAGATATGGAATATTACTCTGGGGCAGTATGCATTACAATTCTTTAAATCCTCTTCAGATAATGCAGAATAAAATATTAAAAATAATCCTTAAAAAACCATTCTTATACCCTACTAAAGAAATTTATAATGAAACCTATATAAACATAAGAACTTTATTCTGTATAACTGTTTGTTGCTTCATACACAATCGTGAAAATATTAGATATCCAATAAACCATAACCAAAACACGAGATCTAATGAAGATAATCAACTAATTCTTCCTGTATGCTATAGTGAGTTCGGAAAGAGATCCATTCAATTTATAGGACCAAAACTGTACAATTTATTACCTAAACATATTAGAAACATCAAAAATAAAAAATTTTCAAAAATAGTGAAGGAATATATTGTAAACAATCTTAATAAGTTTAAGTCTGTTGTATCCTAATATTAGTAGATGCCTTCCCTTGTTAAATTGTTTAGGTACTTTATTACCTCACTGTTATTATTTTATAAATATACTTAGGAGCTCATATTAATGTATATATTTTTTCTTTAAATAAGTTGAACAGAAGAAAAATGTTTATTGTACACTGTTCATTTATTACTTCCCATACAGATGCTTGCATCTAGGGGAATATAACTGCATAATTTTGATATTGTAATAACTTATTATAACTGTGTAACTATAATATGATGTTATAAATAAATAAATAAAAAAAAATAAAAAAAAAAAATAGGATGATGTGGAATGGAATGTTAAAGGTTACATTATGGCGCAACCCGTGATGAGGAACATTAAATCGTATGCGACCCAACAGATCAGGGCAATCAATAAGCCTATTAACGATCTTATATATAAAACTAGCACCAGAAATATTACGGCGTTGCGACAGTGTCGGAATAGATAATTGACTTTCAATATAAAAATAGTCATGGTTCTCAGTAACAGTTAAAGTTCTATGAGCACAATATCTCAGGAATTTATGTTGAACTCTTTCTAAAGCATCGATATGAATCTGGTGGTATGGAGACCAAACTACAGAGCTGTACTCCAATATAGTTCTTACTAGGGAGCAATAAACCCTTCTTGTTGAAGAGACTGAGAAATATGAACAGTTTCTCATAACAAACCCTAGCAATTTTGATGCTTTTACAGAAATTGAATTAATATGATCAATAAAGTGAGTTTCTCATCAAAAATAACTCCCAAATCCCTAATAGATGCAACATAATTCAGTGGCTCATTATTAATGAAGTAATTGGGTTGAAACCGGTTGATCCTGCGAGTGAAACTAATAACACACTAATAACATTTCTTAACATTTAAATGAAGATTGTTTTGTTCACACCAATTATTTAAGCGATCCATATCTGCTTGTAGTAATTCTTGATCCACAATACTACCAACCACCCTCCAAAATTTTAAGTCATCTGCAAACATCAAACACTGACTGAATACAGGAAACAGTTAACTATATCATCAATAAATAAATTAAATAATAAGGGTGATGTATGCCCTCCCTGAGGGAGACCTGATGTTACGCTGATAGGATAGAAAGATGTCCACCTACCCTGACCCTTTGAATACGGCCAGTTAAAGAATTTTTAATCCAACTCACAAAATCAACATGAAACCCTACGGAGATCAGTTTTGACAGAAGAATTTGATGATCAATACGATCAAACGCCTTACTAAAATCGGTGTATATAGATAGAATCAATTTGTTTATGATCCTCTAATTTACTCATAAGATCAGATTGGTAACAGATCAAGTTAGTGGCAGTAGACTTATTCTTATATAGATGGTCGTTTAATAATCACTAATGCTATGTTATTAACAAAGGAATATAAGATAATTTGGGTAATCAAGCAAAAAAAGTTAAGCATGAATCAAAAACCCTAACTTAAAGTGCTTTATTCGTCTACATTAATTTATTTATAAACATAATATTGCCAAATCATTATATATCTCAAATGAGATAGATCAATAAAGATATGTAGTGGCAGTTTTTGTAGACCCAAAAAAAAGCAATTTGACACGGTCGATATACAATTATTACTTGAAAAATTGATAAAAATAGGATTCAGAGGACCGTGTGAAAGTTTGTTAAGAACATATTCAATAATAACATAATAGTAATAATAATAATAATAATAAATAATAATAATAATAATAATAATAATAATAATAATCAATCAATCAATATATGCTTTATTGTCATAAAAGTAAATTTGTTGACAAAGCTGTAAAAAAGAAAAACATAAAACACAAACATGTAAAAAGGTTATTTAGCATGCTATGGTCCATCATCCATAAGAATGGGAATGTTATACCGGTAAAACCAACAACATCCCCATTCTTCAGAAATACTCCTCCAAGACTCTGAACCAAAACATACAAAGCTAATGTAATGACAAGAGTATCAACATGTATAACACAAACAGATATTATTCACTCCCGAAATATACAATTTTATTAAATGTAAAACTGTAAAAAAATGAATCACAGAAATAAATTAGGCGAAATGATATGGTGTAAAAAATATAAAGAATATACCTAAAGTCCTGCAAGAAAAAGGTAAAAATTACTAAAATCTATCCGACAAAAATTCAGTTATTTCATAATAGCCCCTTGCAACTAAGAGTTTTTTAACACGTTTTCTAAAAACTTTTCAGTTACCTATACCTTTCAAATCTGCAGGAAGATGATTAAAGAGTTTTTTACCATCAAATATAAAAGTTCTTTTGATCAGTGAACTTGTAGGCATAGGCACATCATTAGCTCGTCGACTGCTATATTCATGCCTAGTAGTTGTGTTCACATTTCTAAATTTCTTATGAACCAGGCAAACAGATTTCAATATAAATAAGGCAGGAAGGGTTAGGATTTTATGAGTGATAAATAGCTGTTTGGAAGACTCTCTCATACTTACATTACACAGACGTCGGATCGCTCTCTTTTGCAAAACAAAAACACTATTAAATAAGTAATGTGTGCATGCACCCCAGAAACACAAACCATACCTTAAATGGGACTCAATTAAAGAAAAATAAAAATTTCTCGCCATGTCAAAATCAACCTCTCCTGCGACCCCTTTAAGAGCATAACAATGCGCTGATATTTTTCTACACAATTGCGTGATATGGCCCTCAAATTTTAGTTTATTATCAAATAAACCTAAAAATTTATTTTCGTCTAAGTTGTTTAGAATGTGATTCTTCAAAAACACATTATTTAAATTGCATTTAATATTCATAACACTAGTTTTTGAAATATTTAAACACAGTTTGTTGGTATCACACCATTTCTTGATTTCAACAATATCTCTGTTAACTGTGGTATTTAGATTCATCGCACTCGTGTCATGCCATAAAATTGTTGAATCATCCGCAAACTGAATGAATTTACCTGAGATCCTAAGATTGGCCATGTCATGAATATAAATGAGGAATAGAAGTGGCCCAAGAACTGAACCCTGAGGAACACCATGAGTCACAAGCTGCTCCCTTGAAAGGGCACCATCCACAGAAACACTCTGCATTCTGGTATGCAAATAAGACCCAAACCACTAAAGAACCAGACCTCTGAATCCATACCGCTCAAGCTTCCACAGCAGTATTTCCTGACTAACACAGTCAAATGCTTTGGTCAAGTCACAAAACACTGCTGCAGCAATATCACCACTGTTCAAGCTCAAAAATAAGCACTCAAAGAATGAAAAGATTGCATCTGATGTTCCCTTGGCACTTTGAAACCCAAATTGCTCCGATCTTATAATTTGCTTTTCAGCTAAATATGACATAAGTCGCTTTTTAACCAATTTCTCGATGATTTTTGAGAGGGTGGAAAGCAATGCTATTGATCTGTAAGAAGAGGGTGATTCTGAAGCTCCCCCCTTAAACAAAGGCATGTTTCTGGCCACTTTAAGACAATTGGCAAATTGGCCATTATTGAAAGAATGATTAATTGCAGATACAAGTACCTCCAGTGCCGAATCAGGTAAATTGAAAAATAACCGTACATTAAGTTCATCATAGCCAGACGTATTTTTCTTCTTTATCTCCTTTAGAGTAGACTTAAGCTCAACTAGATCAGTCGGCAAAAAGAAGAAAGAATCTGGTCCAGCCCTATACTCAAAAAACTGTTCATAGTTGGAAAAACCCTGAATTTGACTTGCTATGTTACTACCTATGGTACAGTAGAAGTTATTCAGCCTATCAGGTTCAATATTTACCTTTACAATATTGTAAAGGTAAATATTATAAATAATTAATAATAAGAGTAAACTATCTACTTTATATGGATAATGAGATCAGGTGCTTAAAATAGTGGAAAAATTCTCTGATGACCTTCGGACTGGATAAGTGCCAAACTGTACTGAACATTATTAAGGGTAAACTACAACCAAGTGACTTTCAAACAAAAAACGGTCAGATAATTAATGCTATGGATGAAGAGGAATCCTACAAATATCTAGGAATAAAGCAGGCGCAAAGAATAGACCATAGAATTATAAAGAATGAGCTGACTACAACGTTGACTACAAGAATGCGACGACTTCTTAAAACAAGTCTTAACAGCAGAAACTTATTTAAAGCTATTAATACATATATGGAGTCAGTCCATTAACTTACTCTTTTGGTATTATAGTATGGAGTAAAACGGACATCAAAAATAAATATATATAAATAAAGGCTAGAACACTCCTAACGAAAGCCAATAAGCATCATCCGCGGAGTGCCGTAGAACGAACTACGCTACCTCGACTTATGGAAGGAAGAGGAATGACCGACATAGAGAAGCAGCTAACTCAGCAAATAAGTAACTTGCGATCCTTTTTCTTAAGAAAGACTGAAACATCACATATTCATCGTGCCGTATGTAAAGCAGACCACTCAAAACTACTTAAACTACAGGAGCTTGAGCTGCCCATACACCATAGCACCGAGGAAGAAAAAATGCGAGCTTGGATGGGAAAACCACTACATGAAAGGCATGTTCACGAGGTTCAACAAGAGTATGTCGATATAGCGGCGTCGAACTACTGGTTGACTTCGGGTCAGCTTTTTCCCGAAACTGAAAGGGGGTTTCTTGTGGCTATCCAAGATCAAATAATACCAACAAGAAATTATTTAAAGTTTATCATAGGTGACCCGACGGTACAAAGTGACAGATGTAGGTATGGATGTGAGACAACGAGTCTATTCAGCATGTTACTGATAGGTGTCAAACCTTTGCACCAACGGAATATAAAGAACGACATGATCTAGTTGCAAAGATACTGCATCAAGAGCTCACAGAAAAACTAAACCTCTTATCGGCAGCCATATTATAACCATATTATAACTATAAGTCGGAACCAGTTCTTGAAAATGACCAACACAAATTGTATTGGGATCGCACTGTACTCACAGACCAACGAGTAAGTAACAATAGGCGTGACCTAATCCTAATCGATAAAATTTCTGGGAAGACAACCCTTATTGATGTA
Source organism: Anthonomus grandis grandis (assembly GCF_022605725.1). Lineage (NCBI taxonomy): Eukaryota > Metazoa > Arthropoda > Insecta > Coleoptera > Curculionidae > Anthonomus > Anthonomus grandis. The sequence continues at coordinate 7,085,037 of NC_065562.1, forward strand.
GCTATTCTCAATAATAACAACCTACGAGTAAAACATAATGAAAAGATTGTTGTATGAAGTATCTAGAACACCAGATATGAAGTCAATAGAAAATGAGAGAAGTGGGGACAGTTCCAATTATTGTGTCAACAACAGGAGTAATACCAAAGAGCCTGATCGAAAACATGAAACTGCTTAATCTTAAGAAAAGCATCTATAAGCTGATGCAGAAGTCGATATATATCGAGATATCCACATCTCGAATCGTCAGAAAGTTCATTGGAAACGCAGATAAAAAACATATCATGTACTTTTAGCTTAAGTTTATTATTTGTAAATAAAGTTAAAAACCAGAGTCCGATAACATGGAAAGGACTCCACCAGAGCTTCATCCTTCTGATATCTGAGATATCTGGGATAAGTGAACAATCCCCCCTTCTCCAGGGGAGAGTGTGATTGCCGTTTGGCATGCAATCCTATAATAATAATAATAATAATAATAAAGTTACTAACGTCATAAAAAAGCTACATAACTGGAAAGCTTAAGCCCAGATCACGTCCAAAATTAAGAAAATTAAGAAAAATACTGGATTAAGAAATTGTTTTTTTTTTGATTCACTTTTGGTGGAAAATCTACTTTTGCTTCTTTCTACTGTGTTAGATCAAAATTTTTCCAATTTAACAACCGTTTTTTCAAACAAAAAGAAGGGATAGCAATGGGCTCTTGTTTATCGCCATTTCTTAGTGAAGTATTTCTTAGCAACTTAGAAACAAAAATAATGAGCAGTAATTTTAAAAATAACATCATCTTTTATAAACGGTATGTGGATGATATATGTTTGATTTGGAATGGAAGTGAGGTAGAGCTTACAAATTTCCATAATTATGTCAACTCTCTTCACTCTAAAATTGAGTTCACAATTGAACGGGAACAGAACAACACCTTAGCATTCTTAGATTTATTACTTAAGAGGGAAAGAAATAAGATATCCTTTGAAATATTTCGTAAACAAGCAACAACAGATAATATTATACAATATAATTCAACATCACCGTCCTCACATAAATTTGTTGCTTTCCATTCTTTATTTTACAGACTTTTTAACATCCCACTTTCTCGTGAAGCTTTTAAAAAAGAATTCCTTACCATTAAACAACTAGCAGTCAGTAACTTTTTCCCTCTTAAACCTATATATAAAATGTATTTTCAGTATGTGAACAAGTATAAATTATCATTTAATTTTATCAGACAACAAACAAACAATATCAAAACTTTTAGGTCGTTTACTTATTTTGGACCAATTTCGTCACAATTATCCCGCTTTTTTTCTCCCTTTGGCATAACCCCAGCTTTTAAAACCAATAATACCTTAAATAGACATCTAATTAAAACTACCCCCGCTATCTTCTCCAGGAGTTTATGAGATTAGGTGTAAAGAGTGCCCTGCAGTGTACGTCGGCCAGTCTGGTAGGAAGATTTCTACTAGGATTAGTGAACACAAGGCCCAATACAATAAATTTAAAAATACCGAAATCACAGTGACCAGGTCAGCTTTTGCTAATCACCTTCTCGACTCCAAACATGATTTTCCTGACAGCCAAAATATAAAAATACTGCATCAATGCAACAAAAGTAAAAAACTAGACTTGTTGGAGACAATGGAGATTAGTAAAGCTTCTAAAAGCCCAGATCTGTCCTGTGTTAATGAAAGGTTTGATTTCGATGGCCACCTAGTTTTTAATAACCTCAAGTAGTTCCAGACTCCTAAATGATGGTTAGATTTCTGAAATGTATAAAGGATTTGATTGTTTAGTTGAGTTTTTGTACATAGATAGTGCCACTTTATTGTAATCTTTGTTTACTTAAATATTAGGTGTTTGTGTATGTTATGGTAAGTTTTTGTTGAATTCTCCTTTTTTCGGGTTACATAATTTTAATTATTGTTTAGGTCTGATGATGCTCTAGTCGAGCGAAACATGTAACCTTCGTTATTTTATTAAATGTATTTGTGATGCTGTAGATTTCGTGTTTTTTACCTTTTATAAAAGTGTATGACCAGCATCTTTGGGATAATGGATGAGTTTTTCGAGTTAAGAAATTGTGGTTAACACATCAACAGCTGCCCAACCTATTAGACGACGTGCTCATTAATCATCAGAATTTGTCCACTTTTTTAACAGCAGGTACTACTTACCTCTTATTCAAGGACTGCCAAAACAGTCAACAAATCACTTTATAAACTAATTACATCTTGCATTACAGAACGTATTTACAGACATTGTGACCGAATAGCATCATAGCGGGTCAACAGAGTTGATGTACCAGAGGTGCCATGGGGTGTAAAGAACAGCTAATTATCAAGAACAGTAAACATAGCTTGCAATCAGGCATTTAACAACAAGAGAAACCTCTTCGCCGCATACATTGACTACCGAAAAGCTTCTGATGCAGTTCCACATAAATGGCTTATTTCCACGTAAATTGTACAAAATAGATAACCACAAAATCCCCTTTTTAGAATTCACTATGGCATCTTGGCGAATATCAATAAAACTCCAGGTGCCTAAGGGAAACTACATTAAAACGAATATGATTCCTATTCGTATGGTTATTTCCAGATTCGTTAAGTTCACTTTAGTTCTGCCTTGCCAACTCAATTCAACTAGGTACGGATTTGGCATAAAAAAGCATAATAGACAACTAACAAGAGTAAACCACCTATACTTTATATGGATGATTTGAAAATTCTTGTGGCAACATGAGATCAACTAGAACAGATGCTTAAAATAGTGGAGAAAGTCTCTGATGATATTGGTATAACTTTTGGACTGCATAAGTGCCGAACTGTAAACATTATTAAGGCTAAACTGCAACCAGGTGACTTTCAAATAGAAGACGGTCAGATAATTAATGTTATGGACGAAGAAGAATCCTACAAATATCTAGGAATAAAGCAGGTACAAAGAATAGACCATAGAACAATAAAGAATGAGCTGACTACTAAGTTCTCTACAAGAATGCGTCTCCTTAAAACAAGTCTTAATAGCAGAAACTTATTTAAAGCTAATAATACATATGGAAGTCAGTTCATTAACTTACTCTTTTGGTATTACCGAATGGACTAAAACGGACATCGAGAATTTGCAAAGAAAGGCTAGAAAACTCCTAACGAAAGCCAATAAGCACCATCCGCGCAGTGCCGTAGAACGAACTACGCTACGTCGACATATGGGAGAACGAGGAATGACCGACATAGGGCAGCAGACTCAGCATATCAGCAGCTGATTCAGCAAATTAATAACTTGCAATCCTTTTCCTTAAGAAAGGCTAAAACATCATCGTGTCGTATGTGAAGCAGACGACTCAACACCACTTAAACTTCAGGAGCTTGAGATATATCCCATATCCCTCAACAAGAAAAAATGCAAGTTTGGATGGGAAAACCCCTACATGGAAGGCATGTTCACGAGGTTCAATAAGAGTATGTCGACATAGCGGCGTCGAACTACTGGTTGACTTCGGGACAGCTTTTCGAAACTGTGACTATTCAAAATCGTGACAGATGTAGGTATGGATTTGAGACAACGGAGTCCATTCAGCATGTCACCGGTGGATGTCAAACTTTTGCACCAAAAGTTGTCGGTTTATACACGTCTAAATTTTAGACATAGAACTAACACAGTATCAGATCAGTATTACCCTTACAATTCAAAATGCTTAACCTAAAAAAAAATACATAATATAAAATTATACAAGATTAAAATTCATAGTTAAAGAATTCATTGACATTATAGAACGCTCTACTTATCAAAAAACCCTTAACATAACATTTAAATGCTCTTACAGGCTTTTTGTTAAATAGTTTTATTGCAAAAAACTCCAGTCTGTTTTGACATTTTTCCCAAGTATTTTGGGACATAATTGGCATTATTTCTGGTGTCATACTGATGTACATCCTAATGTCTAAGAGATTTGTTATTTTCCTTTATTTAAATAAGATTTTCAAGGATGTATAAAGAGGGTAGAGTCTTCCCTGTACCCAAGACCAGACACAACCCACATAACATATAAGAATTATGTGTGTCTTATGTGTTATGTGACACAACCCTGACAGCTTTTCTTTGAAAGCCAAAGATCCGCTGCGAATGAGAGGTTACCTCCCCCTTCCACACAAGCACACCGTAGGCCATGGTACTGTAAAAGATACCAAAGTAAGCCGTTCTTAGAGTAGCATCAGACACACATCCATACAGGTTTCGTAAAACAAACACAACTTCCAAGTCTCTTGCATACACTTTCAACATGAGCCTCTCATTTTAAAGTCTCATCCAAGAGCACACCAAGAAATTGTACAGGGGATGTCTTACCCGTATTCATTTTATCTCTTAAAATAAAAGTCATCTTTTGCGTCTTATCTTGATTTAATGAATGTCCATTTGATCAGAACCAGTTCTCCACCCGCCCTTTAGCCTCTTTTAGGATTTCATTAGCTTCTGCTCCAGATTTTCTAGTTGAAGAAATAGTGATATCATCGGTAAAAAGCAACTTCTCTGTTTTCTGGGGAGATCAATAATAAAAATCAGGAAGAGGATCGGTCCCAGAACAGAGCCCTGCGGCACACCCACACTGACACATGCTGAGGCAGAAGTTTGTCCATTGGCCTTTACAACCTTCCAGCAAGTAACTGGAAATGAGCCCAATATTACAATCATCAAAATTAAAATATTTGAGCTTTTATTATTTCTTATTACTTTCTTAAAGATTCTAGAAATAATAGGAAGCAAGGAGATGGAGCTATTGTTGTTAATATCATTTTTATTTCTTTTTTTTTAAACTGGAATTACTAAAGCTTTTGTTAGGTAGGATGGAAAAATGTGTTCGGATATTAATTAACTTAATTAAGATTAATTAACTTAGTCAATAGAATAATAGAAGCTTTTCTGCAACACCTGCAAAAAAACAGTTGAACTCCTCAAAACTAATAGAACACTTCAATTCAGTAGGCCCCTGATTCCGTTTTGCATACACAATATTCCACATTGACTTTGTTGGATTTTTTGAAGTTTTTATAGCTCGATCATTTGAAATTAATTTTCTTTAAATCCTTATAGTACTACCAATCATTCTCCCTATTATACTTCTTGCATACCTCATTCACAAAACATAAGGTTTCTCTCATTCGCTTAAGATCATTAGAACCAGCCTACCTTATTTGGTTGGTCTGACCTTTTCGAGAATGTTTTTTCTGGAAATGAATGACGAAAAGAATCATTCAGAATAGAAATAGATGTATTCAATTTATTTTTAGCACTCATTTTCCCCTTCTGCATAAAGTCTCATGAAGCCTTTTCAATTCGAATGAAAAACTCATCACTTATATTTAGTTTTCAGGAGACAATACACAACAGCAAATCGGGTAGAAAGTCACATAGAGACGCTAGATATTGGTGTGACCTAGGGCTTGATTCATGGACCGTTGTTGTATCTACTGTACGTACACACTTAAGTATGCTGATTTAAAAGCACATTAATTTTTTTTGCAGATGATACAGTGTTAGTTTTCTGTGTTGGAACCTAGAAAGTTACATAAAATGTGATTTAAATGTATATTATGAATAGTTGTGCCACAAGAAAGCATAATCATAACAAAAACTAATTAAAAACTGTTAAAATTATAAAAGTTACAGACTATATAAATATCAAGAATTGTATATAAATAATAAATTACACAAACTTTCTCCCATATTTGAAACAACTAAAAGATGTTCTAATTCAGTAAATAACAAGATAACAAATCTACTACATAATAGTTTTGTTGAACCCTATCTCAGATACTTGGTAGTTTGTTGGGGAAATGCCCTAAAATATCTGTTAAACAATATACAAAAAATGCAAAATAAATCAATTAAATATATATACTCTTTTGATTACTGGACTCCTAGTGAAACTTTATTTAAAAAAACTAAAATACTAAATATAGAACAAATCAGAGAAAGTGAATAAATAAAATTTATAAAAAGTGTTAAGCAAAATTTACTCAAAACAAACTTAAAGTCACAATAATATCTTTATTTATTAAGAAGCTACATTAAATAAAAACATAAATGAAAAATAAACTAAAAGTGTAAGTTGGCTATAACTGTATCAGGACACTCCGGTTTGTCCATGGATGGTCTCGGTAATTCCGAAACAGCATCCCGGTTCCAGAAATATCCTGTCAGAGGTAGACCATAAATTAAAACTAGACTTAACCTAAACATTATTTCCTTGCCCCACTTATTAAAAGCACAGTTAGTTGTTGTTTGCCTTATAATAATAAAAATAATGTCGACTCAGGTTGATCGAGTCGGTTCGGTTGCAAGCAGCCGATGACACACATTTGGAACTTGGTCGACCTTGCTGACCAGACACATTGATCCCCCCGTGTAACACTTAAAAATGCTTCGGTAGTTCCAAGAAGCTGTAACCAGTATCCCGGTTGGCCCAAAAATACCCAGTCAACAGATAGACCCAGAATCAAGATGATGATTGGAGCGGAAACAATGCATACTACAGTAAAACTTAATAAACTACATAATTAAAATAACAAACATAATTTTACTTATTCATAATAAATTTTTTCAAGAGCCCTCTGAATTGATTCAAAGTAATACAATTTTTGATGTCAGCAGGCAAGTTGTTAAAAAGAATTAAACCTTTGTATAGAACTGAATTATGCATTTGGGTTGTGTTACATCTGTCGACTAGTATAAAGTCTATACGATTTCTCGTATTATAGTTATGTATATCTCCAAAAACTCTTAATTTACTACAAATATAATCGGGGAGCATCTGATGTTTTAATTTAAAAATAAATAAATAAACGTTATACAAAATTCTTTGATGTACAGACAACATATCTAGGACACCCAACATAGAGACAACAGGCGTGTAACGATTACAATTTAGAATCAGTCTCATAGCCCTATTTTGAATTCTTTCTAGTTGGTCAATTCTATACTGTGGCAAGTTAAACAATAATGTTGAACAGAACTGCAAATGAGGAAGAGCAATGGCGTTGTAAAGTTTTAATTTGATGTACATTGATAAATTTTTACCAATTCTTGTGATAAATCCAACTTTTTTTGAAAATTTTCTCATTACATAATCTGCATGAGCATGGAAATTCAGATTGGCATCGAAAATTGTTCCCAAATATTTAATTTCTTTGGCATACAAAATACTTTCCCCATTCACAGAAATCTGTATATTGCCCATGTCTATAGAACTTAATCTAGATTTCTTGCCAAATATACATAACTTGGATTTACTTGCATTTAAACTTAGTTTATTTCTACAGAGCCAGATGAATAAGTTATTGAGTTGAACGTTCATGACCTGTTGCAGTTGATGAATGTCTTTACCCACCGCATATAACATTGTATCGTCCGCAAACAACACCACATTACCTCTTCGCACTACCTCCACCATATCGTTGACATACAATAAAAATAGCAAGGGGCCCAAGACCGTTCCCTGCGGCACACCATGCTTTACATTAACACTTTCAGAACTATTTTTGTACATGACTCGCTGAACTCTACCACTTAGATAAGATTGAAACCACTTCAATACATTATGTTTAAGGCCTAACCGTTCTAATTTCCTAATTAACATTTCTCTACTCACGGTTTCAAACGCTCTCTTAAAATCCAAAAACACAGCAAGTACTAGATTATCAGAGTCAAGGGCCCTGAGAAAATTATCAACTATATTAATAATGACAGACTCACATGAATGATTCTCACGGAACCCCGATTGGTTGGGAACAACTATTTTATTCATATTACAATGTTCGAGTAGCTGTTCCTTAACACATACTTCAAGGAGCTTCTCATAAATAGGTACGGTGTTAATTGGCCGAAATTCATTACACAATTTAGTGTTTTGCACTTTTGGAACAGGAACAACAGTAGAAAGTTTCCAGGCTTGCGGAAAAACCCCAGTACTTAAGGATGTATTGATAATATCCAAAAGACGATCACCCACAACATAAGCAACATCGCAAAGAACCTGCTTAGAGATGCCACTCTCCCCACCAGCAACGTTTTTTAGATTTTTAAGTATTTCCTTCATTTTAGTCATCGAAACTTTATTAAATTGTGTCAAGGTTTTCTGGACTGAAGGTGGTTCAATGAAATATGTTTGACCATTTGCTGCTGGTGGAATATCTGCAAGAATAAGATCAATACTATTCACGAAATAATTATTAAATCTATGTGCATTATCATCCTCCTGTGTAATGATTTCATTTTCAAACTTTATTTCATTAGGCATGTAGGGTTTTTTCCTGGCAAAAGCGTCTTCAGAGTTCTTTTTGATTAGTTTTATTTAGATCTATGGTATTCGCAAAAAATCAATCCTTTTCTACTCTTATCTTGCTTACTATGTTATTTCTTATAGCTTTATATTCATTCCAAATGTTGTCGTTATTTTCTATGGCAGCCCTCTTATATAATCGACCCCTTTCCTTCATTTGCTCCCTTTTATCTTGAGTTATCCATTTTTTATCGGCATATTTCTGTTTTTGCACAATTTTAATCCTTGGGCACATACTGTCAAGAATTGTTCTAATATCTCTGACAAAAGTATTAGCTAGTAAGTCAACATATGAACTATTTCTATTCCAATTGCATGTAAGCAGTTCTTCCTGAAGTTTATGGCATTTGTAGGTTTTAAAAGACCTAGTATAACTTACTATATCCATTGGCTGTTCCTTCGATTGATCCATAGAAATAGATATAATAGAATGGTCACTAATTTTAGGAGTTTGATGGACTTTATGCGAAAGAGATTTGTCATTTGAAATTAAATAATCGATCAGAGTCTGACTTCTTTGGACTATTCTAGTTGGAGTCTTAATTATTTGACTAAACCCATTGGTATAAATGATACTTAATAATTTGTTAGTATAAAAACTGTTTTTTAATAAATTAAAATTAAAATCCCCAAGGATAATGTTGGTGCCATTAAATCCACTAACTTGCTCTAAATATCCCCCAAAAAACTCTATAAATTTGGCATCTTGTTTCTGAGGCGAATGGTACAAAACAGAGCACAAATATTTACCTTTACCCATAAATAGCTCAAAAGACAACAACCAGACATAATCATCAATAGACAATACAGACCCCACCTTATATCTAATATCGTTTCTAATAAGGGCCAAGACCCCACCTGTTTAACTGTTGTTACTAGTGCATTGCTCCAAATTGTACCCATCAATAATCAACTCACATGGTTCAATAACCGGGGTTACGTGAGTCTCACTCAAAAGTAAGATCTTAGGCCTCCAGTCATTTACTAGTAAAATAATGTTATCTTTGTTGTTTAGATAACCTTGGCAATTAAAATAAACAATGTTGGTGTTAAGTGCAATATTTAGGTCTAATTGCTACTTAATATATTTATTCCTTTGTAACTCTTCAATTCGCTTATAGGAATCACAACTAGTTACATCCCAAGAAACGTGATTGGCGTTTAGCCTAAGACCATACTTTTAATTAGATACTACACAATTGATACACTTAACGCTACTTACATTACATTCTTTAACATCATGGGACACACACTTTATTTTCTTTACAGTCTTTCAGTAAATGACCATACCGACAGCATTTGAAACACCATACCATATTCGTTGAAGACAGGACAACGGTTCCAACCAATGTTCATCTTCTCCTTTTCAATAAACACTGCATACGTGGTAGCATCAACTTCCAAGATCATATTGAACTTTTTGTTTACGATTTTAGTTTTTCTCACAATTTGAATTTTTCGATTTAGCAGTATACAAACATATATACCTGACAGTATTACAAATATTGTTATAAGTTATAGGCCCTAGTTCCAGTAGTTTATTGTAAACTGATGTTTAGTTTAAGGGTGATTAATAAAGTTATTTGAACAAAAAAGATATCATTCTCACATTACTTTCCTAATAATATATATTAATTATAATATATATAATATATATTAATTGTAATTCTCTTAAAAGTACATTTTTGTGTTTGTCGTTCGAAAAATGACAAAACTATTTTAATAAGGTTGCGCTGTTATAGACTGAGAGATTTAAAAAAAATTAATATAAAGTAAATATTGTGATATAAACTGATTATATGTAGGTCAAAAAAAGTATTTTAGCAGCACTCTCCAAAATTTTCAATAAGAGCATTTTGTGCGATCAGTTATATTCTTTTGTGACTAACATAATACCGGCGAACCAATGCGGATTTTTACATCCGTTACATATAGCATTATAAGATAAAGAACTAGCCAGCCTTTTAATTTTATTGGATTATTCTAAGGCTTTGACACCTTATATCATGCACTCTTATGTTCTAAACTTCACTATTATGGTTGTAATGAGTACTTATGATGTTATTATCCAATTATCTTAATATATAGATGTTATGTTCTTTGTGGGTTTAGGGGTCGGAAATTTGAATAAAAGTCACTGTATCAGTTTGCCAACGTTTTGCAATTTTATTTTTGCATCATCAGGGCCATAAAAAAACTCATAATGAAATAGATAATGGATGGCATTAGTAGCATTTAAAAAAATGTATTTTTGTGAACTACAAAATAAAAAATCAAAATGTACAACTATAAAATAAAGCTATAGACAAGAAAAAATATAATAGACATCAAATAAAAAAATACACAAATAAATAAATACAACGCATCTACTCCAACCACTTGACGTGGCCTTTTTCCGCCCAATGAAGAAAAAATGGCGCAAAATTTTAAACGAGTGGAAGACAAGCAACTACGGCAGCAGAGTCTCTTCCATACCAAAGGATAAATTTCCAAGCCTTTTAAAAAAGCTGATGCATGGGTCAGTTAGAAGAAAGAGGACCTGATAGCCTAAGATCTGGTTTAAGAAAGAAAGACAGGCATTTATCCTTTAGATCGAAACGAGGTCATGGACCGTTTATGCACTCGTATTGTAACAGCAGATACCGAAATAGCTGAGGTTGTGGGTAATAGTTTTATTCAGCACCTTTCCAATGTAAGGACTGACGCAACCAAAGGGAGGCAGATCAAAAGAAGAAAGCGCCTAAACGTTCCACTAGGTAAAAGCATAAGTAGTAGTGATTTTAACATCCCATCTGCTCCCATTTTTGCTGAGAATACGCAAAACAACGATGACCCTCAACCTGGACCCTCCGGCATCCAACAAAAAAAAACGCCTAAAAAGCGGTCGAGATAATGGATCAACATAATTCCAGTGAAAATCAGGACCAAATTAAATACATGGAAAGTGATGACAGTACATGGGATGAACATTTTTCCAGTGATGAAGATGAACGGGTACTTGAAGAAAGAACTGTAGCCCAAAAAACAGAAAAGTCAGAGGGAAAGTACGTCGTCGTTAAATTTGAAGGAAAGTATTTTCCAGGTCAAGTTACGACCGTATACAGCATAGGAGCGACAGTAAATGTGATGGAACGTGTTGGAAAGCAGTGGAAGTGGCCTCAAAAGAAAGACGAGATATATTATAGAAATGAGGCAATTATTATGGGCATAAATGCCCCAATTCAACGTGGAAGAAGAGCGTTATTTGACATTCCAGAGTTAAGTGATTTTGTTGTGTAATCACAGGTGTATCATATATTATTTACCACCAGTTTTATTACTTAGTTTTCTTTTGTTTAAAGTTACCTACACATTATTAAACATTTTGTTAATATTTTACATAAGAGCATTTAGACATGTAAAATAAAAGTTATTTTGTAATTATTTATAATAATAATAATAATAATAATAATAATAATAATAATGTCTTTATTAAGATTTACAATTGGTAAATTCTAAATGGCGAAGTTGAAGCTTACTTCCTAGCTTAACCATACAAATCAGCTTGAGGTTAGATATTACAAAGAATTTCAAAATGTATCTTAAATAATTGCATAGTTACAAAATATTAAGTTCTAACTGCCTATATGCACAACAATTAATATTACAACGTTTGATAACCACACAGACTTATGAAATTTACAATAAGTTAAAGAATAGATATTTAACAACACTCTAGGCTTTAGGCAACAGAGATCAGTAATATAACTGCTTATTTTTCGTTTAAATATAGAAGGTGAAATATATTTTAACTCAGGAGGAATTTTATTATATTGCAGATGAATACAGTAACTAAAGCTCCTCTCAAATAAAACAGTTTTATGAAGAGGAGGTGTAATAAAATGCTTATTTCTTAAGTCCAAAATATGAGCGTCATATCTAAACTTAATTTTCTGATAAAGGTAATTAGGACATTTTTTAAAGACAATTTTATTAAAGAGAACAAGACTATGTAGTAACCTCCTTTCACTCATATTTAGCCATCTCATCAAGCGTAACTCACTACTCACACCTCTATCAAATTTTCTCATTCCATTAATTAGCCTTACACAACAATTTTGAATGTACTGTATTCTTTTTATATCACTTATCAAAAGGCAGGGGCCATACAAAACATCACAGTAAGTGAAATGGGACAATACAAGACTGTCACATAAAACGTTTTTTAGTTCCTTATTAAGGAGCTGCCTCTGACTATAAAGTAGCTTAAGGTTAATAAAAGCTTTTTTAATACATTGATCAATGTGCTCAGTGAACCTCAACTTAACATCTAATAAAACTCCAAGATTCCTAGCCACATTACTACAATTTATTAGTTGACTATTCAATTTAATCTGAACAAATTTCTCATATGTGCTGGAATGCAACCTACCAAAAAGAAGAACCTTACATTTACTTGGGTTTAAACTCAAACAATGATTTTCCTATGCCTTTGCTAGCATGTTAAGGTCGTAAGATACCTTATCATTAGCTTCTAAGATTTTGTTAGGAGGAAAAGAGAAATAAACCTGTGTATCGTCGGCATATAGATGGACTTTTGAATATTTGAGACTCTTACACAATTGAGACGTATACAGGGGAAAGAATAGAGGACCAAGAATAGACCCTTGCGGTATTCGGCAAGAGAGATCCATAGCCGAGGATTGCTTCCCATTCAGCTTCACTATCTGAGTTCGACCGGTCAAATATTGCCGAACTAGAGAGCGAGCACTCTCCCCAAAACCTAAGAATTTTAGTATAGCCAGTAATAGTAGGTGATTTAACTTATCAAAGGCCTTGGAGTAATTAAGTAGAGTCAAGATTGTTAACTCATTACAATCAGCTGACTGTATAATATCGTCAGTTACTTTTAGAAGAGCAGTAGACCAGCTGAAGTCTTTTCGAAACCCGGACTGAATAACCGGCAAGATATCAAATCTGTTTACATATGTTCTGATTTGGCTTTCCAATACCCTCTCTAAAACTTTTGAAATGACACGGAGAATGCTAATAGGCCTAAGGTCGGATAATTCAGTTGGAGAAGGGACTTTTGGAATAGGGATAAGGTATGAGGACTTCCAAGAATCGGGAAAAGTTGAAGATTCAATACAACAATTAACAAGATGCACTAGAAATGGAAGAATATATGGACAGCAGTGGAGCAGCATCGACAAGCCTATACCATCTATCCCAATGGCCTCAGATTTCATTTAACTTCTTTAAGCGTTGCTAGCTGAAACTCGAAGTTTCCTACCCCTTCCTTAACATTTAGTAGATAATAAGACAACGTTTCTGGATTAGGCGCGTTGGAAGATGCAGCATTTATAAAAAAGGTATTTATGATATCAGGGTCACCCAAGTGGTTAAGAATGGTGTTTTGAGGCTTGCAATGTATGTTCAGCTGACGTAGTACCTTCCAGTTATTTTTGGAGTCACCGTTTTGTAAGGTGTTATTGTTATTTGATTGAGACTTCTTCTCTATTTCAACAGCCTCTGTCACTTGGTTCCGAAGTTGGCGATAGTGTCCCAATTTAATTCACTTTTTTGTCTTTTGTACTTGGACAAGGCCCCATTTCTAAGATAAATAAGATGTTTGATATCATCTGTGATCCAAGGACTCCTTCCTTTAGTAATTCTGGCCGTTTTAAATGGCGCATGTATATTAAAAAGATTAAGTATACAATCATTAAACCTATCAACTTTAGCAATAATATCTTACATATAAAACATGTCATCTAATCGAGAATTTAATAAATTTTGGTAAAAATTATCATGTATAAAATGTTTAAAATCCTATATCATTATAAAAATCACAAATCATTATAAATTTAAGTTAATAGGAAGGGTGGAGGTTTGAAAATCAAGATGTACTTTACATAAAACGACAAAATGATCTGATACCTGAAAATTTGAATCAACACTACTATTCTGTACAAAATTTATGTTTGAGCATATAATCAAATCCAAGAGGGAGCCGATTCCAGCTAAGCCAGGACGAGTGAACTCATTGATAATTTGACTTAAGCTGTATACCTAAAGTAGAGAAAGAAACCTTTGCGTATGGATAGATTCCAAGTTCCAAGTTATTTACGTTTATATTAAAATCGCCAAGACAGAGGAGATTGTCACACGACAAAAGATATCTACAAATGTTAGTTTCAAACTCAGTCATAAAATCATTTATATTAGTAAGACCCGGGGGCCTATAGAAAACACCTATGGTGCTTAGAACACCCTTAGTTTTAAACTGTATCCATATTTGCCCAGAAAAATTGCAGTCAAAATCATTTAAAATAGAATATTTTATGGTATCTCTCACATAGACTACAATTCCGTCTCCTCTACCTATGGTACGGTCGCGCCTAACCAAGCGAAAACCTTCAATTTGTAACACATCTTATCATCAATAAAGCCCGAGAGCCAAGATTCTGTGACGGCAAAAATGTCAAACTTATTTAGTAGGATATAGTCTTTGATAAGCTGAAATTTAGGAATTAAAGATCTAACGTTTATATGACCAATTTTTGCATTAGTAATATTAATGTTATTACGGTTTAAAGCCATCGAACCTTAATTCAAAACATAAACATAAATAGAAATAAATAATAGCTGCAAAAAAAAATATCTACATTTTTAAGTTATCTACTTCACTTACTAATGCCTTCCTTTTTTCTTACAAGAATGCTATTGTTTTTACACCATACAAATTTGTAGCCAAAGTTCCCGTGCTTTAAGAAACAGATCGCGTGTGTGTTTAGGCAGGTCAGGATTTATATAAATTTTTGTTTTTATTTCGGACTGAATTTTACAGATGTTTGTGTCTAATGATACTAATTTCTGTTTTTCCAAAATTTCGTTTCTTAATGCAAGGTTTACGAAGGATACAATTATTGGCATTTTAATGGATTTATCACTAGGAGGAGCCTTTAAAACAAAATCATTTTCAGATATAGTTACATTTAAACTTTTAAAAGTTTTTAAAACGTTATCCTTACATTGCTGGTTGGCCTTTATGCCTACTAAATGTTTGCTCTTCTCCTCCATGGCTCTGGGATTACCGAATTTGACATGTGTCAGCTCCCTCTCTAGATCTGACACTCTGGCTTTTAATAGGTCATGTTCCTTCTTTAGCTCTTTGTTATCATTTGAAAGAGTCTCAACTGTTTTCTGAAGCTTTCCCATCAGAGAACTATTAAAAGACATTGAGTTTTTCAGCTCTTCAAACATTCCCTTTACCGCTCTCATGATGTCAAGGTTAGATGGATTTTTTAGGTCAAACAGGTCTTCAAAGCCGAGTGCATTAGTATGTACCTCCGGGATTTCATATAGCGTGCTTCTTCTGTTTGTCACAGTGCTGTTTCTTCTTATATTCGACGAAAGATCAGCAGCTAAGCAATCAACACATGCCCATTTTTGAGTTGTCTGACGTAGTTCATAGGCGGAGAACTCAGCTGCACTAAGTCCAGAGCAGTCTTTGTGGAACCATCTGGAACACGTTCCAGCACATTGGATCTTATATTGCAACTTAGTTAAGTTACGATTGCACTTGCCGCAACTAATAGATTTCCTTCTGTTAGTCATAATCCTAAGTCCGAAACTGCTCCACGTCTCAAAGTCCAAACTGGGATCGCCGACGTATTAGAGCTTCTAAGTGCTTTAAACGTATTACTTAGGTAATATCAACTCAAAAAACTTCACCAGTTAACTGCGTAGGTCGTAAACTAAAGCTGAGACTTAGTAAAACTCACCCAGTTACAAGAAAAATTAACAAAATTAGGCAAAACACTTGGAGAGCAGCTTAATACGTCTTGTGCATGCGACTCTTACTTATGTGTTTTTATCTATCAAATATCCTTATTTAAAATTTTAATATTATATATTTTTTGTATACATAGAGCATGGATAAATAGAGTAAAAATATTGTATATATATAGAGCATGGGTGTTACTTTGTGCCAAAAAGTTTGTATTTCACGTTAAATATCAAACAAAATGATCCCTGTCACAAAGTAACCCCGACCCATGGGGTGACTTTGTGACACCTTATTTTGTTTTTTTCTCAAATTCTACTTCATATGTCGAGTTATCGATTTAAATTAAGAAAGAACAAATATGAAACGATAAGTAGGTATATCTAAAATAATATTATTTGAATGTTTACATGATTTATCATCAAAAAAACTAAAAGATTGTCACAAAGTAGCCCCATTTTACGGTACTTCACTAAAAATATAATTTCATTTGTTTGTTAATAACTGGGAACAATTTAAATAATACAAAGAATGAATTATATAATATTAATTATAATAAAATTTAACATATTTAATATACAGGGTGTCAATTTGAAAACTTCCCACCCCTATTATCTCGAAACGGGTTAGGTTTTTATAAAATCGCTAGGACACGTCGATTTTATTATCGAGGGGGAACAATTTTTATGCAGAAATCACTTCGCCTCTTTCAACCCCCTACCCCCCAGAACCTCCCTCTCAAAAATCTTAAATGGCAATACGGGTTGAGTGATACCTCATTTGAAAGAACTTTTTATTCTCTACATTTTGGCACCTTATTTTTTAAATTTGAGTGCTGCGTTGCCAAGTTAGGGTTATTTAAACATTGTTAAATTACTTATTATTAAACATTATTCCTGTAAGTGTTTTAAATACGTTGAAGCTATGATTTCTTTTGGAACGTTTTTGACCATAAAGCGAACCGGTGCATTTCTCACTGAAAGTGTTTATCAATCCGACAAATTCTTTTGGTCATGAAAGATAAACATTTAATTTTTTTTTCTTTTTTGTTTATTTTCGTTTGCAATGGAATTCGTCTCAATACAGTTCGATAATATGATCCGAAATTTAAAATAGTATTTAGTGAACTTTCCTACCAGTCAATGTCACTAGGTATTTAAATCAGTTAAAATTTATTTCGATAATTTGTGTGTTATTGTTAGTTACTATGGTATACACGCTTAGGCAAAGAATTGAAATGATTTTTATTTATGGCGAGCAAGGAAGATGCGCAAGAAGAAGGGCAGAAGTTTTTAATAATAGAAATCCTAATTGTAATGTAAGTCACAGATACATTTTGGACGTAGTAGCTAAATTTAATGAAACGGGTTCAGTTGGAAACAAAAAAAGGGCAAGTCGGCGTGTTTTAAACGAAGATGCTCAAGTAGAGATTTTGAGAACATTCGTTGCAGAACCCACCAATTCTCTCCGTACAGTAGCACGTCTAACTGGAATGTCACATGAAACTGTACGACGAGCATTACAGTTACATAAATATCATCCGTACAAGATGCAAATTTTACAGGAACTTCATGAGGACGATTTTGATAGGAGAATAGAGTTTTGCGAAATTATGTCCAACTTAATAAACACTCGTGCAATTGTGGTAAGCAACATTTGCTTCAGTGATGAATGTACCTTTTTCCTAAACGGCCATGTCAATAGACAGAATTGTCGATACTGGAGTGAGGACAATCCCCACATTTTCAGAGAGGGTGCTACACAGCGGCCACAAAAAATTAATGTTTGGGCCGGTATTCTTAGAAATGCTGTTATAGGACCGTTGTTTATTGAACAAAACTTAACTGGAGAGCTCTACTTACACCTACTTGAAGATGTAATTGATCCTTTGATAACAACTGAACTGGAAAATCAAGTTGGTAACATTTTGCAAGAAAACGAACTACACTTTCAGCAAGATGGAGCTACGCCGCATTATTTTCGGCCAGTGCGGGAGTGGTTGAATAACATATTCCCTAACCAATGGATTGGTAGAAGGGGACCGATAGAATGGCCTGCTAGGTCACCAGACTTAACGCCGTTAGATTTTTTTTTATGGGGGCACATAAAATCGGTTGTTTACAAAACTCAGCCTGATGATATCGAAGATTTAAAAAGAAGAATTACAGAGGCAAGTAGGGCTATTCCAGAAGAGGTATTTCAGAATGTTCGGGAAGAATTTGAGAATAGACTTTATTTTTGTTTGGAGAACAATGGAGAACACTTTGAACACCTCTTAAAGTAGATGTGTTAATAAAATAAATTTTAGGCGTGCTTTTGTAAAGACCATAATTGTAACGGCTATGCAAATGTTTAGTAAAAATAATATTAACCTAAATAACATGTTTCAATGCAAATCATAGCTTTAACGTAATTAAAACACTTACAGGAATAATGTTTAATAATAAGTAATTTAACAATGTTTAAATAACCCTAACTTGGCAACGCAGCACTCAAATTTAAAAAATAAGGTGCCAAAATGTAGAGAATAAAAAGTTCTTTCAAATGAGGTATCACTCAACCCCTATTGCCATTTAAGATTTTTGAGAGGGAGGTTCTGGGGGGTAGGGGGTTGAAAGAGGCGAAGTGATTTCTGCATAAAAATTGTTCCCCCTCGATAATAAAATCGACGTGTCCTAGCGATTTTATAAAAACCTAACCCGTTTCGAGATAATAGGGGTGGGAAGTTTTCAAATTGACACCCTGTATATGTTGCAGTCATATAGTAAAGTATTTCATTTGATAAAATATTACACTACCAAAACCAGCTCAACAAAAAAAGAAATTCAAATTTCTCGCCAACATCTTATTAAGCTATACTTGACAACATTGGATCAGGACCCTGCAGACAGACGCTTCTTGCATTTCGATTCCTCTGTCCCTGACAGCTGGCAGTACTAAACATAAAACATAACCAAAAATCTTGAATTTAAATTCGCACTCGGGCTTCAGTCAGTTCGACTTCTGGCTTTCTCTCTCTCACTCCCTGAATTCCTATCAAAAAAAAGTCGGGGATCGTGATGATCGGTTCGCGCTTTTGGTGTCTCTGTGGGTAAAATTGTGTAATAACAATTATTTAACTTTATTCAATTTAAAAGATTTGTATTTCAACATTTGTTAAAAATATGGCAAATTATACATCAATCTCCACTTTGGACAGATTTTGTGGCTCCGAATTTTGGGTAAGTTTTTTTTTGTTATATTTTATTTGTTTGTAATATGCATCATCATTGTTGACAGTCCCTTTTAATTGATTTTATTGCCATCTTATTTGACCATCTGTTAATTCACTATATCAATGGTTTAATTAACTAAAGATTTTAAAGGAATTTTAAGAAAATGTATGGAATTTTAGCCCAGTCCTTAGACCAACTTTTGACCTATTTAATTAGTTTTTGTTTTTTCATAGATATATATGCAGTAATTAGTAAAAAACTGGTACACCAATTAATTTTTCAATATTTTTTAATTGCTTGCATTTCTCTTACAGTAATTGCAAAAAAAGATTTATAATTGCTTTTATAATAAGTATTAATTAAAAAAATGGATCTCATTGAGGAAAATCATTTATTGTATAAAGTCGTTTAAAGGCTATTATTTACAAAGCTAAAAAAATTAATGAATCTTAATATGTCTATCACTATGAAAAAGAAATGGTATTACAGAAACAAAACAAAAACAAAGAAAAAATTATATACAAGCTCAATAAGATCCAATATACCAAGATATACAGTGTAAAAATAAACAAAAATATAAATATTGGATGTTGCAGAGCTATTAAAAACTCATTAAAATTGTATGGTATAAATAAAAATTACAAAGAAATCTATATACCTAGTATATTATACAAAATAGGGTAAATCAAATTTAAAATAAAATAACTTGTATGGTTGAAAT
This sequence comes from Anthonomus grandis grandis, assembly GCF_022605725.1. Lineage (NCBI taxonomy): Eukaryota > Metazoa > Arthropoda > Insecta > Coleoptera > Curculionidae > Anthonomus > Anthonomus grandis. The sequence goes on from NC_065562.1 coordinate 7,105,079, forward strand.
TGGGTAGATCTAAAACAATTAATTCAGAATACTATACTAATAAAATACTATAATAGGCTCTCACAACAAGCACTTTTCTAACTTCTCTCTTAAATCTTCTTTCATTGGAAATCTCTGTAATGTTAACAAGTAAATCAAATTAAATACACTTTATTGTCACATGAATGTTTTCAACTTTTTTTAATTTAAATTTAACACATATACTTTATCATAGGAAAATATATACCGGGTGGTGTGTCGCTGAGCGGAAAATAGGAAATCCCATGTAAATTTTAAGTGGGTCAATTACATGCGTATGAAAGAATTCATAAAATGAATTGTATTGTAATATCTGCTTTTTGAGCACTTATTAAAATCGCATTTAATACAAACAATTACATTAGTTATCCTGCCCATTGATAGCAAGGATTTCATTTGGGAAAAAGATGGCAATGTACAAGAAAAATCAAGACAAACAACAACATCATTCTTCGTATAGTTAACAATTAGAGGAAACGCATAATTACATAAGGTCTGGGCTGTAACATTACTAAACAGATAACCACAGGTGTTGTATGATGAGCTCAGAATACCTGAGAGAAGAGAAACCTCTAGCACTAGAATCACCATAAATCAGTACATTTGATTTTGCTTGTGGGTTAAAATGCGCTTTTGCTAAGCAGTTTGTAGATTTCGATTGAAGATTTGTAGTCATCAAATCTTTTAACTTACTTCTAACGTTTCTATTTAGAGACAGGATTATCTTCTCCGCTTCAAGAGTTGTAATTGATGTTAAAATGTTTATATTAATACAATTTAAGTTTTCAATCTCTGTCTGCATACTCTCAATCTTGTTTTTGTGATATTCAGTTTCCTTTTCAAGCATTGTAATGGTATTAATCAAATTTTGATTAAGATATAATAATAATAATAATAATAAATGTCTTCTTTATTCAGCATAAAAATACATGTTTTCTTAACTACTATATAAGTAATGGCGAGATCTAGCTTAAAGCTAGAAGAGACTTAACTTCAGGTGGTAGTGCATTGTGCATTATAGATTTTTGGAGAATTGTAACTAAATGAGCCCTGGAATTTTGCAGTTTTATGCCCTGGAATAACAAAATTATGCGCGTTTCGTGTGGTTCTGCCGTGAATTTTGGAGTTTGAAATTAATCTATTAGATAAATAAGGTGGTTGTCCGAAAAGCACAACTTTATGGACTAGTGTAGCCATTTGCAGTACAAAGCGTTCATCCAAAGAAAGCCACCCTGATCTGACCAACAGGGGAGTGACATGGTCGCATTTACTCATACCGAAACTAAACTTGAGGCACGCGTTTTGAATTTTCTGAAGGCTATTCTTTTCACGTTGATACAAGGCAGGCCAAAACAGAACTTGAGCATAACTAACAATTGACAAAATTAATGTATCACAAAGATGTAGTTTAATATCAGCTGTCAAAAACTGTTTGTTCATATACAGTATTTTTAATTTATAAAAACATGCCCTCAACAAATTCGACACATGCCCCTCAAACCTGAGATCCGTGTCAAGGACAATCCCCAAATTCTTCTGGTTATTGGAAGGAGGTAAAGGAGATCCATCTATGCTGATCTTCACGGTATCTGGAAGGGGCTTGCCAAAGACAAGAAGTTTGGACTTTGCAGCATTCAATACGAGTCTGTGACTCTTACACAAGTCAGATATGGCTAAAAGATCGAAATTAATAGCATTCACAGCTTCTATGGCCTCCATAAAGTTAAATGAACGATAGATCTGTGTGTCATCGGCGTACTGGTGCGATTCACAAACTCGAAGGACTTTATTTATCACTTAGCTCTTTTATCTTCTCTGAAAGTTCCTCATTTACGCCAGTATATGAATCCACTTGTAGCTGTACTTCTTTCTCTTTAGTTTTTAGATTCTGAATTTCATTCCTTAACACATTATTTTGTTCATTTAAAGTTGAAATATGCAAAGAAAAATTAGCTTCTGCGTGTGAAACCTCGTCCTCAAATACTTGACTAATTTCTACGCAATCTCTCTAAATACCTGTCCTTTCCTTCCGGCTCCTTTAGCAAATGTTTAATTTTTTCGTCATAATATCCTATTTTCACTCTCTTTCATTGTGACTATTTTGACATTGCTCTAAACATAAAATTTTGTAAACTCCTATTTTTACCACTTCTGTCATTCTTTCCAAACAACTTGGATGAAAAACAGAGTTGCAGACTATACAAATATAATTTTATTTAAAAAGAGCTTATTTTTACAACAGTTAAAACTGCGAGACATCCTGTACCATTAAAATATTAAATTGATTTAAAACTTAATATGTAAATTTACATAAAATTATTGATCTACCTATTCAATTCAGCAGATAATAATAAATGTGTCAAAACTAAATAAAAGAGAACAAAAAGTTTAGTACGCCACTGGCTCAACTTAAACAATAAAATCGCGATAAAATAACATGCAACTATTTAACTACAAAATACCGAAATACCATAAATATAATAATATGTAAATGTTCCTATCAATAATTCAGAAAATATTTGGCGATAAGTCAATTGATTTATTTGTGAAACAATGTCTTTGCACTAGCCAGTAAAGTTTTTAGTTCTCCTACTCACTTATCATTAGGAAAACCGAAATCGGGAAATTTTCACCTTCACATCCATACCAGACACTAAAATACTAAAGCATTTTTTCCGTCACAAATTGCGAAAAAAATGCGGAGCCTTAAAACGCGCTTAACTCACAGCAAAAATTATCAGAACTCTATACATCCAACAGCTTAGCATCCTCAAAAAGTATAGACTGTCAAACGCCAATAATAAGGGCTGCATAAAGGGAGACATTAATCTATCAGAGTTTTACCTACATAACATAGCAAACAAAAAAACTTACATTTTGTTCACAATATAAAACAAAATACAATTTTGGTTCGCATCAGAAATGCTCACTAAGTATATATGAAACATTTGTTATACAGGTATGAAAGTATAATATTCGATAAATTTTGATAGACTAGGTTAAAGACTATTGTAGAATTTGTCCAATTAGTATGGACAGATCTCCAAAATCAGGTTTTTCGTTACTTGCTTAAATCTAATTTCTACCAGAGTTAGCAAAAGTCAACTGAGTATTTTCAATATTAAGTTGATTCATGAGTATGCTCCATTTCTTTTAAGAACAAAACAGTAACATTGTAGTTTTTGCAGGATTAATTGTCAGATTATGTTCTGTTGAGTATTGCAAAATATTAGATAAATCTCAGCAGCATCATCAGACAGATAGTCTGAATTAAACTGAAATAATAATTGTGTATCTATATAATAAAAATAATTGTGTATATGCTTGCATGTGCGTTGATAAAATAGAAAACATATCTGCAGTATGAATAACATACAATAAAGGGCCAAGTATGGAGCCTTGTGGACTCCTGAAATAATGTTTCTACTCTGCGATGCCTCACCACCTATCCTAATTACCTGCCTTCGACCTGTTAAATATGACCTAAAGAACAGTATTTAACCCTGCCCAAAACCATAATATGATAACTTGGTACACATCAACTCATGATCAATAACATCAAAGGCTTTAGAGTAGCCTATCAAAATCAATATGGCAGCCATTTGCCTATCTTGAATTTTTACGATATCATCAGTAATATTTAGAAGTGCAGCTGTTGTATTATGGCTAGCTCTAAAGCCTGATTGATTAACAGGAAAAAAGCCATTTGTATTTTCATAAGTTATCAATTATCTTAATGTGAACCACTCTTTCCAGAACCTTTGATATTACAGGAAGCAGACTAACAGGCCTCGAATCTGTAAAACGGACAGGATCATGTTTTTTACAAGAGATTCTTTTCAGCAATTTGGGAAATGAACATGTTCGAGACAGCTATACTGACAATGCAATATTATTACATGCAAACACAGTTTCACCATCTGAAGTGTTATCCCATCCATACCTGCAGCATTTGACCCAATACTCTGCACATATTTATAAACACATCGAAGGAATCGACCAATTTGAAAGTAAATTGTATGCCTTATTTAATTATTATTATAATATGCCACTATTATCACAGTTGTTTGATTTTTTAAAAACGCTGCAGAAATATGTATTTATCTCTTCCACATTTAACAATTCAGGAGGAATCTGAGTAACTGTATTTGTAGGAATATAAACATTAAGGTCTCTTAAAGTTTGCCAAACTTTTCGTTGATCCTTTTGGGTCTCCAAATATTGCAAATAAGCCAACTTTTCCTTACGTATAGAGGTTCTAGTAAGATTTCGAAGCATTCTATAATGTCCAAATTTTTCTGTAGAGTTGTTTAATTTACATTTGAGCCTAGCCTTGTCCCTTTCGCTCATTAAACCTCCTATTGCATAAGTCAACCATAGTGCATAAGGCTTAGTCAATCTAATGGACCTTATGGGAGCATGCTTATCAAATAAATACTTTATATTATGAGTCAGATACTCAACTTTACTATCTATATCATGAAGGTCGAACAGTTCATCCCACCGTAGTTCTGACTGAATGGTAATCACTTACCCCATTTGAATCTAATGTCCCACTCTGACTTATCTGACAATATTTTTATCGTCAATAAAAATTGGGTCTAGTAAAGTGGCTGTTGTATCAGTCAGACGAGTTGGTTCATCAACTACCTGATAAAAAGTCATACCTATCAAATAATTTGCTGACTGGGTTTTGAATATTCATCATAAATCACCAAAAACATACTCATCTATAGGCAAAATTTCAGGTAATATTCTATCCAGGATATTTACACATTCTAATACATTATTACTTACTCTATAGATAACACCTACCGCTATGGATAACTTGTGGTTTATTCTAATATGTACCCAATAATGTTTAAAACCCTCTATTGAGATTAAATTCATAAAGCTTAAACTCTCACATTTTATTGAGCTTTTTATGTAGAAGCCTAAGCATCCACTATATTTGACTTGTTTAAGGTCTTCACTAATTAAATCATGTAATAAGATGGAGTCTTTGTGATGCCACAATATGGTCAGTGTCATCAGCAAAAACTGCAGACCTGCCATACTTTAGTACACTGGTTAAATCATTTACATAGGAGAGACACAAAAGGAAGCCCAACACTGAAGCCTGAGAAACGCCGGCATTAATTTCCAAATATCCAGATGTCCAATCTATCGAAGGCCTTAGCAAAATCTGTGTAGATTACATCAAGTTGGTATTTGCAGTTTATAGCCTCATATGCGTTCCGCAGAAATGATGTTAAATTAGTGACTGTTGATCTACACTGAAAAAAACCATGCTGATTAAGTAAAATAAGACATTTAATTTGATGAAACAGGTTGCTATAAACGCAGGTCTCAAAGACTTTAGGAAAGTTGGAGAAAATGATGATGAGAAAGAAATTATGAGAGATTGGGCGATAGTTCTCCATCATATTTCTGTCTACTGACTTAAAGAAAACACCGGCAACGCTGGTGATCGTAAAACATCAAAATATTATTTACTCCTTCAAAATGTTTAAAAGCAGAGTTTTTTGCAAAGTTTAATAAGTAAAAAGGATATTCTGTTAATAATTATAGTGCAATCTTTACCGGCTATTGAAGGCAAGTTCCATTCTTATGTTTTTACTTGTAAAACATAAAGTGCTTATTTGCATGTTTACTTTTTTTTTTGGCGGTGTTCATGCATATTTGTAATAACAATTATCTGGGATTTCGATTTCCACTGCTTACTGTGCAGCGAAACTTTTGGTGATCGCCTTGCAACGTTGCCAGATTGTGCTCAACTTCCTTGCATTAGAGAGAGCTCAACATGGCTCCGGATGTATATGTGGATACATGCTGCGAGTGTAGCGACAATTTCATTGTTAATAACAAGCAGATTAAATGCAGCGGTTGTTCGGCTAAGTCTCACGTGCAATGCTCTGGTATTAAGGATTCATGGTTAAAAATTGTTGTTGATACACCAAACCTGCATTGGCTGTGCAAAAAATGTAATGAAAATGTTACAAAGGCTTTTAAGGGCAACGAAGTCGATACTCAAAATACTATTTTGGAAATGAAGGTTTCCTGTTTGCAGCAGGAGCTTGAGTTAACGAATAGATTATTAAAAAACTCTGAATATACCATTAATTTGCAGAAAACAATTTTAGATTCCCTTGAGAGTAATGAATATAATAGCTTGAAAACTAAATTATTACCTAATAATAGTAGCACTTCTAACAAACCACCTAACAACAAATATAGCGATATCGTTAAAGCAAATTCTTCTGTCTTAATTGTTAAAAGTAACAACGAGAATACCAAGCAGGATGATGTTTTAAATGACATTACACATTCCGTTAATCCGGGTCAGATTAAAGCTTGCATAAACAATATTATTCCAAGATTAATCATAAAGGGAGTGCGTTTAGAAGGGTTAGATACACCGGACCAAATAATAGGCAACATAACGTCTTTAAATGATATCTCAGATTTAGCATCTGAAATCAAATATATTACCAAGTTAAAGAAACGCAATAACAAAATTGACCTTGTGATTTAAGTTTGCCCGGCACTTCGTAAGCGCCTTCTAGGAATAGGATCGGTTTTTGTGGCATGGAGCAAGTCAGTTGTGGAGGACTATCTGCGTGTTATTAAATGTTTTCGATGTTGTGCATATGGTCACACCGTAAAAGACTGTCGCGAACAAAAAGACACTTGTCCCAAATGCGGAAAAAATCATAAATTGAAAGAATGTATTTCTGAAGAAAAAATGTGTATTAATTGTGTTAAATTAGGTTCTCATAACAAACATAATGTAAAGTCTATCTCTACTAACCACTATAGCTTTGATAAAAATTGTCTTTCCTATCAGAAATATCTTTTAAAGCTTGGATCTCAAATTAATTACGAATAACTTTTTTTACTGGGATAAATAGCTATTTTTATAGTTTATTTTATATTTATAGTTTATAAGAAATGGCTAACAAACAATTAAATTCTTATTTAAATGTAGCCAATTTAAATATTAGATCTTTATTGCCAAGTTTTCCGGATTTTCTCAATTTTGTAAACATTAAATATGATATTTTGGGTATAAGTAAAACGTGGCTGAATGAAAATATATTAAGCAGTGCGGTTTCTATGCCAGGTTATAATTTTTTTAGAAAGGATAGATTAGACAGAGTTGGGGGTGGTGTTGGCATCTATGTCAGGTCAATGTTTCAGTGCGAAATTGTAAATATTAATATTAATAATGTAAACTTTGAATTTATGCTCCTAAATGTTAAAATTGGCATTCACAATATTGCAATACTTATAATATACAGGCCCCCTAAATCGAAAGCGTTTGAAATTATAAATTTCCTGGAAGAAGTTGTTCCACATCTTTTAGTGACCTATGATTATTCAGTAATTCTCGGAGATCTAAATATTGATATGTTAAAACCTAATTCATTATATTCTATGCTTAACTCTTTTGGGTACGTACAATTAATAAATGAACCAACTCGTATAACAAATACTACTGCAACATGCTTAGATCCCATTTTTATCAATACTAAAGATATTTGTCATAAAAGTGGCATCGTTGTTTCAGGTTTAAGTGATCACAATCAAATACCTTTCTGCACTTTAAAATTAGTAGTTAAAAGACAAAAACAAAAATTTATAACCATCCGCAATTTTAAACATTTCAATGAGATATATTTTAGGATCGATTTATCACAGATTTACTGGGATAATATTTATTATCTTGAGGACATAAATAAAAAAGTTCAATATTTAGAACCAAATATTAATTATTTATTTAATATTCATGCACCCTACAGACCTATAAGAGTCGGTAAAAAGCCAGCTCCCTGGTTGACAGACACCTTAAGACTTATTTTAAAGGAACGTGATAAGGCTTTGACTAAATACAAAAATCACAAGTGTTTAGAAAATTGGAGATATTACACGGAGTGTCGTAATTTTGCGTTGGCATCAATAAGACGAGAAAAAGCTGCATATCTTGCAAGCTTGGAGAGTGACAAAACTGGTAAAAAACTTTGGAAAGGTCTAGAAACTTTAAATATTAAAACAACCAAGAATAATAACGAGCTGCCGTTTAATATATCTGATCCAAATCAAATAAATGATTTTTTTGTAAGTGTTTTTAATAAATCTGATAAATGTGTAAACAAAATTAACTTCTACTCCAGTAATAAATTTACCGAGGATAATTTTCATTTTTCTTTAGTAGACCAAAGTACTGTCGAAAAAACTATAAAAAATATTAGGTCCAATGCCTCTGGTGTGGATAACATAACTCGACGTATGTTACACTTATGTCTCCCTGATATACTGGATCATGTCACTCATATTATAAATTGTTGTTTGGAGGTAGGATATTTTCCTACGGCCTGGCGTGAATCAGTGGTATGTTCGATTCCCAAATCCTCCAGTCCTGAAAGTATTCAAGATTTGCGTCCGATAAGTTTGCTTCCCGTAATCTCCAAAGTTCTCGAAAGAATAGTCTATATGCAGCTGTCATCATTTTTAATGTCAAATAATATCCTCCCTTCCCATCAATCTGGTTTTAGGAAACATCATAGTACAGCTAGTTCACTTCTAAACGTCACCGATAATATCATGCGAGCTCTTGACAAAAAGATTTCAGCCATTATGATAGCCCTTGATTTCTCGAAAGCATTTGATGTCATCGATCATGATTTGCTTGTAGCGAAACTGAAATATTATGGCTGTAGTGAGGTTGTTTTGTCCTTTTTTAAAACTTACTTATGGCGTAGAACCCAGAAAGTGAGGGTGAATAATGAATATTCTGCTTCGAAAAACATTATTTCTGGTCTCCCACAAGGGTCGATCCTAGGCCCATTATTATTTCTTATATATACTTCAGATTTACCCGGTCTAGTTGAAGAATCTGAAATACATCAGTATGCTGATGATACTCAATACATACATTATTTTGACTCTGCTAATTTTGATAACGTGGCTGATACTATTAACGCTGATCTGAACGTAATAAATCAATTTTCAAAAGAGCATAACCTTGTCATTAATCCTAATAAAACAAAAATGGTTTTGTTTTCAAATCGAGGATCACATAAAAATATAATGGAAACTGTTCACATTCAATTGGATAACGAAACTATTTTGTTCTCTGATACTGTGAAGGTTCTGGGACTTACAATAGACAATTCTTTAAGGTTTAAGGAACATGTTAATACTCTTCTGCAGAGGTGTTATTTACGCATGCGTATGCTTTATTCCAATAAACACATTTTAAATTTTAAAACTAGGAAAAAACTTGTAGTGGCTCTTATTTTATCCATTCTAAATTACTGCCTTATAGTTTATTATCCTTGCTTAGACCAAATAAATCGTTACCGCCTGCAACGCGTGCAGAATACTTGCTGTAGATTTATTTTTAACCTCGGAAAGTTTGATCATGTATCAGACTCTATACTTCAGTTGAGGTGGTTAACGCTACCTTACCTATTCAAATTCTTCACTTCTACTTTTCTTTATCGATTATATGTTAGTCAAAGACCTGAATATCTTTTTGAAAAGTTAATACCAAGAAACCATGTTCACACTCGAAATATTAGATACAATATCTTGACCATGCCGCACCATTCCACGGCTCTATTCGAGCGATCTTTTACTTATAATGCCGTTAAGTTCTTTAATACTTATAAACCAATATTTAATACTTCGTTAAATGTGTATAGGAAATATTATAAACTTTTGTTTTTAAATCAATCCAAAATATAGTCTAGTGTTCTAGAAGATAAATACTTTATATATACTTGTTTCTTTTTTTGTTTTTTTTTCTCGTTTTCTCCATTTAAACTGTGAATGTTAGGAAGGTTAAGAGTTAAAGAGTAGCTTTAAGCTAATCTTCGCCTTCTTGGCAAAGTAGTATTAAGTAATATTGTAAGATTAATATTGCTTTTTTTTTTTAATAAAGACATATTATTATTATTATTATTATTATTAAAGAGGGCAAATTTTTGCTTGTTTCCAGACATTGGGAAAAGTGCTTGTAAGTAGTGACAAATTGAAAAGTATACACAAAGGTTCAACGAAAGCAGAAGCACAATCACATAGGAGAAAAGAGGGAACACTGTCAAACCCTGCAGTCTCTTAATTTTTTAGTTTTCTTAAGGATGATAATATATCCACATGATTTAATTTATAGATATGAATATTCTGAGAAGAAGATTGTACATAGCTAAAATCACCAGATGGAATGGAGCTGTGAAAGATGCCACTGAAGAAATTTGCAAAAGCATTTACAACTTCCAGGGCAGTAGACAGACAATAATTGTTATTGTAGTTCAAAATATTGGGAATTCTAGATGTGTTTCTCGCTTTTTGTATTAATTTCCATTCCAACATTTTTTTTGGGTCATAGTGTATAGAATTTTCAGTATTTGCCAGATAAACCCTATATGCTACATCAATAAAGGACTTTATGGATGCTTGCAAGGCCTTATAAGCATTATAGTCAGCTAATAATTTAGTTCTTTTCCACCTACCATGCAGCCTATATTTCTCCTTGAGAGCTACCACAATTTGGGCAATATACCAGCTAGCATTGTGATACTGATGTCTATAACGAGGAACTGCTCTGTCAAAGACATCATTGAAGACATCATAGAAACTGGAAACTTCTCCATTAACATCATCAAATTCATGAAGAAAACTCCACTGAACTTCAGAGATAAGCTGATATAGCATGGGAAAGTTAGCCCTTCTAAAATTATAGTTGAGACTTTGAGGGTTTGGTATAAATTTATAGTTCCTATTGGCATCTGCTTTAAATGATATAGCAATAGAGGGCTGAAAAGCATTCTCTGGGAGAAGTGAGACACCACCATCAACAGTGCATGAGAGATTTAGCAAGTATCAGATAAAGGATATTTTAAATATTATTAATCAGAAAATGCCAAAAAAGTCATGCAGCAATGCTACCCTTGTTTTAACAGGCTCTAGACCCTTAATATTGATATTAAAATCACCCATGATTAAAACTTTCTGGTTTTGTATACAGTTAAGAACAGAGATATAGTCAAACAAGAATCTGTAATCTTCAATTGGAGTATTAGGTGGCACATAAATAGCAAATATAAAAATAAATTTAGAGTTCACACTAATCTTGCAGCAAACAACATCCACCTGTGAAATCTGATTCTCCAGATCCATGAGATCAACTTTTATCTAATTCTGACAAAATAATTCTTAATGTATAGCAGTTAGATTCCAGTTTTTTATGCAGACTTTTTATGTGATTTTCAAATTGTATCTCTGAAAATAAAGTGGTTGTGGGTATTCAAAGGTTTCCGTAAAAAAACACCCTGTATCTGAGAAATGGCTTAGGCGACTTTAACACCAATGTGTTCTCTAAAAAGAGCCATTCTTAGGCTTGAACTGTTTTAGTATTCAAAGTTTTGTTTCACATGTCACAATCCAAATCCAAAGGGGTTTTTTGAACATGCATTAAATGATGCCCAAATAGGCTCTCGAAAATCGCATCTCTATTTCTTACTCCTAACCTAACTTTTAGCCCAAAGCAAATTTTATATGAATGTTTAAATTAATTTTTCTCGAATTTTCTTTTATATTAATTTGTGGCACTGAAAAGGACCAATTTAAAAGAAAAATGCTTTTAATACCTCCGTAGATGTTCAAAATGTTGACCATTAAGCTCTATAAATTTTTGAAGTGATCGGTAGACAGAACTGCAGCTTCAATTTCGGCTCTGGGTGTATTCCTAACTGCATTGCGAATCCGGTTTTTCATATCTTCTCTGGTCGTAGGTTGACTCGGAAACACGATGTCCTTTATTCGACCCCATAAATAAAAATCAAGTTAAATCTGGTGATAGTGGAGGCCATGGAAAGAGGCTTCCTCTTCCAATCCACCTGTGATCTTGTACAGCAACCGCAAAATGTGTGGGGCAACCATCTAACGGCAAAAATATGTTTTGCCACAATTCCAATGGCACATCTTCCAGGCAATTGATTGGTTAAAAAGTTCAAAAAGACAGACGTTTAAGGATGCCATTTAAAGATTGTTTGAAAAATGTGTCCAATAATTCTGCTTCTCAGTATGCCACACCACACATTTAAGCTCCAATGACCTTGGTGCTGATCTTCATGCAAGCAATGCAGACTTTCTGCAGATCAGTAATGCATATTGTGCAGATTGGCTCTACCGTCCCTATTAAAAATGTGACTTCATTGGTTCAAAGAATTTTGAATAAAAATTTTCTATTTTCCCGAATCATACCCAACATCCAATGACAATAGTCCAACCTCCGATCTCTTTTAAGCCCTGATGCAAAACAAGCATGATATGGGTGCATTCTAAAATTAATTAAAATTACTAGTAAAAATTAAAATACATATTAGATAAATTTAAATAAGTCAGTATATTGTGACGGTCGGAAATATATTCAAAGAACACCTCCGAGTTTATCCAGCCATAATCCGAACCCCCAGAAAACACTTAAAGCCCAAGAATGGCTCTTTTTAAAGAACACAATTCTGTTAAAGCCGACTAAGCCATTTCTAAGATACAGGGTTTTTATGAAAACCTTTGAATACCCCCCACCACATTTTATTTTCAGAGATACAGCAAAAACTGTCGAACAAAAAAGATTCAGATTGTCATATACTTTAAAGATCAAGTATTTTTTGTTAGATTAATATATTGAAATTGAGAAACTTAAAAATATTTTTCAGGTTTTTCACTTGGCCGTTTTAGTAATAATATTTTTTACCACAAGCCTCTGCGATGAGTACGTGCCGAGATACAGTATTTCGCAGTCTTAGTTGAGACAAAATCGTACAATTTAGTTTAAACATTGTCATGAAAGAAAGAAAAAATAGTAAGATTATTAGATTTAAAAAAATATACACACATAATACACTCCTTTAAAGCATTTAACTTATAAAATCTACACTATAAAACTCGCCATAAAACTATATTTTACAATTAACTATATAACTATACAACCTTTTAAAAAGATAAAATCCACTTTTTAGACTTTCAACTACACCAGGCAAGAAGTAATAGTTGAAGGGAGTGTATCCCAGTCAAACTCTAAGAACTGATGGCTCTCATATAGGGACTTATATGATACAATAGTTTTTTAATAATAAATTTAAGTTTGTTAGATGTTAGGGCCTTGACCTTTTCTGGAAGATAATTAAACAACTTAATAGATAAGACTTTAAAGTTTGTTTGGGTTAAAGTCTATGTTATGGTCTAATTAATTGATTTTTGACCGAATTGATTGATATGTCAAGGCCATTAAGCTCTCTCTAGCATACATAAGACCCTGTTGGATGTATATTGCAGGGAGAGGTAGGTACTATTTTTAGGTTCTTAAAGTGAGGATGACAAGACTCACATTGGTTTATTCTGGATAGTATCCTTACTAATTTTTGTTGTTTAAAAACAGTTAATGCCTCTTTGGTGTTGTCATTATTGTCAATGTCAAATAAACAAGCACTTCTGACCAATAATATATTAAGTAATATTATATTTTAATGTATGTTATACAAAACATTAAAATACAGGATGCTAACTGAAGTGACTATCATTCTTGTGCTTGTAGTATTAGTAGAATGTCTAGGTGTATTTTTTGATTATAATTTGAAGTGGGATTGTCCTAGTTAAAAGTGGGAGCTATACTAGTAAAATCTTATTTGCAGAGGCTTAAGTGCTTCGTTTAAATAAATTTTACATAAAAACTGTTGTTCGTTTATTGTATACAAACAAGATATCCAAAGATACTGTAACTCATAGGAGTAATTTCTTTCCAAATAAATTAATAATAATACTTTTCCACTACTTTTTCAGCTGTTCACAGAGGCCTCTGGTACGCAATACCCAGAATTTATAATGCTCTTAAAAATCAAAAATCTAAATGCAAATTGAAAAATCTGATGGTTCCTGCAGCTTAAGGAACATATTTTTGAAATCCTATTATAACACCTAGTATTTAAGTACATTTAAGTCTAATATATCCTTTTCTTTTTAAATTTTGTTGTTAACTCAAGTCTTTATTTTGCAATAATTAATTTGGTATCTGCTAGTGTAAAAAATAATTACTTTGTAATTAGTTCAATGGTTAGGTACACCCACAAGTTCTAAATTCATGGTGCTTCTTTTTTATTGTATTTATTATACTGTGTCTTTTGATCAAAATATATTATTTATATTCTTATTTTTTATAATGCTAACAGGATTAATTCATTTTGCTATGTTCAAATGTCGGTTGAAGAAGTTTGAAATTTCCAATAGGTCACTTGTCTCAATATCATTATAATTTATAGTTTGATGAAACTCATCAGCATTTTCCTATTTTGAATTGATTTTGGTCTGAAATTTATATCGATTCTCCATGTTTTGTATAATTAAAGTATTGTAAAAACGTGTGAGCATATACTTTGTATGTTTTCGTGTTATCACATGTAACCAGTTTTATGGCTGTTATTATTCTCTTAAAACCTGTCATATAATATTTCTTTTAATATCTGTATTTTTTTAATAGAAATAAAAATAGTGTAATTTCTACATTTTTAAAATTTTTATTAAAATTGCACATTAAGCTTTTGACATGTTGCATCTGGTAATACTGATACTATAATCTAATATACACATTGTATATATATACAATAAGAATATTAGATTATAATTTATCAACTACGTTTGAAAATAGAAATAATTGATACTGATGGTATATCCCGAAGCTCAAGGGCGAAATCATTTATAAATGCAGGTTTAGAGTTTATTCTTTTTTTTATTAAAGAAATACTTTTTTCATTAAATATTTATTTAGATTAATAGAAATTAGGAAAAAGGAACGAACAAATAACGGGATGGAAAATTATTTATTGTGTGCTCTCATGTTTTATATGTCTTAAATAGATTCCAAAAAAAAACAAGTTTTAAAAATATATTTTATTTCGATACAGTTATGATTTTTAACAAATATGCGAAGAAAACTTATATTCTATTAGGAAGTCAACTATTTTTTTACAAATTTTGTAATCAGAAGATGAGCAGTGGTCTCACTCAGTATAATGTCAAGGTTTAAATTAATGAGGTGATTGACATTTTCAGCTTTTAACGTCCTCGACGGTACAGTTTGGCTTTCATTTTATTTTTGTAGATATTTTGAATTTTTTAAAAGATATAAAAACGGTAGTTTCTTGCTTGGAGCATCCTTAATCTGTAGGATACATTCTACAATAATTACATTATAGTAGGATATATTCAAGAGAGTATGTATAGATTATGAGAGAGGCACTGGGGGCAACACAAGTGTTGGTTAAGAACTGTTACGATTAAAGAAAAGAGGTAGAGATGTGAGAAGTAGCATTTGATGAGTGCAACATCGTAAACTTGTTCAAATGCTGATGCAACTTGACATAGATCAAAAAGACATACACTATCATCTTTTTATTAAGTGTGAAGACAAATGCTTTAATACAATAGATACCATCTAAAATTTGACCTTACAGATAAATTAAAATAATATCTTTATTTAGCAAGAAGCTACATTCAATAAAAACATAGGTGAAAAATAAACTAAAAGTGTAAATTGGCTATAACTGTATCAGGACACTCCGGTTTGTCCATGGATGGTCTCGGTAATCCAGAAACAGCATCCCGGTTCCAGAAATATCCTGTCAGAGGTAGACCATAAATTAAAACTAGACTTAACCTAAACATTATTTCCTTGCCCTACTAATTAAAAGCACAGTTACTTATTGTTTGCCTTATAGTAATAAAAATAATGTCGACTCAGGTTGATCGAGTCGGTTCGGTTGCAATCAGCCGATGACACACATTTGGAACTTGGTTGACCTTGCCGACTAGACACATTGGTCCCCCCGTGTAATACTTAGAAAGGCTTCGGTAGTTCTAAGAAGCTGTAACCAGTATCCCGGTTGGCCCAAAAATACCCAGTCAACAGATAAACCAACAATCAAGATGATGATTGGAGCGGAAACAATGCATACTATAGTAAAACTTAAATAAACTACATAATTAAAATAAAATAATAAAATAACAAACACAATTTTACTTATTCATAATAAATTTTCTCAAGAGCCCTCTGAATTGATTTAAAGTAATACAATTTTTGATGTTAGCAGGCAAGTTGTTAAATAGTATTAAACCTTTGTATAGAACTGAATTATGCATTTGGGTTGTGTTACATCTGTCGACTAGTATGAAGTCTATACGATTTCTCGTATTATAGTTATGTATATCTCCAAAAACTCTTAATTTATTACAAATATAATCGGGGAGCATCTGATGTTTTAATTTAAAAATAAACAAATAAACGTTATACAAAATTCTTTGATGTACAGACAACATATCTAGGACACCCAACATAGAGATAACAGGCGTGTAACGGTTACAATTTAGAATCAGTCTCATAGCTCTATTTTGAATTCTTTCCAGTTGGTCAATTCTATACTGTGGCAAGTTAAACAATAATGTTGAACAGAACTGTAAATGAGGAAGAGCAATGGCGTTGTAAAGTTTTAATTTGATGTACATTGACAAGTTTTTTCCAATTCTTGTGATAAATCCAACTTTTTTTGAAAATTTTCTCATTACATAATCTGCATGAGAATGGAAATTCAGATTGGCATCGAAAATTGTTCCCAAATATTTAATTTCTTTGTCGTACAAAATACTTTCCCCATTCACAGAAATCTGTATATTGCCCATGTCTATATCACATCAGATCACATCAGATTAAGGACGATACAGATCCTCCTTAACATGATGCTTATGAATGAGACTAAGCAGTGCTATTGAAAAATCCACTAAGCAGGTTAAAAGGTAGTAGTAATAGGAAATATAAATTGAAGCCTTGGATCACTGATGATCTCTTAAAATCAATTAGAGAACATAATATGTTAAGGTTCAAAGTCATCCAGTATGCTGATGATACCACCCTTCTTAGCTATGGTAAAGATTTTCTAGAACTTCAAGTAGTTGTGGCTTGATAACTGATGATCTCCAAACATGGTTTGCAGATATTAATTTATGTCTTAACATGGATAAAAGTGACCATCTCTCTTTTTCCTTAAATAAAATAAAAGCATGTCACATGATCTTTCTCTAAACATCAATTAGCTTCTAAAAAAACTTGATCCTATCCTCTACTTACTACGCCAGGTCTCTAGAATGGCTCCCCTTGGAATCAACTGGATCCCATGTAAGGGTCTTTTCCACTCAAGGCTATTCTATATGGTCTTGTCTTTTTGGGAAATTCAACAGACTGGGTACAAGTCTTTAAAATGCAAAAAAAAATTGTTGGAGCTTGCTTGTTTCAACATACCGCAGCGCCTTACTACTCTGAGTAAAGACCCTCTTAATTTTTATGAGGGATTTGACTGTATCCCATTTGCTTGGGTCACCCTATAGCGTTTGGAAAATTCAAAATAATATAAAGTGCCAGGTGTTGAATGAATACTTTATTTTATAACACATAATGGAGTTTACAACAAAAACACTTAACGTAATCTTACTATATAAAAAATATAACTAAAAACCCGGGGCAGCACACTTTTTGCGTATCGGGTGATGAAAAACAGAGAGATCAAGAAAGAGTACAAGCATAATAATAAGCAATAATATTACTCTGTTTCAAGTATAGAGCACAGAACCCAAATATATAGAGAAGTGGTGGTTGCATACAAACTGATAGAAATTCTTCTGACAAATCAGCTGATAGCATCCTCTCGCTTGGCAACGGAAACTCTTGTAACTGTAACTCTTGTAAAACTCCTGTGACGTGCCTAATTGGACCAATCAAACTGGTAGAACGGCGGGGCTAAATTAAGGCGGGAAATCAAATTTTATTTAGTTTGGCAATCTCATAATTTAATCCTAATATCTAAAGCAAACGCCTAATCAAAAAGGTTACTCATAGAGAAAAGAGCCTTTTTGATTAGGTGATCATTCGTCACATTTCATCACACCAGATATTGATCTGAGCAAAAATAAAACTTTTCAGCTTTGTAACTTAACTACTAAGCTTAACTATCTAAATGAGTTAATTTACGGCAATAATCTAGACAGTGTACTAACAATAGTGTACAACCCGGCCAGACATTGCAAAATGTATCTCTATGTATTTATAATATTGCCTAATGTATTTATAATAATCAAGTTAAAAATTAAATACTTGAAAAGTGAAACTTCTTCTTTGAAATCAACTGAATTTGATTTTATTAAAGACTAAAGATTGACAATACAAAACAAATAGTAATAAATAAAATCAGATTTTCTTATCAGAAACCTGGAATTGCTTGCCGCAAATCAATTAAAACATTACTCTCAATAGTGAAAGAGAACTTTTTAGAAAAAAGTCATGAATTTAAAATAACATCCTTAACACAAGTAGCAAACTCAACCCACGCTTGCATTCATTAAAATGAAAAACAAACTCAAATTTGCCAAGCAAGATGGCCGACATACAATTCCGATTTTCACCATACAAGCTTTATACATGTGGTACAGAGACAAAAACTAGCGACGCACATAATCTTACTCCCTCTTTTCAGGGGATTCTTCACTTATATGTTATTTATGTCACACTTGACACTGTGCTTTTTAGATTCACGCGATTAAAAGACAAGAATCCATCAAAGTCTTTTAAGGCACATATTCACTGGTTGTCCTAAGAACCAACACGTTTTAAGGTATATATTTACTTACTGGTTGTACTGAGTCGCAACAAAGAAAGAAGAATATTGTGTAATAAAAATCTAGCTAACAGTTGTATACCCTTATTTTATATATGTAGTATATAAAAACACGTAGTTCTGAATTTAGCACCATTCGAGATATACACATGACACTCGACACAGTAGTTTTTTTATTGCGTTCATAATATTGATTAACTTTGACTCAAAAGAGCTCTTAAACGACTTCAAAAAAGATTAAAACTCCTTGTCACCTGTTGTACAGAGTTTCCCACTACCAATATTTAGAACTAATATAAAATAATTTATCCTGTATAACTGTCCATATAATCTTGTGAATGTGAATTTTAGTCACATTTATCCATATAGTCCTAATTTCGTTTTGCTTAGGTATATGTATTTCTGTGATCCGGAGTCTTTTGGGAGTATCTCTGGAAAATCAGGATCCTGGGAAGTGTCTTGGAGTAACTGAGAGACTAGTAGCTCGTGGAGGCTAGGGTGCCCTTATGGGAACCGCCCGCGGCATTTTATTGCATATTACTGTTACTATTGTAGTTATTTTGTATGTAACTTATGGTTAAAATGTATTTAACAATGCTAAATATTGCCCAATGTAATTTAGGCAAATAAAACTTTATTATTATTATTATATTTATTAAAATTTTACAAGAAAAAGATTTATTTTTAAATATATTATTATGCTATTTTGTACAGTATTGTGCATAAATATAGCAACAACTTATGTTTTCAAAATAATATTTTCTCTATGAAAGATTTATGGATATTTTCTTACAGTTCTGTTTGTGTATCTTTCGCATTTACAAATATACTAAGATTTGACGGGATGCCTTAAAAGAATGCGAAATTTCGAGCTTCTTTATTTAGACATTGTGCATAAAGATAAGAGAAGTTGATATTTGCAAAGCATATTCTTTGTCTAAACTGGTTCGCACACGTTCGTTTCTGGTGAAGTAAGAAAAATAATGAAATGAAATGTAAAATAATGTGAATAGTTATGAACGTGGAACTAAGCAGAGTAATATTTCCAGAAACTTAGGACTTTACAGATCTATTGTTTTAAGAGTTTGTAAGCAATTTCGATTTACTGGCGAATTTGCTCCAAAAACTATTTCGGGAAGGCCAAAAAAGGCGTCATTACGTATGGACGCTGCTACGACTTTCCAAAGAAAATCCATTTTTATCATCAACGCAAATTCTCGCAAAATTAAATGAAGGGATTGGGGTTAATATAGTTCTAGTACAGTAAAAAGAAGACTACTTAATACCAACCTATCAACCCTGCTAAAAAACCTCTACTGTCAAAGAACAATGTTGAATGAAGACCCGACAATTTGCACAATCTCATATTCACTGGACACTAAATCATTGGAGAAAGCTTGTATTTAGTGATAAATCCAAATATAACATGATTAACATGTTTAGAAGTGATGGAGTGATGTACGCGGCGTCCAAGTTACCAAAGGTTGAAGAAAAAATATATTTGCCTGACAGTTAAACATGAAGGGGGAAATATTCTTGTATGAGAATGTTTCTCGGCTTGTGGTATGGGTCCAATAGTACGAATTATAAGGAAAATGGATCGTTTCATGTACAAAGATTTTGCAAGCTAATTTAGTGCGGTATCTGGATAAAACAATGCCATTAAGAGCTATATTTAAACATGATAATGATCCACAGCATGCTTCTGAGTACGTTAAAAGTTGGTTATGATGAAAAAATGTAATGTCTTGGCCATCACAGTCTCCAGATTTAGATCCAATAGAGAACTTGTGGCATTACATTAAAACCAAAATTAGATATCATAATGTACTCTAATACTGATGCACTGTGGGAAAAAGTAAGGGAAACTTGGAAAGAAGTAAATAATGAGTATATCAAGTTAATTGAATCCATGCCAAAGCGATGTGCAGATGTTATTAAGGAAAAGGGCTAAATATTTTCTTATTTTAATCAACTTTTATATTATAAAATCTAGTATACGTAAATTGTTGCTGTACATAATAATATATGCAAATTGGCTACTATATATTTTTGCATAATAAATTTATATAAAATATTTTTGTATGTATTTTATTTACTAGGTCCAAAAAATTAATACTAAATAATTACAGTTGGGCATAAAATAATGTTTCACATCACGTACAAATTTTACTGATAACTCAAATGTTGATGGTTATTTAACGGAAAATTATGATGTTGCTATCTTTTTCAACAATACTGTATATACATATACAATAATTATGGGCAGATTTTTAATATTATTTAAGAATTTTAATTACATACAAATGTATTAATATATAATTTTTGTAATTTCAGAATTCATCCTTAACCTGGAACAATACCGACCCAACATTCACACCATGCTTCGAAAAAACAGTTCTTGTATGGATTCCGTGCCTCTTTCTATGGCTATTCTCAAGTCTCGAAATATATTACATCGCAAACAGCAAAAACAAGAATATTCCAATGAATTGGCTTAATAGTTTAAAGTTAGCTGTCACTGGAGCCCTATGTGTTTTAATGCTTAGTGATTTTATCACAAGTTTACAAAGTTCAAATTCAGATAGTGATGTTTCTACAGTGGATATCTACACTCCGTTGTTGAAGTTAGTCACGTTTGTAAGTATTTTTATGATCTAATATAAATAAATAAATAATGTCTGAATTAAAAATAATAACATTATTACATTATTAAATCTTAAAGGGAGAATTCGAGCTTGTTTAGTCACTAAACCGCTACTCTTAAATTAACCCTTAAATTATACACGCATTTATTAAATGTATATAAGAAAAAATAAATATATACTAATACGTCCTCCTATACATAAAATTATTAGTACAATGTAAAACTGTAATCTTAGTCCAACTGGAAAAAAAATTAACTACATATTTTGATTAAACAACAACACATTCTTTATATTTCTTCCGAAAATTGAGATTATTTTCGGAATTATTTTTTTTATTTTAGAGAATTAGAAATATGAAAAAAATTATAAAAATTATTATATTATAACACAGCTATGAACGAAAAACTTCTCTGAAATAATGCAGTAGTATGTTGTGGCATAATTAACTTGTTTCAAACTCTCAAAGAGCGCTGATGGGTCTCATCCCTAAATATTAATTTAGATCTTAAATATAAAGGCAAGTTCGTATCTAGAATTTTATAAATAAACATTAAAAGAACATACTTATAAAACAAATTCTCGACATTTAGCCAATTCAACTGTTGTATCTTTGATGACATGTGATCAAATTTCTTTAGTCCATAAATAAATTGACAGCAGTTATTTTGCATCCTTTATAGCCTCATTTTTTCAACCTGAGTAAAACATGGGTAAAAGAGAGTTGAACCGTAAGTAAGTTTTTCAGCCATTTTGTGTTGGTGAGGGTGATTGGAAAAATTTGAAATTATGTGGTCTGTTTGAGTGGGTTTCCGGTATATTGCAAATTCTAAACTATTTGATTGTTTATGCATTGTTAAGTCTAAAAAATTCAAATTATTATTTATTTCTATTTCTAGTGTGAACGAAATCTTAGGATGTATTTGGTTTAGCTTGTTTAAGAGTAACTGAGCTCCTACTGTGTCACAATTCAAGAAACAGAGACAATCGTCAACATATCTGCACCAATTGAAAATTTCTTTATTGTTATCAGTCATTATAAAATTTGATTCTAAGTGATCCATAAAGACCTCCGCCAAAAATGGAGATAAGCAACTACCCATAGCCAGGCCATTTGGCTGTTGGTTACCCAAGTTACATAAAATCGGCATTTCGATAAGACAAGTAGTTAGTTTCACCAACACTCCAATTTCCTTTTTATCCAAAAATATCAAAAACAAGATAATGTATAGAACACTGGCACATGTAGAACTAACGTAGAACTGTTAACACATACCAACAAACCCCTTGCATACAGTACCATCCCAACAACGGGGGGTACTGTATGGTCTAAGGTTTTGCAACAATAACAAAAATTAGATGTTTTATTTTTTGTAAATTTGAGATTAAAATGAAATTATAAGTTGCCTGCAGCAGGGTCAAGATCAAATTCATTACATGTTCCTTTCATTCTTGTTAATGGTGAGAAGAACTGTAATTTGCATGATAAAAAGGTACCTGAAACATGGGGCCATCATGACATCTATAATTAAGTGGGGTTCAGGGCAAAACAGCAGGACAATGGTGTAGGCCATTTAAAATTTTGTGAAACAATAACAAATCAGAGACAACTGATCTTTCTCTAAGGCTAATCTTAAATCCCCCTTTGACTAAGTAGTTATTATACAATATATTATTAATATTTGCTTTGAAAGCTGAAGCACGAAGAAGCTTTGAAAGCTAAAATGGGATCAATGTGGGAACCCCAAGGGACAGAAAAAACATGAACGCGAAATAAAGTTATTAATTCGTTCAAGTTGCGTGCAATTTGTTATTAAGTTATTAATCTACTTTACAAGGTTCATACTCAGGCCCATATTAATGAAAGTTGGGTCTTTGATAAATATTGAGAAAAGTATAGGACAAATGAGCTATCCTTGACCAATACTAGAAGTGATTGGTACTACGATTATATAAATATGAGTCCAGCTATAAAAGGAACCGCCAATTTTGCTGCTTCATTTAAGGGAAGGTATGACGTTTGCTAACAAGTAGCATTTTAAGGTATAAACCAAAAAGTTTGAACAAATACAACCAAGATCCAAAATCTCTTTTGATTCATTTAACATCTGTTTCTACAGAGTTGGAAATAGCTTTAAAATATTTTTTGTATTAGTAATTTGAATAAGACAAATACCATATGGATATAATAGCATCGTGTTAAGAATGCCCTTGCATGTTGAATTTTGAAGTTCCTTTTTTATGAAACATCATATGGATTCATAATAAGCAAAATCTTACGTTTTCTCTAATAACATATTTTATATATCAGATATCAGAGAAAACCAAATTACTGTTTTTACCGTCATATTATTGTTATTATGATGGGCGTATTATTTATCTTTGTGCCTTAATTGATAAATGCAAGGCATTTGTTTTTATTACCTTAATATTATATACAGGTTGGGGAATCGATCTTTAGGCATATAGCGTGCCTAAAAGGGAGAAATTTGATAACGCGCACGCATGCATTTCGTGCGCTCTGCTGCTCGCCTGCTACGTCTGACTGATGTCTGACTTCGATGGGGTTGTGATTAAGTTTCGCAAAATATTACGCGAAACTTCAGGCATTTTTAAAACATTATGCTCTTGCAGGCTTTACATATATCAATATACAACCCACATAGAAACGTAATCTCAAAATGTTTATTATTCTGTTTATTGCGTAATAAAAATTAAAGCGTTATTCTAATAAAGAAGATTAAGAAAATAAAAGTAGAAATATTTAAACACTACACAACAATAAAATTAAAACTTTAAAAATAAACTTAACACAATTAATTTCGTACTTCGAGTTTCTGGTGAAATAGAATTGGCACTTTCAACAATTTCTTTCGCAACACCTCCAAATTTGTTGCCCTACTAAATTTGTGGTTGGAAATGGTCTCCTTAAGATAACCCCAAAAATAAAAGTCAATTGGGGACAAACCTGGATATCTAGGAAGCCATTTAATATCGCCAGTCTCACTAATGAGAGGGTTAGGAAAAGTATTTGTTAAAAGCTCTTTTACCATAACTGCATTCAACCTTGAATGCAGGTTGAAAATAGACTGATCCAGGTCTAAATCAGGGAGGATTTGAATGGTAGGAAGAACTTGGTTTTACAGCAACTCAAGGAATTTTTAGGTGCTTAAAAAATCCTGAGAACTGAGTTTTGAATTAAAAACTTCTGTGCTCATTTTCGCAAGACCAATATGAAACAATAAAAGGATTGTGTTACCCATGTAATGGAAAATAAGTTTCATATGAAAATAAAATACTTCGTAAAAAAATTTAATCTTCATTTGCCTTTTCTATTATGGTTTTACAAAATTTCATTTTTTGACACCGGTTTTCGGGTAATGTATCCCGAGTTCTGGAATGAAACTGGTAACAGTTTTATGCTCTATACCCAGTTTCTCTCTAACACATTCTATTTGTTGAATCCCCTTATAGGGCACTACAAATTATTTCTTCCAGTAGTTTTTATTCTTGGATCCTTTCGATAGAAGGTTTTTGCACTTTAGTGCAATTTATGATAATTTTGACGACGAAAGGATGTCTAAAAATTGGAAACCATATTGAAAATTGTTTTTTCCCAAGGAATCGGTCTATTTTTAAATGTAATTGAAAACAAATTCCTACATTGGACTACCGAATTGCCTCCATAAAACCATTTAATAATTTGAACTGTTGCGAAAGGAGTATAAACATCCATATTAAGTTAAAAAAAAGTAATAGCGCTTTGAAATTTACCAGGCATCCCGATATAATTATTGTTATTCTGTAAAAAATAAACAGTAAATGCCTATCGGAGGCGGCCGCTCATCGACGAGAGGAAGCGGTGTTGCCATTATTTTGGACAATGCATAATCTTCAATTACCCAACCTGTATATTAACATTTGCCTTGAAAGCTAAACCACGAACTATTTAAGCCGGATTCTCACGAGTGGTGTATTTGACAAGTATACAAATACTGGTGTACTTGGCAAGGTGACCAATATATTTTGTCTTTTACAACTAAAAGCGTTCACACGACGTGTACGATTAACAATTGGACCAACAAACAAATACGCCAGGACACTGGTTTATTGAACATTCCAGTGTAACCACGATGGATAGCGACCTTTAGAGATTCCTTTTTTTTCTTCAATTCTTGTACGGTACATTTTATACTTATTTTTTCTGCAATGCTTTTCCATGCATCATTCACCGCGTTCCGATTTTTGTGTTCTTCGTTTGACCACTCCATCATAAAAATATTAAATAACGTAAAACGTAACCAACACGTACCCATTCTACCGGCTTCTAAATATGGAATGAATAGTAGTAGCGAACTAAATGAACAATGTTTGGACGTATCGTGTGAATGCGCCAGAAATATAGACCAGTACACATTTGTCAAGTGTACGCCGCACTGGCGATTCCTTTGACTTGCCGCGATTTTACTAACAGACGACGGGAAAACGGCAAACACTCGCCAGTGACAAATAATTGCACAAGTAAAGCATTCACACGATATGACAAGTGTACGCAATTGACAAATATTGGCCAACTACGCCACCCGTGAGAATCCGGCTTTAGACGTTGTTAATTTGGAGCAGGTCATTAATACCCCTACAAGGATCTCAAACCAGAGCTCATCATTAATCGACTTATTGTGTAGTAATTTACCTTATTTTCAGGATGCTGGAGTAGAGAAAATAAACATTTCAGATCATATGTTAATTTATGCAAATTTTTATTTCAAACAAAATATGACATATCCAAATATGTGAAATTTGACGAATCACCAAATGAAATGTATAAGTATTTTTTAACGTAAATTCCAAACTATATACTGACAAATATACTGACTATGAGACAATACCATCCAGATCATCCTGCGCAAGAATTAAGTATCAAATGGGGACTTTATAACTTGATAGATTTTAAGGTCAAATTTAACTTGTGAATGACACTGCATATATCATTGATGAAAAGGTGGGTAAAATAGGACCAGTGTATGAAGGCCGAGGGACATTAGAGAAGAGATGACCCTCATGAGAAATAAAGTTATTAATTCGTCTAAGTTGAGTGTGATTTCTTTTTATTTGTTAATTGATATATTAAATAAACCCAATTTACAGTTGCAAAACCAGTTAACAAAGTTTCGAGAAATTTCAAAGCCAGCATGGAAACTTATCCAGAAAAAACTTGTTTTGTCAGCTTGTTATCACTATTATGTGAATATCATTACAGTGAAATTAACGGTCATCACTTACGAGTATTAATATAGACTTAAATAAATTCTAAAAAAAATTATATTTTAAAATTATCAGTTTCAAATAATGAAGCTTGTACTATTTAATTAGATTGATTGTTTATTGTTTAACACATTTACACTACGCGAAATTCTTTATAATGTATAGTATAATTTGGAGTAAGAAATCTCGTCAATAAGGGGAAATGCTTGGATATGGTAATGGCAAGATAGTTCAAAGATTGTCTAAACAATCAAACGATCCGCATCTTCAAAAGCTTCTGGAACTTGAAAACCAACATCCTGAAATGCAGCTCGGAGATATTTTACAAACCGGTACTTGTTGCTGTCATTCGGTTGCTGTCATTCGACAAAAACGTTTGCAAATACTGTTAAGACTGTATCTCGCTCAAGTTCACTCGATGGAAAAGTGTAAAAAACTGATAAACGTTGCCTTTCAGATTTAGTGCGCCCGTTATTTAAATCGCAAGGATAACCATCAAATCCTACTACAGTTTCGCAGTCTGAATAATATTTTTGCAGATATTTCACGTGTTGCTCACAAATGTCCTGGATTGATGCATTTTGTGCCACTTAGAAAGAAGATTTATTACTTTCCCTTTCTCATGCCATTGTCGTCAAATAGTGACCTCGGATATGAAGATATAGGTATATCAGATGCGGTACATCATACGGTATATCAGATTTTTTTTTAATTCTTTAATGGTTGAGAGCTGATGGTTGAGAGATAACTATTCTCTGGAACAGAAGTATTGGATTGATGGACAGCACTTACAGTTTTTTTCGCTCGAATTGCAAGAAACCAATCATCAACACTCACCATCATATTTGAGACGCTGGAACTGAGTAACGGTTTTTCGGCCAAAACAATTTTCGAGATACCTTTTGTAGGTTTTTTTGAAACGAATATTTTATTAAACGAATTTTTTTTATTGGCGCTGCTATGATAAAAAAAGTCTAGCCCAAAAAGCAAAAAAACACTTTTGGGTACTTTGGCGCCACCTACATTTTCTTCTTTTCATCACTGCAAGTCGACTTCATAAAAAACATTGTAGAAGATGATAGTCCCGACAATTTTTGTCCTTTTTTAACAAATAAATTTTTCCAAAAACCGCATTTATTTCCATTCCCGAAATAAATGGATTTTAAAAAACTTTGTTTTTCCAAAATGACCCCACATTTTTCAAGTTAAGCTCTTTGAATGCTCTTCTAATGACGCAAAAAAATGCTGGACCTGGTGGTGTTTTTTTCGTCACAAATTTGACAGATTTACTGTACTATAAAATACATTTTTACCTTATTTATTTGAATAAGGCAAATAAATAGGAAGTCTGCCTTGTGTTAACACCGTCCTTGGATGTTGGTTGACTCTTTTATGAAACATCATATGAATTCATAATAACCAAAACCATTTATTTCTCTGGTATTTTATATTATCTGATATTAGAGAAAACCAAATCATTGTTCTTACTATCATATTATTACTATAATAGTTAACTGTAGAGCATAATTTTCGATAGGCATATTATTTATTTTTGTACCTCAATTGGTAAATGTATAGTTTTTGTTTTTAAATATTATGAACTAAAATTAATTTCTCACATAAATAACGAAAATTATTTAAATAATATTATTTAACAATTAAAAACATTTACATAAATATTGTGAAAGATTGCACCACATTGAGCTTCACTAAAACAATGAATAGTTTTTTTTTACTTGGAAAGAGGCATATCAGTGATTTAACAGCTTAGGTGATGAGTTAGCAATATTTAAGCAAATAGGCGCCATTTATATAGTTTTTTTTATCACATTTGCTTATCGTTCATTCTTGTGAATTGTAGATATATTAATGGTAATGCAAGTAATTTATTTTTATAAGCTTCGTAACCATAGATATAATTACGTTATCTAAAACTTTCCGAGACTAATTTTTTATGATATAGTGATTCGAGCAGTGATTAAGGATTCATGTTCGTAATAATCAATCCATGTAAACTAATTGTAATGAATTGGAAAAAAATAGTTTGCATAAACTAACTGTTTTATATTACCATCAGAGCTTTGTAACCATAAATACCTATGTGGTTCCCCGTAGTCCAATTTTATAAAAATTTTACAGCATATATAATAGGTTCAAAAGAATTTCGTGGTTTATGATATCAAATGCTTTGCATACTATATCGTTATACCGTTTTGAAAGCCATATGTGTAAATATTATTTCTAAAGAATTTAGTAAACTTTTGGTGTGGATTTATTACACAATTTTAAAATAATGATTTACAATGTACATATAAAGTGCTGATCAGCTTTCATATGCAGGGTGCCGTTGGAAGTTTTGATCTAAAGTAAAGGTCGACATAAACTGTAAAGGAGTTCTGACACGAATTTTACAATTATTCTACCCTTACCACATTCAGCATTTACAGACTCAGTCAGTCATGTCGGTAATTAAATTACATTAATTGAAAAAAATAATTGAATTACTTTGCGCTACTTGAATTAGTTTAATTGAATTACTTTTTAAGAGTGGTAATTGTAATTGACTTTTCAATTGCTTAGATAAAATACTTGTAATTAGTAAATGGTCTTGTAGTATGGCAGGTAACTTAATTACTTTCAAGATAATTCAATTACTTTGGCATTAATGCAATTACTTTAGACTTATTCGACAAAAGAGTTATTAACTTGATCGTAAGCACAATGTTAAAGTGCAGTTCAGAGATCTATTAGAATCTTTGATGTGTCGCAGATGCCGCACTAAATGGTCCGTACGCCTATGTCGTATTTATTATCGCATGATATACATGTTTGTGGCAAAGTGGCAAAATTTTATATAATTTAGTTATGAATTCATTTTAAATATACGTAAAACCCCATGTTTTACACTATTTTTTATCTTTCTTTCGAAAATGTCCATTTTTAGAAAGAAAATAATATCACAAGAAAATAATATCAAAAAATTGACCGCGGACTAAAATCCAAGGATCTTACAAAACATTTTAAACACTCCCAGCACTCACAGACTTCTCACCTCAATCATCAATATGCTATTTTATAAAAAAAGGGATTAAAGATAGAAAAAAGGAGAGATGCAGGATATACAAAGGGACTTGACACGGATATTGCCAAATTGCTAAAGGAAGTTGTGTATTTTAAATACAAAAACAATAGGGTTCTGACCATAGAGATGGTTAAGGACACCTTATCGGCAAGGGACAAACATTTCTCAGCCTCAACCTTGTAGAGATACCTGATAAAACTTATTAGGATTAGGATTTAAGTTTAAGATGGTAAACAAAAGTGCTGCTGTAATGGAAAGTACTCGAATTGTTAGGTGGCGTATAGAATATTTGGAAAAAATTAAAAAATATTCGGAGGAAGAAAGATCCATACATTATATGGACTGAGAAAGTATGATAGAGTCTCTGCAAGGCTATGTGAACTTGGTTGGCTAAACTGCAATTGGCGGTTTTTGTGCATGGACTGCTAGCGTCGTCTACTCCTTCCTACCTCCGCAAAAAACTTACTTTTCGGAAAAATTTACATGAAGCAAATCTAAGATTTATAAATAAGTTGTCAATTCCTAGATATCAAACAGCCTTCTTTTGTCGTAGTTTTCTGTATAATGGTGTGGCAATTTACAATGACCTTGTTCCGAATCCTATAAAAGAAATATTAGTAGCGGGTTTCAAGAAAAAACTAAAGCTGCATTTTTTAACAAAGCAGAATAGCTAAATTGTCAGTAGGTATTTCTTATTTTATAATCTTTGATTTTTATGGACCAATGGGTGTATATCTGTTTATTTTTATATTACTATTAGTGTTAACATTATAAATGTAAATTTTTTTCTTTCTGTTGTGCTATCTAAAATAATTTTGCTTACATTTTTTAAATAGGTTAAGTAGATTAGCCTTTGGCTATCGTTATATATATTTGGCTAGGCGAAGTCTGCCTATGTACATTATTGAAAAGTACAAATAAAGCCCTTATTTATTAATTTATTTATTTATTTAGACGAAACATAATATGAAACATTTATGATTGATGTATGATTTCCATTCTCTGGGAAAAAAGTCCCTTTTTTGTCATAGTAAGAAAACCATATTTTTAGGAATTAAACAAGTTTAAACATTTGTTTTTTGCAGTTTTTTGTGCATGATATGTTTTACAGAGACACTATAAAACCAGTTTAATTATTTCTTTTACAGTTAATGCTACACTTGTTCTGTCCCAGAGAGGCAAGACTACTTCTTTCATAATTCACTGGAAGAAAAAAGGCTATTTTACATCTGAGTTGTAATTATTTAAAAAAAATATTGTAAATTTATTATTATTAATTAAATTTTAAAATTCTTTCAGCCATTACTCGTGTATTTCACTTATTATAAACTCCCCACTGATGGCGCTAAATACTAAATTTATTAAATTAAAATTTTTGGTTAAACTGATTTTACGTACTTAAATCTTATCTTTAAATCACATGTTATCTTGCTATCAGCTATCCTAAATTTCTAGCTTTATAAAACTAAACCCAAAAATCCCGAATAATAAAATTTTAAATACAAATAAATTTTAAGGCCGGACCTGTGCAACTTTTCACGCTTGAGTGGCTGCGACTAAGGTCAGACGTCTAACAAAATAATACATGGGTATCTGTCATTTTATTTAGTCACTTTATTTATTTAATGGAATGATTTAATATCGCTTAGCATATTACTTTATGACTATTTCCACATAAAATTTTGCGATTTAAACATGCATGCTATGCGACAATACAAGCAACACCGGCACACGGACTATTCGCGGCACATCAAAGATTCTAATATATCTCTGAGCTGGACTTTACCGATGAGTGATCGTTGATAATCCTGGTTTTGTTTTCTTATTCCATGGAATGGGCGTTAATGTCATCCATAGGACAACATAACAAAAACTTTAAGCAACATTTTTTTGAAAATGTCGATCGTGAGCTCTGCATCTCGTAGGTTTGCTGGCATAGGTCAAGCATAAGTCATACATACGACATAATAACCGAAATGTTGGAAGATATTCATTTGCAATTAAATCTAAAGCAAAATAACTTGGTCGCCACAATATCAGATAATGGATCCTATTTTGTCAAGGCATTTAAAGAGTTTGGACCCCCTGCTGATACCCAAGGAAAAAATTACAATTGATTTTTTTGAATTTTTAGACATGTTAGATGTGCAAGTCATTCCTTAAATTTAATAGGAACTGTAGAAGTAAAGAATGCGATGCAAAAGAATGCAAATTTAAGAACCAGACATACTAACACTTTTGCCAAATCCAATGTTCTATGGAAAATGGCTGTTAAGCCAAAAACCAACGAAATTATAAAACAAGTACTAGGTTACACACTGAGTTATTCTGGTGCTACAAGGTGGAACTCCATGTATGACTCAGTAGCACAAATTTTTAAAAATAAACGCCAATTACAAGATCCATTTGAGAAGGGGATCTCTATATAAAAAATATTCCGCATGGAATCGACTACTATTATTATTGCTCGTCCAAATTCTGGAAGCATACCGAGATGGCTTACTAAAACGGTTTAGTCTTTATTGACTTGCTTCGTTTACATTACCTCAATTTAAACTGAGATGGAAGAATTGCTTTCTTGGAAGAGGATTTAACTGAACTTATTATCAAACTCATACTTGAAAAAGCCTACGATATGAATCTATATTACGAGTATTTGGAAAAAAAAAGAAAACAAAGTTAACTCTGGTTTCAATGTTTTTTGAACTGGATGTCATCGGCAAGCAATTATACCACCCAGATTGAAGATGATACCAAAAAAACATTAAGGAAAAAATCGAACTGGAGGTACTGCAATATCTTAATGACGATTCTACAAACAGTAAACAGTAACAAGTCTTTAAACAGGTATCCATTAATTTAACCCTTTGGGACCGAATTATATTTTTAATGATTTTAATGTTTTTGCGAGTTATGGTATTTTAAGAGATCATTTGACAATATATACTAGTTAAAATAAAAAAAATATATACAGGGAGAGCAAAAAATTGTGGGACAAATATATCCCAGCGGGATTTTTAGGTGGGTTATAAATATCCCTAGGGGCCAAAAAAACCCATTTTTGCATTTCAAAATTTTAATTTTTTTTATTCACAAAAAGACAACCCGCAAAGGTAAGTATTTTAGGACCAATGATAAAGCGCAAAACAATGCTTGCACAACCCTTCATCGCACTTTGCACAAATAGTAGTAGTTCTACGTATATATATATTACCCAGCTGTTAACAACAGCAATCATCAAAAGTCAATAAAATACTTTTTTTTACCATTTGCATGATTTTCTGCCAAAGTCATACACACCACTCATCTGATCAGCCAGATCCACACCACCCATGATTTCATTGTAGTATGCAATAGCACTGAGACATGGTACGTCAACTCTCTGCCCAGTCTTGTCTTTTCTCTTCACACAGGTCCTGCTTTGTATCTTGCCATTTGATCGCAATAGAGTTTGTTTGATTTGATAAAAACTTGCATTCACCCCTAGACATTTTTCGTTTTTCGATGCATTTTTTTGGCATGTCTTTTCTTGTAATAATGGCTGTTCCCACAGCTCGGTAAAGGAAGGAATCCATCAAACGGACTCATGTAAAAAATCGATCAAAGGCCAGAACTACGTTTGGATTTTGTATAGTTTCACATGATTTTTTTACAACAGTTTCGCCCAAAGTTCCGCTCCTTTCAACGTCGTCCTTGCGGCAATATACATTTGCATCGTATGTATATCCTGTTTTGGCATCACATCTAGACTATTATTTATGCCTCTTTTTACAGGTTTTTGTGCCATGCTCTCAATGGCAAAGTTTTGGCACCTTATTGAAACACATAACTAATGTGCAGCCAATAGTAATCATAATCTCCCCTGCATGCAGTAAAAGTCGCCTGCTTTTTTTAATTTTCTTTGTAAATGTTGATTCGCTGGTTTGTAGACTCAGCAATAAAAGTAAATAAACTTAGAGGACCAATTTTAGTGAATATGTCCAGCGGGGAGGCATTTGCAGCAATTGAAGGATGTATGATACATTGACTTTCATTTGGAATGCTAAGTCTTGGGACATAGGTATTTGTAGGTAATGACCAAATTATATTACCAGTTGTAACAGGAGTTTCATCTTGATCTGAATTTT
The DNA here is from genome assembly GCF_022605725.1 of Anthonomus grandis grandis. Classification (NCBI taxonomy): domain Eukaryota; kingdom Metazoa; phylum Arthropoda; class Insecta; order Coleoptera; family Curculionidae; genus Anthonomus; species Anthonomus grandis. The sequence goes on from NC_065562.1 coordinate 7,138,938, forward strand.
CAGCAGAAATAACGCCGTCGTTGGGTTGGGTTAGGTTCTCGTTTGCATCACTTTCAATGTCTCCACTATCTTCGTCCGAAGTATCCGAGGGCTGATACCATTCGTCGGACTCTTCACTATTATGGAATGGGTCTTCTTCTGAGGAAGAGTCTTCATGTGGGGATTGCACCTCTTCTCCGGATGACAACTCTTCTAAATTGTCAGCAAGATCTTGAAGCTCTGCCCTAGTCAACTTCTTTCTATATATATCCCATAGCCAAATATTACACCCAAAATGCAAAAACCAAAACAAAAAAATCATCAAAATACTTTATATTATTATATATGCTGAACTTACCTAAACAGATTGTTTCAAAAACCACACAAAAACTATCTTTATTTGTAAAAAAACAGTGTCAAAAACCAACAACGTGCTCGCTTTTCGGCGTTTACAATCAGAATGACCTCCAAAAAGCGTGTCGCTGCCTGTCGAAAAATTGTTAAAACCTTAAAATACCAGCTAATGACAATGTCCATTAAAAACGGGACAAATAGCGCCCCGCAGATGTTATGAAATGTACGTTGGGATTTATTTGTCCCATTGGGGCCGAAAGGGTTAAAGAACTTTTATAAATTTAACAATTGTTTACGTTTTCTGTTCCAGTTGAACGATTGTTCTCTTTTGCCGAAATAATAAACGGTCTAAGAAGACTCTCAAAATGCTCTCTCAGATGAGCATTTTGAGCAGCTGGTAATTTTAAAAGCAATTGCTGAAAGTAGTATTTTTTAAGATTTTGTAATAATTATCTGTTCTGTTTTTTTTAATACGCATTAAATTTTTAAGTCTGTAATATGATTTTTAGTTGTTTTTATATTTTATATTTACTGTATATATTATTTATATTTACTTTCAATATTCGAATGATGTTTTGACTTCCTAAATATATATACTTTATTGTTTGATATGCCACATACAAATCTCTGACATCGCAATATTTGTTATATTTTTTTAAGGAACTGTAATGTGTGTTATAAAATTATTAAAATGGTAGACTTAAAATTGATACCAGTATTTAAAACATGTTCAGCCATACTTGACTTTTCAACTCTTCCATATTTCACATGAGCTACATGTTCTTTAAATCTGACATTAATTGATCTTCTGGTTTGTTTTATGTACTTTTTATCACAATCGTTGCAATTAATCTCATAGATCCCAGACTCTTTATTGATCTTTATTTTATCTTTGGGTTTCCTAAAAGATTTCGTAACTTGGCCGAACTTTGATAGACCATTCTTATATAAAATAAATTAAGTAATTCAATTATTCTGAAAGTAATGATAATTTCAAAAGAAATCAATTACATTTAGAAGTAATTGTGACAACTCTGCACTCAGCAAAGTAATATTTGGAGAGAAATGGTAAAAAGTTTAATTTGATTTTGTGAGTGGATCAATCAAACTTAACATAGGTACATTTATAATCAAGAACTAGGGTGATAAAGAAGATAAAGATAAGGGGTTGTTTTTTTAAATAGATTTTAAGAAGAGGCAAAAAATCTTAGTCGACTTGTTTTTGCGTTTTTCTGAAGTATTTGTTTTAAGAGCACTGGCGAATATTCCAGTTAGGGTCCCCACCCTAAATACTTACCTTGTGTTTATTATTTTTATATAAAACAATAATTAAAGTATATTTTTAACCTTTTCGATAAGAATTTCGAATGCAATATACTCGCAAACGCAAATGCAAAATTCTCGCATATACGGAAGTCAAATTTTTTGTAAGGATCGTATTACTAATTGACATAATATACGGCCCTATTTAGCCGTTTAGAATATTAAGCATCGTTCTTTATTTCTTGACATTTTACTTCACTTTTTTACTGGATAAAGTAAATTTAATTTACTTCCTAGTGCGTAAGGTAATTTGTTATATTTAATTTTCGTAATGTTTTCTTCTGCAGTAGAAAACAGAATCATTTGATACACTGAAATTTTCCTTTAAATTGTATATCAAGAGTCATATGTATTTGTAAAAAGGCTTAAAACAGAGATATTTTTAAAAAATCAATGTTAATTTTGAATTTTTTCCTATAGAATTTTGGAAATCCATAAAAGTATTTTGAAATATTAATGTGGTTCTTTTTGTTTGTTCCTAATTAAGCCCCAGTAGTATGCCAGTTTTTTAATATTTGATCTAACCCAAAAATTACTTTAAATTCATCGTTGATAAATTATCACTGGCATGAAATACAGCACATGCACGAAAATCAATGTTCTAATTTTACTTGTATAAATGGTTCACTTGCTCAAAATTTAAGAAGGCCCTTGCCATAAAGGAAAAACTTAAAATTTTCTATTAAACACATCATTTTATATATTAATTTTTGATTAAACATTATTTTAATTATTTTCAGATTTTGTCAGCTATATTCATCTACTACAACAAGAAACATGGGCTGCAAACGTCAGGCCTACTGTTTATTTTTTGGTTCTTGGCATCACTGTTTGGAGCACCCCAATTCCGCACAGAGATTCGAAAAGCACAAGTTACTGAAGACACCTATTCTTACTACCAATATATTAGTTATCTAATATATTATCCTTTGGTCATTTTGATGTTTTTGCTAAATTGCTTTGTCGACCAACCGCCCAGATATACCAAATATCCCAAAACGAAGGTAAGTAATTGAACAAATATACAATGCATAAAATTGTCACCCATATCAATTAATAAAAAGTCGTCTAATGGTGTTAAGTCTGGGGACAGGAAGACTTCGTTCTTTCCCAATAGACACATGAACGTACAAAAAACGTTTAGAATTACCAATACGTTTATTTAATAAGGTATTTCTACGATGTAAATTATACTCAAAAATGTCGTGGTTTTAAACGTTACATACAACGTCTAACTCAAACGTTATAAATTTATTTATAAAAAATGTTTTAACCCTTTCGCGTCGATTGGGACATACTTGTCCCATCAAAAATTTGGTTTTGAAAATGCGACTTTTTTTATTTGTTAAACTTTAGTGTCTTTTAATTTATTTCTTTATTCGTACCTACCGCAATGACAAAAATAGCTTAAGTTTATTTTTTTAACGTAACTATAGTCTGGGCATATGTCCTAGCCGTATATTTGTTTGGGTTTTATATGTTCCAATAGTAAAATAAAAGGTCCAGAAAATCATATTATTTATTTTTTTCAAAGAAATACAACATTAGGAGTGATAAGATGAGAAACATTCTTTACATAGTAGTACGTCACAGGCGGAGCATAACATGACCGTCCTTTTTTCTACTTTTTCCTGGGCACAACGACGGCATCTTCTTCTGGTTTTTGAAAGGATAGGTAGATGGTCTCCAACATTAATCATATTTTTAGAGGATAGTGTGGTCCTACCAAATGATCTCTTGCGAATTAAAGCAGCATTTTCACGCCCAATTCCTATGAGTTGTTCTGCCAGATTTACTAAGTATGTCAGAAACGGAGTATCTCTGTTACGAAGTTCCTTGAAGATTATCCAAGCATTAACTGCTGTGGTTAACAATAGCTTGTAATAAACTTTCTTCCACCATTTTAATGACTTGCGGTCAATGTCATATAGGCCTGTAAGTTGATCGGACAGGTCTACGCCCCCCATAAACACACTGCTTCGGGACAACTTAGTGTCATTTTTTTACCATCTTTACCAGTCCTTGCAACCTCAACTACATGATCAGTATGACAGTTACTCAGGACCATTACTTCTTTAGTATCCATCCAGTTGAATGCTATTGTACCATAATTATTGCAGACACTGCATGTCTCCTCTTTTCACTGTCTTTTTATCAAATTGCTCAAATTTCGGCATATTCTTTCGAGTGGCTATGCAAGTTCCAACTTGAGGGAAAGGTAAAGTGTTCATTAAACTTACAGAAGTAAAAAAACGGTCATAACAAATAAGTACCTGGTTATCTCTTAAAGTTTCTGTCAATTTTTTTACTACTCGTTTACCTAGGGTGCCATCAAGGGTACCTGGTTTTCTTCCAGAATAAATATTAAAATCATAAACATAACCCGTATTAGAGTCGCAGCGTTCCCAAATTTTTATGCCTCTTTTGATTTGTTTTTAAACCTTTAAACTTTGTCATAGACTCATCTATGAATTGAAATTTGCTTTCGGTTCTTGCTTTTGGGAACGTAGGATTGTTAAAATACAGTTTACTAGCAAGAAGTTACAATGTCGCAATACTAAGTAAAATCGGCATGTGTATGTCAATAAAAGAGGGTCCAGAATACTGCCTTGTGGAACGCCGGAAGCCACTTCAAAAGCCTCTGACATTTCACCATCAATTTTAACTCTCTGAAATCTGTCACTTAGAAATGATTTTAAAAGATTCACTGCTACCTCACTAAATCCTACATAATGCGAAATATATGTCAGAATATGATGATCGACACAATCAAAGGCCTTACTATAGTCTAGTAATATCAAGGCCCTGACTTTACCCTTATCACGTTCAGCAATAATGTCATCAACTACATCAGTCCTAGCTGAAGCACAACTGTAACCCGCCCTAAAACCAGATTGCTTAGAAGGCAAAATTAAATTACTCTCTAAACAGTGTCGCATTTCATGTTCCAGAATTCGTTCGAGTACTTTGGAAAGGGTGGGTAAAATAGTTATTGATCTAAAGTGGCCGAATTCAGAAGGGTTTGAGTTTTAGGTAACGGCGTAGTAAATGCCTCTTTCCAAATTTTAGGGAAGTTTTTGTGTTATGCACTCATTAACTATGTATATGGGCTAGGTGTTTTACAATAATGGGACAACAAAGCTGAATAAGATAAATATTTAAATTGTCTACTCCAAAGGCCATGGATTTAACTTTTATTAAAATTGAACTTACTAGAGACTCTTCTAATAAGAATGTTAATTTTTTTGCTTTGAAGATATTATTTTTGCGCTTACAATAAGATATATCTATTTCTACTTTTTATTTTTAATCCAAAATCTAACACCAATAAATTAACATTATTATATGTGGTAATATGTAGCTGAAAATTTCCTCTTTTGAAAATATGTGTAAGCCTTACAACCAGTGCCGGATTTACAAATATTCCGCCTTACCCCCTGTGTGAAATGTCACCCTAAATGAAAAATTATGAAAAAAAAAATACGGGAAAACATTCCGTACCACGCCCTATTTTAACTCCAAAAACGTCACTGAAAATACCATTATTTGTAGTACAGATCAAGGCTTAACTCAGTCAAAACGGTCTTTGAATACTATAATATACCTAAGTTTAAAAATCGAGATCTGAAGTAATAATCATATTTTGTTTAAATTTGATACCTATTAGTAATTTTAAGACTGTTTTTTTTTTTAGCTTTTTGGGTTGACAATCCATTTAACATGGGATATGTGGAAGGGAATCTGTGTGACCCTTTCCCTTGTTCCGGTTTATTCGGGAAATATATAATAAAAAACTAGAGGAATTTGTTATTTATTTGTAATTAAAACTATACTTTACATTATTTTTCGCCTGGATTTAACAGCAGCAAATGAGTTTATAACCGTATTAAAATCTAAACTGTTGGTTAATTCAGATTCTACTGTTAAAATTGTCAGAGCATTCAACCGCTCTTCTTCCATAGTTGATCTTAGGTACGTTTTTAAACGTTTAAGGGCAGAAAATGAGCGTTCTGCTGAACAAACTGTGACCACCATAGTGACAAAAATACGTAAGGCAATGTCAACATTGGGGAAAACTACCTCCAAATTGTTATCCCGAATGTGTGAAAGCATTTTAGGCAACGAATATTTTTCACTTTTTGCTTCTTCTTTTATTAGCTCCGCAAAATGCAAGCATTCCATTGAGAATGTGTCTTCCAGGTCATATTGCTTATAACATTGCTGTCGATAACTATAGCATTTTCAAGTAGCTCTTCTTGGGTACTTTCTTCAAACAAAGAAAGAACAAACGAAATTTTTAAACTAAATTTATAAAGCAAAGACTTTCGTATACTTCACACCTTTTTTTAGTTCCATAGCAAGTCTGTCCAGAATAGGAAAATATGTTTCAATTTTTAAGTGATCTCTTCTTGTCAAAACCGTGTCGCCCTCTCTTTTTTCATCTGGAAAAACTTTGCGTTTTTCCATTTCTTTGAAGATCATCATCATATTTTTCCTCCATAATGTTTTTGGCTTTATCAAGGTAAGTCTCGAACATGCTGGTATTTCGCAAAGACTTAACAAAATTTATTAGGGACAGAAGCAGTTGAGTTACGTCACCTGTATTAATGTTGACGCTTTGAAGGAGCTTGTTCGTTTTATGAATACGTTATCACGTTTATATCCGTATTATACGTTTATAATACGGATTCCCAAAAAAAAAAGCCATGAAAGCATTTTCAAAACTGTTTAAGCCACGTTTAATTCCAGCCGCCTCTGAACGAACCGCTAGTTTCTCGGCAGTGGCTTCTTCAATTGCTGTCAAAGCCTTTGGGTAATCGCTCCAATTTTCTTGCAAACTAATCAGAGCGGACCACCTTGTTACATCTACCCGTTTAGGTACTTTAGCTTCAGGTTTTAAATTGGTAAATAGTATTTCCCAGCGACGAGTAGATGCCGAGAAAAAGGTATAGAGGTTCTGCAAAGTATCAAAAAATTTCAATGCTTCCCTAGTACATTCTGCCGAGCAGACAACAACCAAATTCAAAGAATGCGCAGCACATGGGACGTAACCCGCTTATGGGTTACGATTTAGGATCCTAGCTTGTAAACCACTGTAGCAACCAGACATTTTACTGCATTTTCCATATCTTCGACCTTATGTCCCACATTTGGCAAGAACCCAATAAAACGCTCCACTGGATTTCCGTTCGTAACGTATGTAATAATAATAGATAATTGATCAATATGTGACACATCAGGGGTTGAGTCAATTATAATTGAATAATATTTGATTTTTTTTATTTTTGCCATAATATGGTTTAGAACGTCACTGGCCATAAGTTCAATAAATTCTTCACATATTTGGGATGACAGGTAAGACGTTCTGCCTCTTCCAGGATTTCCATGTTGTGACATGTGCTTTGCTACGAACGGATCAAATTCCGCTATCAGCTCTAAACACATCATAAAATTGCCATTATGTCTCAACTGTTCCTCGAAATGGTAGGCCTCTAGAAGCCAATTTCTTCGTAACTGCCACGACCCGCTTTAATACATTCTTCCAGTGCTGTGTTCCTGTGTTCCTGCTGGAATAACAAAGAATTAACTTCTTTTCTGCTGACGCCGCAGTAAAGTTATTTGACACCTGCCGTGTTCTTTGGAGTTTTCATGCAAATTTAAAATTTTATTTACATTACTCCAATCGTTTATACCATCAGTAGCCATTTTTAAAGTACCTCCGAAAAGCCGACATGTAATACAAAACAGACTTTTCTTGGAAACCGAATAAATTAAGTATTTTCGTGGTTGCACTTCTCTATTAGCAAGTTTTCGATTAAAAACGTTTTTTTGTCAGACACCTTGTTTTGTCCCCAGTAACAGTTTTTGTGACTGAAAAATCTGCGTCAGTATTTTGACAAGTTTTATTTGTTAAAGATAACAAATAGTCGATCGTGCATTCGTTGATTTTCCAGTCGGCAGGATCCTTCCTAATCAATTGAGCTCTTTGAGCATCCGCATTTTCTGACGCCGATGATCCTGATGCTTCTAGTGGTTTAGAAGTTGATTCTAAAATAAACAATATAGTTTTAGCATACCTAATAAATTAACAGTTCACATTAAATTTTAAAGCGGAGGAATATAACCAACCTAGATATACTATAGTGATTTTTTAAAATTTACACTGACGTTTAAAAACAAAGATATATATTTTACGTATATTTTCATTAAATTTTATTTAAAACTACCAGCACCGGCATGGACAGGTTTGCTATAAAAAATAATAAATATTTTTACCAATACCAAATTTAGGTAAAAGTTTCAGCACAATACATTTTTATTTTTTAATAATTGCTTTTGTTATAAAATATCCATATTCCATACTATTAGCTACCTATATAAAAGGATTATTAACAGGTAAGTAATGCTAATATACCCAGTGGCATATGCAAAGGGGACGTTCCTTCCCTCCGAGGCGCAGTAAGACTCTTTTTAGATCGTTTATTTTTTAGATTATATTTACTATAGACTCATAATTAACATAAAATACATAAATGTTATTTCACAATCATTTTTACCCAATATCACATTTAAAGCGTTTTTTTTTAACGAACTACATTTACCAAGGTGTACGCACCTTTCATGCGGTCGTCTATTCACTCATTCCTATTTATCACTCACTTCTTATCATAACTATGCAGAGCGTCTTGTGATGTGATTGTCAAGCTACGGAGCAAAAGGAGGTATACGAGAGACAGAAAGAGAGACGAGCGAAAACTTTTGGCGGGAATTTGGCAAATATTCACAAGGGTTTTTTATTTTTACTGTTGTGTATATGTACTAAATACTAATTTAGAAATAATCATTTTGCGCTATAACCCATTTTTTTTTAGATTTTTACGGTCCCACCACATCAAAATTAATTCGTATAAATGCCACTGAATATTGAATATACCTATTTACCTAATATCATAAGTTTACCTGCATATATTTACATGCATAAGTTTCGATCGTTTCATCCAAATTTTCAGTTGGTATAGGTAAATTAGTATTGGCACAATCGGCAGTTATCTCAGGAGAGCAAGCAAGCAACGGAGTTAGAATTATGCTCACTAGAGGTTGAAGGTTTATTTAAAAAAAAGTCTTTAATGTTTCTTGTTTTATCTAAAACAGCCTGAACCTTTCTTCGTTTTTCTTCAGCAATGGCTTTGTACTGCGCCCCACTTAATCGCTTTCATCCGTCACTCATGATAGTTAAATTTAGCGAACTAAATTTTTGCAAAACTTGCTTCACACAGCACAAAAATAGGAATTAAAAAACGACAAACCTACAGAAAATCGGGTACACGGCGGCGGGGCGGCGTATAAAAAGGGCTCGCATCCAATATAGATATTTCAATGTTATTTTTAAATTTTCTTTTGTAAGTTTTATTTTTAAAAGTTTAATTTTTTGTGCGATTTTTTTTTTAAATTTAATAATATATATATATTATAATAAAAATAATAAAATAGATATTCTTTAAAATTTGCCGCCTTACGCCCAAGCGTAATTGGCGTAATGGGAAATACGGCACTGCTGACAACAACAGAAAACCGATGAATATGTTTGAAAACAAAACACCCCCTTGCCCCTGAGCACATGTTGAACTCAAACAAATTTGTTTACTAATTCTAGTTTTTCTATGTTCTAAGAGAGATAGAGTAAGAAACAGAGATATCAGAGAACAATGCGAAATACAAAATATTGTGAGATGGGGAAGACAACGTAAGAGGCAGTGGACAATCATGTAAGACTTACACGTAAGACCGAAAATAGTCCTAGAAAATAATCCGCCCGGATCAAGACCTCCCGGGAGGTAACATAAGAGATGGAAAGATAGTTGGCAATCTACCTTTTAGGAAACATGCTAAGGCAGCTTCAGAATTAACAAATCGACAGATCTCCAAGAACTATAAGAAGAAGAAAAAAGGCTGATAAAATTTATGAATTTTGTTTTCAGATTTCTTCGAAAATATTTGGAATTCTTTTAACAGCGTTTTAAAAGCTTTGGTATAATTAAACCGACATCAACATATTATCTTTTACAGTTACCTTTGAAACACCCTGTACAAACCATTTAACGAAAAAGGGTCGCTCAAACTTGACAAGCAAAAATCAATCACGAAGATTTGTCTCACTATTACTAAGTGGTTGTGGTATGCTGCGGTATGAAACACCAACTTCATACCTACAATATATTAAATATTTTATAAACTAATGGCAAATTGGAGTAGTATAGCATATATTTTTTGTAAAGTAACTGTCTATTAAGCAATCTGTAAAAGTGTGAGATTAAATAACCACATTCCTATTGATCTAACGTGAATGGCTAACAGCATAAGGTGATTCAAAAAACAGGTTTGCTGATTTTTAGGCGGTCATTTCTTCAGGGTATAAATTCGTAATTTTTGACCAGTTTGTGAAATACTTGTGTAACTGTACCCAACCTAAGATAAACCGTTGCCGGTGAAATGACTGAATAATATAACGACTTTATAATAATATTCCCTGCTTGATTTTTTTAAATATCTTCTTTAGCCTTGAAATGGGGAATCTCCGGTTTTGTTATTTTACCTGTTTTTTATTCTTATGGATTACGTAAATTTAAAGACTTGATTGACTACAACTTGATGCTCTTGAAGAACATAGGAATGAAACAATAATATTTTTTCTCTTTGACGACATGATGTAATCATGATAAGATCGTTTAAATTACTGACTAATAGATTGCAAAATAATTATTATGTATATGAATGTTATTTATAAGTCCGTTAGGAGTTAGTCACTACTGATATAATTATGTTAGGGAGTCTTATATATTAAAATGTTGCTTTTTAAATCTGACATTAAGACACTATATATTATATATGATATTACAGTAATAGATAATGAATATTTGTTACAAAACACGATGTTATGAATAATTTTTATTCTGGATCAAGTTGGGTTTGAAGGTCAAAAAAAGGAATTTAAGAGATTTTTGAATTTATGGGAAAATCTTTTATTACAGTATTTTTTGTGGTTTAATTACTCTATTACTGAAGAAAGAAAAAGACTTCAAGCGCCTGCATGGCAAATGTCTCTACAAGTCTGAAGTAGTAAGAATATGCTCTACAATTATACAAGAGGTGAGAACATATTGCACTACTCTGTCCAAATTTAATTTTTTCTATAGTTAACAAGATTTCTTGATATCCGAATTTGATAGTACATTGATTTAAATTTAGTTTTTCCTAAAATATTATTGGTTATTTTTAAAATGCTTTACCTTAATTTTAATTTGTTATTCAAATATTTTTTTGCGTAAGCTTTTACATTAAATTTTATACTCAAATCTTAATTATAATGTTATTTATGTTAATAATTCAAGTAAATGACTTTTCCAATGCGTGACCGAATATACTTTTTTGTAATTAAATATTATATAGCACGGTAATTTCAAAACGAACCACCCTTCTTACCTCCAGCTAATCTCACATTGATATGTCAAATGGGAACCCCCATCGGGTGACATCATTGTAAGCAGCATACAACATTTGCGAAATGAACCTTATATTGTCATCATTAAAAGTGCGTTTAATAAATAATAGACCACTTGTATGGCACAGCCACAACTTGTAGTCGACATTAAATAATATTGATCTATTTGATCCTGAAAGGTCGTGTGGTTTAATTCTTTCCTCATTTGTAACTTAATGTCGATAAATAATTTTGTTGTGTTGCTTCATTCGATTTTTTTTTTCAAACATCGTTATGTGCCGTGTCTTCAGCATAAGAGATTCCTCACCTTCAGGATTTGTCTCCAGTAAAGAGTTAATATTATTTATTTATTTTTTTATGTACGGGTTTTCCCTATTAAAAAATAATTTGTTTATACTTTTAAATTGGCTAACCTCCATATACTTTCTGATAAGACATGTAAAAATTTTAAATAATCGTCAATAGCGAAGGACAATCCACCATTTAATTAAGAGTTTAAAGAATAGCTTCGGGTTAGCGTCATCCCTCTTGGCGTTCAGTTAAAGCAGGGAAAATAGTGAGAGTATGGTACAGATGAACTACAGGATAGATCTAATCAGTATTCTAACTCCCACCGTCCTGCGAGCCTTGAATCCCATTTTGTTAAGGTGTTCAACAAAAGAAAGTGAGGAACCCATTGCAATTCTAAGATCTACAATACGAGAGTCTATCGAATGAGGAGTGCCAAAGTGGTACTTTTTAACCTTTTTAAATCCACCTGTAATATGGCAGATTTTGCAATAGATGACACTTATCCAAAGCACCTGAGATCGGAATATCAGACATATTAGGATTTGGAGAAAATATTTGGATGATTATGGTGTTTATAAAAACATTAAATAGAGGAGGACTGAAAGTGGATCCTTAAGAGAAACCTGAAATCACAGCCATCATCATTCCTTAAATGTAAAGTTATGGACCAAAATAACTGAATCCACATAAAAAAACTACCAACAGCTTCAGTACAAGCCACATGATGACTGATTAATAGTCTTAGATTTTTTTATAGATTTTTCACCAAGAAAACCAAACTGTTTCCTCAATAATAGCGTGTTGTGGCAATTTTTCAAAAAGGTGCTAAGATTGCATATTCAAAAAAGTCAAAAATAGTTTTATTGTTACGTAACATAATCTGTTGTTAACAAAGCATTATTTAAAACCTTAAAAATAGTTGACAACGTAATCTTTTACAAAAATATATAAATTTTAACAATTCTTACATACATAGAATATAGAACACACCCAAAGAAAAGGTAGTAAGAAGTCACATCACGCTACGCAAAACTCTTCACTGTCAAAAAGTTGTATTTAAAAACTCGTCTAGAGAATAAAATGCTTTAGCAAGTAAAAGTTTCTTTATATTTTTCCTAAAACGTTTTTCACAATTTATTAGCCTTATATAAAGGGGTAGGTGGTTAAAAAGCCTTCTGTACGGGGGGTACACAATAGAGGTCTTAATCTACTCACTTTTTGGGATAGGCAGAGGTAAAGAGAAGGTTGTTCGGGGATTGTAACCCGAGGAGCAGGCAGGGGCCAAGCTGATGGCGATATTTTTGTGGATAAGACAAACAGTCTTGAAAATAAAAAGGCATGGCAATGTCAGGACAGAGTGTTTTAAAAATAATGGCCTACAGGGGCTACGAAAGGGAGCTACACACATGTAGCGTATGGCTCTTTTTTGCAAAATAAATAGAGTGCTGAACAAATACTGAGAGCACACTCCCCAAAACAAAATACCATATCTCAGATGAGACTTAATAAGAGCATGGTAGGCAATTTTAGCCACATCAAGTCCCAGAGAATGTGTTATTACTCTAATAGCATAACAGTTGGATGATATTAAAGAGGAGATATGATTTTCAAATTGTAATTGCTTATCAATCGCCAGACCCAAAAATTTGCATGTTTCAGAAGGACTTATCGTTTCATTTTGCAAAGTGACAGTTCCAAAGTTACATTTAAAAGTTAAAATATTAGTTTTAGAAATATTAAAAGTTAATCTATTGGATTCACACCATGACTTTACAAGAATTAAATCTTTATCAACAATATTCTTTAACCTCTTGGTGTCAGTATCATGCCAAAGTAATGTTGTATCATCCGCAAAGATAGCAAATTTACCCCTAATTGGAATTTGAGAGCTATCATTGACATATAGCAGGAACAATATTGGTCCAACAACAGAACCCTGGGGTACATCCATATCCATATCCATATCCACCGCATCCATATCCAGACGGGATGACATATCATTGTCAAAGAATACCCTTTGTGTTCTTCCAGATAGGTAAGAGTGAAACCAGTCGAGAGCAACTCCTCTGAATCCGTAGGTTTCTAGCTTCTGCAGCATTGTGACTTACACAATCAAACGCCTTAGATAAGTCACAGAACACCGCCGCCGCACTCTCCCCAGCGTTCAACCCCATGTACAGACTCTCCAAAAAATTGAAAATAGCATCAGATGTACCCAGTTCCGTCCGGAATCCAAATTGCTGATGGTTAAGAACATTATGCCGTTTCAGAAATTCCATCATCCTAGTTTTCACCAATCTCTCTACAAGCTTGCCAAGCATGGGAACCATGGCTATGGATCTGAAATTTGATGGATCATCATAGTTTCCACCCTTAAATAATGGTATAATCAAGGCATTTTTAAGTAAATGTGGGAAGGACCCACTTGAAAGTGAAAAATTTATCACCTCAGCCAAAGAATCAAGGGTTGGTAGCGGTAGCGCTATTAGGACCTTTAGTGACAGCCCATTCTATCCAGAAGAGTTCTTATTTTTCATTGAAGCTAGAGCTTCCATTTTTTCACTAGAATCTGTTGGTCTAAAGAAAAATGTTTCAGGCACCTTAATGTTGTGTAAGTATGAGCGCGGATCTCTAACAGACTGAGGCTATAATATTGATAGACCCAAAGTAACATCCTGGAAAAAATGATTGACTGTTTCGGCTGACACCGTGCTATTAGAAACAGAAGGGTTCCCACGTTCACCTCGTAAGTCATTAACAATTTTCCAAGACTCTAGACTTATTTCTTGATTGGTTTATTTTACTTGAGTAGTATAAGTTTTTTGCCAGTTTCACTGTATCGCGGTAAATTTTGCGATATCTATTAAAGTAGGATATGAATCTGAAGTTGTCTAGGGCAAACTTTCTTATGGAGTGCAAACACCGAAGATTTTTACCAGAAATTAAGAGACCCCTGCTATACCAGGGTCTTCTCCTTTTTTCCCTAATTGTGATCATGGGGAAAGTTGACTCAAAAACATCCACTAAAGTTGAATGGAAATTCTCAAACGGATCACCGTTGTCAAGTATGATACCATTCCAGTCTATTGAATTACATTCTTTAAATTTACAGAAATTTTTTTTTCGCTTTTTTTTTCTTGAGGTACACTTTTTTTCACTTAGAAGAAAGGAACATAATACGGCCTCATGATCAGACAACCCAGCATTTACAATTCTACATGCAACCTGCGTTTCACAGAGCGTAGAGCTAACATAATCTAAAAGTGATGCTGAATTAGCAGTGATGCGAGTAGGTTGATCTACATGCAAACTTAAATTAAAAGATTTCAGCACTCTATATATATCGGCAAATAATTGTTAGAGAGAAAGAGAGTTATTGCAGTCTAAAAACCGGAGGATCCTTAGACACAATACATTAACCTAAGTTTTTGATATTGAGGAATTGAGAAAATACACTTGGTTGGAATTTTTGTTTAGAAATATTTTTGTTTGGTACCGTAATAATAATATCACAAATACTGTATCAAATATTATAAAAAACGATGTGATAAATTGTCCCAATTTATTTGTATTTATATCGCGATAATCAAAGAGAGTAAAAAATCATAGACTTACAATCATAGTAAAATTAATTACAATAAGGAACCATTAGCATTACTATTAACTATTACGTAGTGTTGTTCTGAATGACAAGTGGAGGACGGTGTTTATCTACGGATATTAATTATCAGCAAGATCATAGAACATCGGGGATCAAAGAAGCCACGGAACAATAATCTATGGTCGAAAATATCCAATATCTTAACAAATTGATTTTTTTCAAAAGACAATCGATACTGAGACTGAAGCTCGTACACTTAGTCAATAGGTATGCTGATCCTATAATTAATAATCAAAAATATGTTCAATATCTGATGGATCAGAAAGCACTACAGACTAACGGTTTGGTTCATAATCGGGGGACACTCCTATTTGCTATTGTAAATAGTATTAATTGTACAATTTAATATTTGGTAAATAAAACGTCTTTGTAGTTGTACTAAGGTTTTTAAAATAGCAATTAATACTTATCACCTTTAGTAGTGTTACTGATTTGGATATTTCTTTCACACCTATACAGGTCAATCTACTGTAGTTCGTCAGTCACAGTTCAGCATCAAATGCGTCACTACACAACTATGTTTTTGTAAGAAGAAAGATAGGATAGCAATTTACAATAATACTAAATTAAAAAGTAGCAAGTTTTTTTCGAATACTTCTAACATTTTGGAAAAAAACCGACTGTTAAAATTATTTTTAAGATCCGCTGATAAAGGACAAGGCCCAAATATTTGTACCCAGTTTTTTCTCTCGATTATTTGAGGAACTCCATTTTGATATTTGATACAAACATTGTCACTGTTGTGTCTCTTTACGAAATTTCAACTCTACTGACCGTCTTTTATTGGTTTGCTTTTGTTTCGTTCAAAATTACTAAAAACACTTTTCTACCTTTTTTCGAGAAGGCTTTTTTTATAGCCTCGACTTTCTGTCTAAGCTCGTTCACCTCAATTTAATCTAATTAAAATTGGTATCTTTCGAAAGCTTTTTTGGCGATCTTTACAAAAGAATTAGTTGATGAGATCCTTTTAATAACTATTGATTACATTCAGACCAAGATGTTTTGAAAAAAAAGTGCATAAACGAGTACACACAAAACGATTTTCAATAGATCGGATCTCTGAACAAAGTGAAGTCCCTCAATGACCCCAAGATCAGAATTCTCAGATTTTACATGGAGAGGTTTGTTGTCAATTGTGTAAACCAAGTTGATACAATCCCTTTGCCTTTTAAATGTCCTATGATGATTATATCGCTACGTTTATAATAGAAGAACGTCATAACTCAAAAAAACTGCATTTTGTAGATAAATCATAAAAGCAATTTATAATCTAACCTATTATTTATGTGAAAGACCGTCACAACTTGCACTTCATAACATTACCGACAGATGGCACAAGTGTCGTTTTACATGTGGGGACTTGTATCGCCCTCTCACTCACTCCGAGAGTGGAGTGGAGGCTATCAACTGACAGGCAAATTCGCATGAAGTACATTTGGCCCGGTCTGCACCGTGATGTTGCACTATGGTGCAAAACCTGCTTAGATTGCCAGCATGCCAAGGTTTCTAGGCATGTCAAATTTATTCCTGAACATTTTGTAACCCCTGATGGTTGTTTCGACCACGTACATATCGATCTGGTGGGCCCCTTGCCTCCAAGCAACGGCTTCCATTATATTTTGACAATGATTGATCGGTTCTCCCGTTGGGTAGAGGCCATTCCAATCCCGGATAAATCTGCCCAAACTGTTTCGCGGGCCTTTTATGATACATGGGTCTCTCGTTATGGGTCTCCCAAAGTTATTACCTCTGACCAGGGTCTTGAGTTTGAAGCCACCTTATTTAAAGCCTTACTTAGCCTTATTGGCACTCAACACATCCATACGACTGCTTACCACCCCGCGGCAAACGGAATGATCGAGCGTTGGCATCGTTGCCTTAAAGCCGCTTTGAAGTGTCACAATGACAAGAATTGGACGCGGACCTTATCCACGGTTCTTTTAGGGTTGCGCTGTCATGTTCGTGCTGACACCGAGGCATCGCCTGCCGAATTCTTGTTTGGCACGACACTTCGCATGCGAATTCTTTCTTGAAGGGGGTTTCGTGAGTTTATGCGACTCGTCAGGCCTGTTCCAGTCACACATAACCACAAGAGGCGCGCGTTTGTTTTTAAAAATTTATACGAATGCTCCCATATTTTCTTACGCAATGTTGTTGCGAAGGCACTCGAACGAACTTATTCCGGACCTTACAAGGTTGTTAAAAGACTGTCCGATAGGGTGTTTGATATCGATATCAACGGGAAAACGAAAAGCGTCTCGGTTGAGCTACTTAAGCCGGCATATCTCATGTCTGAAGACTTGTTAGCTGATACACTTGATAGCGACCCTCCTTTAACCACCCCTTCGAGTCTAGCTGGAACCCAGGACTCGAATGGTGCTGGCAATTCGCCAGTCACCTCATCCAGTTTGGCTGGAACCCACGACTTGGACGGTCCTGGCGATTTGCCAGTACCAATGGTTGAAAAGGTTTTAAAAACTTACGCTCGTAAAAAGCAAGTGAGATTTTCAAATATATAATTTTATTAATCTTTGCATATTATAGTGTTTGTAACTTTGTGTTATTCTAATGTTGCTAATGCATAATTTTATTAATCTTTGCATATTATATAATGTTTGTTACTTTGTTGAATTGTAACGTTCACACTAGGAGGGGAGTGTGTGGGGACTTGTATCGCCCTCTCACTCACTCCGAGAGTGGAGTGGAGGCTGTCAATTGTCAGGATGTATTCGATCCATTATGGCGGATTAGGTTGCACCTGAGTCGTGACAGAGACTGGTTGTAAAAGTCGTTGACTTCCACGTGTCTAAGCTATGTAGCTGTTTTCTTGTACGATTGGTACAATAAAGTATTGTTACCCGTTAACAAGTGTATTATTATGGTGTTTAAGAGTATAGGATCTCTCGTCTGGTGACTACAAAACCTACATACACTTCATCAGATTACTGATCGGTTATGCGGTAGAACCACAGTTCTTACTTAATTCGCAAGAGAGACTGCAAATGAGGAGGATTGTGCACATTCCGTAATAGAACGGCAAGTAAAGCGCTACTTAAAATCAAGCCCAATATATTTACCTAACGAGTACATAACTTTAATTCGAACTGCAAAAAAAAGTGGTGAGCCTTTTCAAGTAAAAAAGCTAAGTTTTAAGGATTTTTTTGATTTAAAACATTTAAATGGAAGGATAAGAAATTTCGTTGGACAGAATAAATTAAGCGACATCAGAATTCTTAAAATTGAAAAAAAATGATCCACTTACAGTTTTTTTATAAAACGTCGTATTTTCAGGAAGAAATTTCGGAAATGACGATCAAAGCAGTTTGAGGGTAAAAATATCACAGACTCTTGAATCTGCATACAAGTCTAAAATAAAAATTACTGAACGTAAGCGGTCAGATCTTCAAGATTTAGTAAATGATGCAGGCATTCCATCATGTTATGCAGATTTTTACAATAACCTATAATAAGTGCTATTTACTGTTTGTATCCTTATTACAAGTTTTGTACTTCCTTAATACAAAAAAAGACAAAGATTGTTTTTTATTTCAAATTTATTTCAGCGTCACAATATTAAAAAAGTTTAAATATTTTTCTTAAACAAAGTCACAATATGATATATGACGATAAAGTTAAAAAAAAAAATATTGAGGTCTAAAATCACAATAAAAGCATTTAATTTGTCTGCAAGGTTAAATTGTTACAAAAGAGTAAAAAAATCATTAATCTTTAAACCGCTATTTTGACAAATATTAATTTTTGGGTTATGACGTTCTTCTATAAACGGAGCGATATGTCCTATGAACTTATATTCAAGGTCATTTTAATCTTCACACACCTCTCAAAAAAACCCAACCCAACTCACAACTAAAAACTGTACATCATCTGCAAACATTAAGGTTTTACTATAGCGTTTTTCAATGTGTCCTGCCTCAGTAGGGGAGGTCGCAAGAGTTCGAGAGAACTGACAGCTTCAGAGGCCTAGAAAAATCAAGAATCCATAAAGGAAGAGCAGTAGCACGTACCAGTAAAAAGCTGCTGCGATCCCAACTTGGATACCATCATTGGAGGAAGGCATTGCTGGCAAATGACAGTGAAATACCAGGAAATTGAAGAACTTACTCTAGATGAAGAATATAAGCCAATATTTGCCAAGATTGACTATACCTGCCAAAAGTTGAGGAGAATTTTGAAACTAAACATTAGTCAACGTTTCAAAAACTGAAAACTTCACACACAAGCAAGACAGATCCATTCTCCTCGAACTAAAAAACTGTAATCACCGTATACGAGAGAACCCTGTGCAATTCTGAGGAAAAGGTATTAAGCAAAGGTATTATCAATTTTGCGATCTCATCAAAGCCATCGGTTCGGGATGTTATCACTTCTATGGAGTCTACCTCAGGTAGAATCGACGAATTTTGCTATGAGATAAGAAGTACTCTGGACCAATTGGTAAGGAACAACAACTATCAAAAACGAATATCTATAGATAGGAACTGACTACACTCTGAGGGATGAATTTGTAAACATTTTGTGTAAATATTTAGTCAAAATATAAGGCATGCTAGTATATTATCGTTTCTTAGTTAAGTGAACTAATCCGAACAATTTATTGTAAGATGATGAGTTTCGAAAAGAATAGGATCGCACTAGTATATAGATAAAAAAAAATGGAAATAAATAAACAGCTTTTTTAATTATAAATCTAACAACACTCATATTGAATTTTCAAATATAAACGGGAAAATTATTAAAAAACAAAAAGAAATAGTTGATAACTTGTGTGAATAATTTACATTTTTCACAGGTTGTTGAGAACATTGGTACTCAGTTAAACAAATAAATTTACGTTATAAAAGATGACTTACACTCTGTTAAATACTGACCAATCAACGTAAACGCGGTTCGGGAAATTTTATTAGAATTAACACGTAACTCTTCTCCAGGTGGCGCAGAAGAATATAAAGAAGAATTTAGAAGGAGAAGAACAGGGCTCTTAAAAAATAATCTGCTTATCTCTCTAATGCATTGCGGATCAAAATCACACCATATCAAAGCAAGCCACCAAATTTCCACGAGCTTTCTAAAATACCAAAAGAAGGGATGTCTTCACGATCTATCACTAGTCCCAGGGATTCGCCAACATCGAAACTTGCCAAATTCATGTTGAGCATCAGCCAACCACTACAAGGAAACACGGACTTTTTGTAGGAAACTCCTTCAGGCCACCAAAGTTAGACCAACTGAGAGCTATTTTTGATGTTGAGAGCATTTATTCAAATGAGCCCATCAGAGAATCCCTTAAAAGTATACTGGAAAGACTCAGATATAACGCAACACTTGCAGAATGCACTGGAGTGCCACTGGAGGAAGTGATGGACCTTTTGGAAATTTGTCTGGGTAATTCCTACTTTCAATTCAAAGATTTTTTATGCCCAGGTCGAAGGACTTCCAATAGGCTCGTCGTTGTCTCTAGTGGTAGTCAACATATACATAAATTCGAAGAGCACGCTCTTCAGCAGGACAGCTCAATCCAAACCCAAGGTATGGCTTTGATGTATTGATGACACATTTATTATTTGTGACACAAGCGATACAGAGCTAGCAAACTTTCTGGAGCACATTAAATAACATTAGGCACCAGCATCAAGTTCACCATGCAGTCGTAAACTGAGTCAGCATTGGACAACAATTGCACAACAATGGCCATCTAAGGGCATCAGTCTATCGCAAACCAACACACACAGAATAATACCTATACTACAATTCCAATAATCCTGGTTTAACAAAGCTGGGAATCATTTAAATCTTGTAGGGAAGTCACAAAATGACACAAGAATGTTGCAAGGAAATAGAAAACATCATCAAAGACTTACATCAGAACGGGCATCCAAGCAAACTAATAAACACAACTATTAGGAAAACAGCAGAGGCAACAAAGAAAAAAACCACAGTAACTGGAGGATCATACAGAATTTTTAACACTTCCGTACATCAAAGGAACTTCGGAGAAAATCAGGAGAATTGCCAGAAAATTTAACATCAAGACTGCCTTCACTTCGAAGACATCCATGCGAGGTTTAGTTTCGAAGACCAAACCAGAATGCCTATTAGACACCAAGAACTGCGTTTACCAACTCTCTCGTGAATGTGAAGAAAGATTATATTTGACTATTTTATAAATATCTACCGTAGTATCAAAACATCTAACATCTTCAGAAACATTGTAGTGCTAATTTTAAATCTGTATTAGGATTATATTAAGAGCATTATTTTTTATTTAAGGAATGTCAATTGCAAAGAATATTTTTTATGACGAAAAGGGTTTGAGTTATTAGAAAGTTGGAATATCTCAGTATATGCAGAGGTAGTTTTAGGGCCTTAAATGTTTTTGCTTCATATATTTATGTTCCTGGTTAAGGAAGAGGATAAGTTTTAAAGTCTTAATATAGACAGATATAAATGAAATTAAAAATGTTATAGGCCTTATACTTTGAATGTCTTTCTAAAATATAGTTTTTCATTTTTATTATGTTTTTCATTTTGACAAATTATGTATCCTGTATGTAATTTAAAAATTTAAAAAAAATTATTATTTTTAGCATCCATGTCCAGAACAGCAGTCCAGCTTCCTCTCACGTTTACTGTTCGCATGGTTCGATCGTATGACGTGGAAAGGATTCAGAAAACCCTTGGAAGAAGACGATCTGTGGGATTTAAATCCTGATGATTCCGCTGCGGAAATCGTGCCGATATTTGAAAGACATTGGAGGCGAACTATTAGTAAATGCGAAAGGTAATTCCTCTAAATATTTCCCTATAACTTAAGTATAGATATAGTTATGGGATTATTTCTCATTATAAAACATAATGGGAATTATTTATGTTACATCTGAGGATGTCGGTTTTAAGTGAAGCCGCTATGGTTATATCAGTAAGAGATACGATGTCAGTTAAATTAAAAAAAACGCGCTTTTGTGCTCAATAAAGCTACATTTTTAATTCGTTCCCAACATACAAGTTGACCCAAATACTAGGGTGACCATTGGGATCGAGGAAACCGTAAAAGGTCGTTTTGAATTTGGGGAAAGTTGCGTAATTTGATGCTTATTAAATTTCTAATATCGCTGAATGAATTCGGTAAAAACCCAATATACGCCCTAAAAACCCAATATAACCCAATATAAGTTTTTATTTTTTTCTGACGTTGTTAAAAACCGTAGGAAAAAAATCAGTAGTTGTTGATGGCTGCTAAAAGACGAAAAGCCGTATGATCAATTTTAGATTATGAGTAAGTAAGATGACGGAAGATAATTTGTCCCAAAGGATTTTTAGTTTTTTTTTTTTTGGATATCCCCGGAAATATTCGGATTTTTTCAAAATTCTTAATTTAGTCGAGAGCAGAGAGATTGAGAGAGCAGAGATTTGTGCCAAAGTGTGTTGTTCAAGAGACTGGTGATGTGAGAGAACGATATACTGGTCCATCAAGAACAACAGAACTTAAACTTGATACATTTATAGATAACAATTAGCTGAACAATATTTTAGGAGTTTCCATAGCCTGCGCAATCCCCTTACCGAGCACGTTTGGGATATGTTGAAACGTGGTATTTTAAATAAAGTAATAGTGTTCCAAGCGAGAGAACAATGGCTTGACTGTATGCAAGAGCACTGGCTGCAAATTGAGAAAAATGACATGATGAGAAAAATGACAATTTAACAACAGGGGTATTTCTTAAATTAGTATTTTGAATTTTCGATATTTTACTTCTTTAAATTGTCATACATTTTTAATCCCTCAGTATACTAGGATGAACTTTTCTGCTTTTTTCTGTTTTTTTTTGGATAAATTAATGTTCAGGAGTTTTTCCGAAATGAATTCAGATATAGTGAAGAAATTGTCAATACTTACATTGGATTCGTAGATTAAGGTGAAATGAAAATCCTGCAGTCTTCCTCTACTTATTTATTAAACATGATTCTGTTTCTTAAAATTCCCGACATGTTTGGGACACAGTGGTGTTTATTATCAGGGGATAAAAAGTTTAAAATTGGTATCAGTTATACGTCCCAGGGCTGGATTCCATATCAAAATTTCTCTATTTATTATTATTGTTTTTTTAAAAATTTTAAAACTTACTGTGTTAACCACCACTGTGTCCGAAACATGTCGGGAATTTTAAGATACTGAATCATGTTTAATAAATAAGTGGAGGGAGACTGTAGGATTTTCATCTTATCTGAATTCAGACATGTTTAATTTCAATATTTTGTAAATAAATTCCCAAATTTTTATTTCATTGTCTTTTATTACCTTTGTCCCTAGATCATTTTGATGTATAAACGGTATTTTACATTACACAACTTTGCCTGAATTTAAACGACAACTTTGTATCTGTTACGGTTTTCCGAATTGGTCGAATTCCGAAATCCGAATGGTCACCCTCGAACTTTTATACAAGAGACAGTATATACAAGGGAAAATGTTGAAAAATACCTAAAATTTAATCTAATAAAAAACTAGAAAACTATCAATCATAGCAGAACAGTATTTTCATTATTCAACAGTATTTTCTCATCTACAAAATGGGCTTCTTAATAATCTCATTTTTATTCTTTTAGATATTGATAATAATTTATATTTTTTTTATATACGTACCTGGATTCTTAATTTAGATGTATAGTTAATCCAAAGAGTTTGTTATTTGTACACCCTAATTTTAAATGTATATTTTTTATAAAAAAAGCAAAACCAATAAATGTTATCTTGATTTTATATGGTAATAAAGTTTAATAATAAAAGAACTTTTTATTTTCAAGTATAATTTATTTATGTTGTTAGAGGAAAAAAATAATTGGAATGTTTTTAGAAAAATATTAAAATAAAAAGTATTCGTAAATTTTTGTTTTAATAACGCTTTGGAGACGACAAGGCATCGACAGAACTAAACTTTCGGTAACATCTAAAGGAATTACATTAGATTCCTCAGAAAGAACATCTCGCAATTGTTGTTTGTTCGAAGTTGTGTGTTTTCGGATTTGTTTCTCCAAATGATATCAAAGATGTTCAATCGAATTGATGTCCGGTGACGGAAGAGAAGTTTTCAGTACATGAGGAACGTTATATAATAACGATTCCTGAGTCAGTTTCGACGAATGTTTAGGATCATTATCTTGCTAGAACCAATAATCTCAAGTCCTAAATGCACTGCACTTTGTTCAAGATTTATACTTAACCCATACATGAAACATCCTACTTCATGCATAAGAAACACATAAGTTTTTTATTAAACATTTGTTTAGTGTACTTCAAATAAGCAGGCAAATGTGGAAAAAAAACTTGAAATGTATACCTTTGAAAAAAAGAACAGTCCCTTATGAGGGACATTATGCTAAAAATAACGAAATAAAAATTCTGAAAATATTCTGATAATCAACAAAAAATGTATTCTTTGATATGTCTATTTAGTGTGATAAGCCTTGAAACATATTTTGGGGTGTAAGCCCGCATTACATTTTACGCAAACAAAATTTGCCTTTTTTTGCAAAATGCACACCTATCAGTCTCAGAATATTCCACCAAATGATTGATATTATCAAGTCTAACATCCAGCGGTAAGGTTGGTCTTAATTTCCCTTTTACAGACTTTACGCCATATGAATGCAGCAAAGCTAGGGCTATGTTTCTTCGAAATATAACTAAAGAAGAACTTATTGGATGCTCAGGGTGAATTATTCCCATAAGTAGCCACGCATTTACTATGGACACATCAAAAAGATAGGCAAAAATTGGCCACCACCATTTTTTTTGTCTTATTCGGGTCCTATAGTTGGCAACCATGTTGTCTAATTTATTTAACCCACCCATCCCTCTATTATAATTATATATTATGCCTGGCTGTGGAACATTTACCTTAGAATTAGCTTCTCTGCAGTAGCGTGGAGCTGTTTTGTTTGCAGATACGTCAAAATTTGAAGCAGCTGCTACAACTTTGTTGTCCTTCTATTGAACAACTACAATATCTTGACATGCAGACTTATGACAGGAGCCTCTTTTCTTCTTTTTTCAGTTTTCCATTCTTGCTTTGACCTGAGTGGGCTATTTTCTAGTCAATTTTCATGTAAAGTACCTGTGACACAGTAACCATCCTGAGACAATCGACTAAGTAATTTTAACGAAGTAAAATAATTATCAAAGTTAAATTGATAGCCTTCATTTGGTGGTATTTTAGCTTGTTGAATTAGGGATAAGAAAACGTGGCCTCCTATTCCATATTCTTTATTCTCGGAATAAGTTAAATTATTTTGTTTGCCCATATAAATATCAAAAGCTAAAAGATACCCATTGCTGGTACAAAGAGCCCAGTTTTTGAACCCAAATCTTATGGGCTTCCCCCTAATAAATTGTTTCGCATAATGTTTTCCATAATAAGGAGTCATGCTCTCATCAATACTTAGTTTTTTCAGCAAGACTTCCGTACTACCTATAATTTTCATTTAGCCGCCCAATAACCGGTCGAAGCTTATAAAGTCTATCATCCTTATCTATTTTGGAATTATCGTTCATATGCAAATTCCGTAATATTGTCTCAAAACGGTTGAGGCGAATACTTTCTGCTAATATTTTTGGAATATCATCATTAGCTCCCCAATACATTCGTTTGTTTAGATATTTAGCATACCCAGAAAGAGCTAAAGCACCGAGTACAACATACTGTTCGTCATGACATAGATTTAAATTTAAATTTTTTTGAGATGCATACAGATTTGTTTGGGTAACAATATGTTCACACATCGTTGCATCAAAAAAAAGTTGAAAAAATTTTAGTGGGGAAGTAATATTCACTATATCAGCTGGTGGCTGCTCGGGGACACACGTGGAATTTATAATAAAAGACGGCTCTTCGATATTCCAATTCCGTAATATTTGAGTTGATTTTCCAAGCTTTTTTTTCTTTGTTGAGGTTTCTGCTTGTGTTTTAGTTTTTTTTACAAAATGAGAAAGGGGAACGTGTGTATAAACTAGGGTCCATGCTGTTTTCCTAATACAAATTAAAATACAATATGGCACTGGAGTACGACTAGCTCGTTCAAAGTTCGTCAACAGACTACCGAAGTAAATAAAAACAATATTTTAATGTCTCTTCCTGCAAGTCGACAAGCAGGGTTGCCATATTTTAGAGAGTCCCTTATGGGGGACTATATGCACTAATGGGTTAATATGTCGCGATACACAAATCTGCCCATTGTTCCGTCGATAAAATGCAGATTTCTAACTCCTCCAGCAGCCATACAACCCCAAATCATCTGACCACCATGCTTTATGGTTGGTTTTAAATACCGCTATTTTATTCCGTCACCTGGTATTTTCGAAACATATTTGCGTCCGTCAGAACCGAAAATGTTATATTTGCTTTCGTCAGCAAAAATAACTTTTCTCTAGATGTCAATAGTCTTACTTACTCTTGAGCAAATTTTCACCTTTTTTGTTGCTTAACTTTACTAATCCGAGGTTTTTTCTTGCTATTCTGTCATGAAATCGTGCTTTCTTAATAACATTTCTAATATTTGAGGGTGTTACGCCAGTAGTTAATTCAAGTTATTAAATTAAGTTACTGCATTTTTTCGCACGATAAATTATTTATTACGACCGGAATTGTTTTAACTATTTTTATTTCCAGCAAGCGAGCTGTGAATGAAGAACAACTAAAAAAAAATTGTCAAACGATTATTTATTTAGTTGTACAAATACTTTTTGCTTACTTGCTGCTTTAATTTTCAGCATATTGATAATGTTTAGGCCTTAAATAAAACACATAGGTTCTGGGAGTTGAATTAAAAATTATGTAATTATAATTTGTACATATACGCAAATATTTTTCTAATGTGTAATTTTTATTCTCTTATAGTTCTCTATATTTAAGCTTAATTTACCAATATTTTAAGTTTGGATATAGTTTTTGGATCAACTGTATATTAAATAAATTTCTATTCTCTTTTAAGTATTCCCGAAAGAATTTGGACCACAGTACTAGAGGGCTCTTTTTTGTACGAACCGTTGGAAAAAATACTTGAGTCGTACATAATTTTAAAGTAATTACAAATTCATAAATAATAGTTTCAAATTCCATTTATAGTTTTTTAGTTATTAATTATAGACATTTTTAAAAATTGTCAGTGTATATCGGAAACGAATGAAAATTTGGCACATCGTATCTCTTACTTCGTTTCCGAAATATCTATAGTGATATCTCTTAAAACAGACACCCCCTAAAATATTATATATTTTGTTAGTAACATCTTTTTTTTTTTAAAAGAATACCTGTGCATGCTAGAGCCCAATTCAAAGGCGACACAGGACAAATTGACTTCGTTCAAAGTAAGAAAAAAGAAGCCTCGGTGATGCCAGCATTAATCAAATCTTTCGGCGGTATGTTTCTATTTGGATCCAGTTTAAAATTGTTTCAAGATATGCTTACGTTTATCAGTCCACAGATATTAGGGTAAGTGCAATTTCTAAAATGTAAAAACGTCAATAATCATAAAAACTGTTTATTCTTTTAGCTTAATCATTACCTACCTGAGAGATAGAGAGGGGAATATTTACACATGGCGTGGTCCCTTTTACGCTGTATTAATGTTTGCTGTCGCTACTATTCAAACTCTATTTTTAGCCCAATATTTTCATAGAATGTTTATTGTTGGTATGAGAATTAGGACAGCGCTAGTGTCGACAATTTATAGAAAATCCCTAAAGATCTCGAATAAAGCTCGAAAGGAAAGAACTGCAGGTAAAATATATGCTTTTACTCGTTCAAAAAATTTTTACTGTACTTTTCATCCTCAGAATAAACAATGAGAATATATTTTTAAAACCGACCTAGTGTGTTGTTTGACCATGCCAAAAGCTTTTTCATAGTCTGTCTTGTATTATTAATTTATCTTGTTCCGTCATTTTTGCTAATCCATTAATGCTTGATGTTACAAATATATTTTCAAAAAGCTTTTGATAGGATTGACTACTATATTTTATTGAATAAATTGAATCGCTGTAGCCTTTGATCCAGGCTAATTAATTTATTTCATTCGTACCTACTTGGAAGCTGGCAGTTTGTGTAATATGGGTGCTTTAGATCAAAATTCTTTAATGGTAGTCTTATTCTGACTGTACCTCAAGTTTTAAGAAGATAGACATCAAAAATACTCATTACTTACAACTACTCTATTAACAACACCATCTTGAGCAGACTTGGTCAAATTACTGATCAGATGCTGAAGGTATAGTCTATTTAAAATGAATTCGAACGGCGCTAAAATTGGAACGGTCAAGAATCCACAAGGTACTACAAAAAATAAACAAAATATATGCAAGCCGTCCTGGTATACTTTAGGCTGTCTGGCCACGGAATCACCAGGCTCCGGACCGTTCAACGATCAATTATTTGGCAGAGAGAGACACGCCGATGAGAGCGCAATATCGTGTAACAGACGAGGAAAAAGACTGCGAAGTCGAGCTCGAGGGTTTGATTGTTGGACGGGCCGTGGTTTTACATGTGCGGGCGGCTGGGGATGATATTTTATTTCTAATTTCTATTATTTTATATTTCAATATCTGTTTGCCAGGTACTTAAAAGCTGTTTTTTGTTCTGTTTTGCTGTTGTTGTTGTTGTTGCTGTGTTGCTGTTTTTGTTGCTAAATACGTTTTTGTGTCGTTAATTTTCGTAAATTATACGTTCAAGATGGCATTGTGGAGACCCTTTGATGTGTTAGATAACGAAGCTGAAGGCCGGAACATAACGAATTTTTAAATAAAGACCTACATGTTCAATCACAGCGGCTAATATTAAATATTTTTAATTGGTTGAAAAGTGAAATGCCTGAAGCCTCACAAAATCAAATTTTAACAAGAATTTGTGAGCTTACTAAGCTGGCTCGTACCACCGTTTACAGTGTGATAAAAGCAGGAAATGTCATTGATCATTCTGTAAAACGAAAAAAATGTGATAAAAAACTTAGAAAATTTGATGATAGCGACAAAAAAGTTATTCGTCGATCTATTTATCAATTTTATAGTGAAAACAAAGTTCCATCATTAGAAGACATTTAAAGAAAGCTACTAACGGATTATCCCGACTACAAATATAAAAGTCTTGCTACATTACGTTGTGTATTAGTAGAATGTGGATTTAAATATAAAAAGTTAGATAAAAGGATGGTTATTATGGAATCGCCTCGAACTGTAACATGGCGACAGGAATATTTAGAAAAAATAAAGGAATACCGTCAATTAAACAGGAACATGGTTTACCTAGATGAAACTTGGTATGATACTCATGATGTTAAGTATGGTTGGGTGGACGACACTAAAAAGTGCTCACTAAGTGGACCAAGTTCTCGCGGTAAACGTGTTATAATTTTACACGCAGGTGGTGATAACGGCTTCATCCCCAATGCGTTGTTGTTGTCGGCCAAAAATATAAAGGATTCGTCGGCTGATTACCATGAGGACGGGGCAGCCAATCTATTTGAAAAATGGTTTGCTGAGCAATTGATTCCCAATTTACCTGAAAACTCGGTGATTGTGATGGACATCGCGTCGTACCATTCGCGTTTACATTAAAAAATCCTAAATAATTCTACAAAAAACGATGAAATTTTTAAATTTATGAAAAGCAAAAATATGAGCATTCCACAAAAAGCCACAAAAAAAATTTATTAGAATCCATAAAAAATGAAAATTTTAAAAAAGAATACGTTATCGATAAACTCTGCTAGGCAAATGGCCACACCGTATTACGTCTACCGCCGTACTACTGTATTTTTAATCCCATAGAGATTATTTGGGCTACTTTAAAGGACCGAATTAGAAAATATAATCAATCTCCAACTAACGATACTTTCGTATTAGAAACTATAAGGGCAGTTGTAGAAGAAATTAATAAAACAGACATATGGAGGAATTGTGTTCGGAGTGTTATTGAAAAAGAGAATGAGTATGGTATTTTACCTCATGTTAACCCCATTATTATAAATCCAAGTTTGGACTCCAGTTCCGAAGATATAAAAAACTCAAACAGTGATTATGAGTTTTTTTTATAAACATTTTAATTACTAAGTATAATAAATAATAATAAATATAATAAGTTTATAAATTCTCGTATAAATCATTTGAATTACATTATCCATACATCGCTTACTTTTACTGAATATAACTAGTTTTTATCTATACAGGGTACCTGTTCAAATTTAAGTTCAATATGTTATAACAAAACTACTAAAAAAAGTATATAAAATATTAGCTAAATAATAAAACATGCGTAACATTACAGGCAATAACTATCCTAAAATAGAGTGATTTAAATAATTAAAATTTAATTTAATTAAAATGTTAATAAATATAACCAATTAATGGATTTTTAAAATATTTTTAGAAATAATAGCTCTCTATTTTTTGCACGCCTATGCTTTATAAAGAAGATGCCGCTTATTCATTGTGATTTGGTTTTTTTGCTGTTCGAATTCATTTTAAATAGACTATATCACCTTTCATTGGAATATTAATTGGGTTAAAATTGGAGTATTACTGCATCATGTGGATCAAATTTACTAGTGCTACATTCATTTGATTGAGCCTGTTCAGCGCAGTTGTGCTCCTTTGCCTATAGATAGATTTGAGATAACCTGTAAGGGGTTTTGACCTTTATTAAGTTCTTATATGGGTTATTTAATGGTTAATGAACAGTCCCATACTTTCTCTTTTGTATTTTTTTTCTTGGTCACTAGGCTTAAAACTAAATACCCACAAACCTCATTCTCACCAAGGCCTCACTCCAATATGTTGTTAAAAATCACCTTTATATGTAATGTGCTATATATTAAATAAAGTTTTTCATTTGTGCGGCATAAGTGTTTCTTCAATAAATGCGATTGTTGGTGCTTTAATCAATATGTTATCGTGACTTTGATTAGTGGTTATTGCGGTTGATTGTGTTTACAACTTAAATTTTCACTTATATATAGTTGTTGGAGTTTTTTCTATTTGTTTTGGCTAAGTTTAGTTTAATTATTTTTTAAATTAACATGTAATATTTAACCTGTTGGAAATAAAAGCTTAAATAAAAGTGAAAATTGTATAACCATAGAATAATTGCAACACATTGTATATAAAAAGTACTATGTCTTTAATTCAATTTGATTTTCTAACATTAATAATACTTAATAAAAAATTATTTTAATTATATTCAAAATAGAAATTTTACATTTAAGTAAAAGGATTCAGACTGGATGGCATAATTTTTCAATTTAAATGTG
Source organism: Anthonomus grandis grandis (assembly GCF_022605725.1). Lineage (NCBI taxonomy): Eukaryota > Metazoa > Arthropoda > Insecta > Coleoptera > Curculionidae > Anthonomus > Anthonomus grandis. The sequence continues at coordinate 7,170,359 of NC_065562.1, forward strand.
TTTCCACAAAAATCGAGGGGAGATAAATCTCTATCAGAGGCGTTTCAAAAGATTTTCAGTGTATCTTTTAATAAAACAACACTATATACCGTTTTAGTCACCATTGTAAGAGTATCTAGGCTATCACCCACACTCAGATCATTGCTGTCATCTGCATATTACCTTTATACTTTATACAAAACTAAAAAGCATGGAAAAAATCTATAAATTATCCCAGAATCTGCTTGCCTTTGTCAGTTACAACCTGGTTTTGAAATAAGCAGTAAAGTTTGTAAAAAGTTATATTTTACAAATTTATATTTTGTAAAATAATGACGGGGAATAATATTCCATATATTAGACATATTATATAGATCCCATATATTAGATTCCATATATTAGATATATTATATTATATAGACATATTATGTCCAGTAAAATGGTATTAATTTTATAATTTTTGTTGACAACTAACTATGGACAAGAAAATTTATATTGAAATCACAGCCCAGTTGCAAACAAATTTTTTAAATTTTGATTTAATTACTGGACGTCACCGAATTTTTATTAAGTTTAAACTTTTACTCAAGTTAAAAATATTAGAATTACGAGAAAAAAAAAGGAAAATGAAAAGTGATATACAGCTGAAACAATAACCTGTAATATTGAAGAACCTCTTGTAAATTTTTATGTAATTAGACTAAATTGCTTTGATAGAAAACCCTTCTATCTACCAATATAAAACAAAATGGTCTAAGGGACAAACGTATTAAAAGACAAGTAATCGCAAATTTAGAAACACGCCTTTTCACCACACTTGAGACCCGTCAACTTCTTGAATGGCTTGCAAGTGAGGCTCGCGAATCAGGACGTAAACCAAACCTTTATCAATAAAAAGGATGCATGCCTATTCACGCTCGTGCCAATTCTTACTTTAAAGCAAATGTCCAACAAATAATTAACGCAATTTACCTTGAAAAAAAATCTAAAAATAAATCGGCTTTTTTTGTTATCCCTTAGACAATTTTGACGTGTGTAATAAATATGTCAATAAGTAAGTGTAAGAGAATAAGTTTGAATAAAACAATTTGATTCAAATTCTACGTACTTAGCTGGTGTTTGGAAAAAGATATGGAGCCTCTAGGCAGATACCAAAAGTTGCTATAGCAGTAAAAATAAAATCCAGAAATAAACAAGAAATATCAAAACCATATTTTCATAAAATTGGAAACCAGAAAAAAAATCTAAAAGAGAAGTACCTCTCTTAGTAACAGAAATATACTACGCGGTCCAGTTACCTCAGACTGAGGATTTTCAGACTATGAGTGCTTTTGTATTAAATATGCCTCATATTTAATACAAAAAGCGATAAACTTCCTTTACAAGGGGTGAAAATTTCAAACATTTTCAATTTCAACTTAGTGCAATCTTCTACCAAAAAAATCCTGGGGGTCCAATCTCCAACCGTTATTAAGTGTACACTGTTCACACTTGATACAGATATAGATTGTTGGAGATACACACCAACCGAAACGTCGTGTTTAATTAAAAAAATAAAGGCATTGCAAGTTATTACTACTGGTATTATCTGTTGTAGCATCTTTATAACATCGAAGCCATCTGCTAATAGGATGATTAATTAATAGCAAAAGGATTGTCATCTCCAAATCTTAAATGTATTAGGCTTTCTATATTAGGCTTTCACCATTTATATTTAACGAACTCCTCTATTTATTTGTTGTTGTGTAAATTTTATTTGCTGCGTCCGGTTTTATGATATCGAAGGTCGGTTCTAGAGTTTAACAACTGATGGTTTATAGTGTCAAAGGCTTTTTCGAAGTCCACGAATATCAGGACCAATGGTTTACTGTATTCAATGTAATTTTCTATTAAATTCTTTAGGCAAGATGGAGATGTCATAACCTGCACTCGAAGAAAAATCATTGTAAAATCAAAAAAAAAAATAATGATTCAACTAAAATCCAATATGTTTTTGCTTCATTAGTGTTTGTATTTAAATTAATAACAGGTTTAATGATTTTAAACGCATTTTTAAAGTAAGCATGCTCATAGTCATTCTAATTGGTTAATCCTATTAAAACGTCACACTGTGGTATTTGAAGTAAATAAATATCATTAAGCAATTGAAATGACCTATCTATTTCAATGAACATGAAACACTGTTATTTTTATAATAGTTCTGTATAGATTTAAATGCCGATAATAACATTTTAAAAGTAAATTTGATTTGAAATAAAAATGCTATCCCTTTGATTTAAAGAGAAAATGATTTTACTTCCTTGGCTTTCCTTTTGTTTTTAAATTACGTTTTTTTGTTTTAAAATACGTTCCTTTTATTTCAAAACTTACAGCAATATTATAAGTTGTTTGTAAGTTTAAATCAAATTGTTTTCTTTATGAATTAAAATGAACTTTTTATTAATATATTAGTATTTTACTTACTGTTTAAAGTTTAAGCCGACTTTAATTCAAGCGCATTAGTACTGACATTTTAAATAAAATCAACATTAAATTTATAACAAAAATATATATTTTAATAATTTTGCATATACAAAAATAAGGTAAACCTATAATAACATCAGTCTAAAAAATAATCAAAACAAGATTGAACTCTAAACTAAAAAACAAAAACAATGAGACGTATCCATCAGTCTTTCACTGGGATACACAAATCTAGTAAGTTGAAAAGTAAATAACAAATAAGTATTCTTTTTTGTCGACAAATATTTAGTGTACTACGACACAATTTTTTTAAAATATAAATTATCTTATATTTATATCGGCGTATCTTATAGCACAGATATAACTAGCTAACGCAACAGATAAATATTCGAATAGCAAAGCTTGTCCCCCGTAAAATCGACGGTCGCACCTGACCGAAACTCGAGCGCCTAATAAAATATACTGAAATGCGGCGCAGCGATGCCGTATGTTATAATAAATCCGCATTTAATACAAAAAGCCTGTGTAAGAAAACCATTTATATATATTTCAATAAAGTACATGGAGTATTTACAAAAGAAAAACAAAATTATATATCGTGTATAGTTTCTTAGAATAGGAGGTATATAAAAGCACATTATAATACATACAAAACTATAAATTACTACCTATTTAATACAAACTTATGGGCAAAATAACAGAAGAGGCACAATAAATCTTTTAGCATGGTGGTTTAGTAAGTGTTCAAAATTTAAGTAAGTGATCATTTTATATTAAGTAAAGACGTAAAGATGATATGCTGAATCAAAGAAAGCAAATTTTGTTTTATATTTATTAACCTACCTAACATTTTATTTACTATTACTTTGGCATGCGTTACGAAAATATTTTTAAAGCTAAGAACTACACTTAAAACCCTTGCAAAATTATAGTGTAAAGATAATCAAAAATATATTAAGGTTTTAACTTAAAACTAAAAATCGAATAATGACTTAAAAAATAAACAAGATTTGTGTAATATTATACTAAAGAAAGTATACAATAGGTTAATAATATGTCATACAAACAGTAATTGGCACCGAACTATACTAAATTATTAAATGTAATTGTATAGGGTGATTTAAGGTTTGAGGCACAATGTTTAACGGCAAAAGGTGATGTTGCAAAAAAAAGTTCATATAGTTACGTAGATCTGAAAATTGTTTCTTTTGGAAATACGCGGCGTAGCGAAAAAGTGTATATTTTAATTCAAGTTACAAAAAACGATACAAAAATTATAATTCACAAATGCCTTTAAAAAATAAACATTATTTCGTAATCTTAATGAGTTTGTTTTGTATAAAAATGACCGCCGAACGGATATGCATTTACATTTTTGTTGTGGAAATGCAAATTATAAATTATTATTTTTAGTCAAAAACAGTTTGGCTGGCAGAATAAAGCCAGAATGTTATTTTTGTTAGAAAATAACTGCAGATTACGGTAATAATTTTTAATTAAAAAAAAATCAGTGTATCGTTTTTTTTTGTGCAATTAAAATTGTTTTCTCTTTTAACACCCCTGTACTTTTAAATCGAACCATCTCTGAGCCTAGGTTAATGTAAATTTCTTTTCTTTTTGCAAGACCTAATAGTTGCCGTTAGAGTTTGTGCCTTTAACCTGAAATGCGCTGTATAATTTATTATTTTTTATTTATTATTTATGTTTTAAATTTTTAATTTTTTGGGTTTTATTGTGCAAATTTTTTCGGTTCCATTTACAAAATTTATATAAATTAGTATATACAAGTTTTGTTAACAAAAATACCTTATGCTCGTAACAATTATGATCAGATGGTCCCAACCATTTCATATTTTTAGTTAAAATTTTGTTTTTTTATTTTGGTACCCACAAATTCCTGATACTTAATTTTTTCAAACTCGTTTGCAAAAATGTACATACATTTTTCTACAACATTGGTAACATCTGCAGAAGAACTTATCAGATAGTTGTTTTCGTGGCCACCGTAATTCTTATTTAGTATAAATAGTTGGGATGGATCGGTTAAATAAGAATCAGATTTTAAAATAGAGGAACAATTTTTGCAATTAAATTTTTCCAAAACTTTCTATCTAACTAAGTATCCGGCATAATATGAATTTGCACACTCTTCCAAAGCATGGTATTTGATAATGGGCTCTTTGCCTTTAACTGTTGGAATGTCATTAATTTTTTCGGAATCTAAAATTTCAATATTATTTTTCGATGTTGTTTGGTGTGCCTCTTTTTTAGGGATATTATTTAAAATTAATTGTTTGTCGACATCATTCTCACAATTGGATAATTTTGAAGGAGTTAGTAAATCTGTTACACTTTTAATTCTAAAAAATAATCGAAAAGATCTGACCGTTTGGGTTAAGATTTTAACCACCGCTTTGTCCAGCTGAGGAAAAGAAATTTTCCAAAAAATCTTGGTTTAATCTGTTAGTTAATAAAAAAATATTTTCTTTTTTTTGGTCTGCATAAAGGATTTCTATGGCATTTATAGTTTGAACTAACCTTTTAAAATATGGTGGCTTACTTTTGGATATTTCGTTTAATTGTGTTTTTTTATTTAAAACCTCGCCAACTTTTATTATGGATTCAAAAACCTGTTTACCCTTTTGCAACACATCTATAACTAATGAGTTTTTAAAACTCACTCCACAGTTATAAGGATTTTTAGTATATAATCGTTTGCTATTAAGAGCATCAAATAAATTGTTCATGATGGTTATAAAATTTGAGGCTTTAAGATTTGTGCAGCCATAGTATTTGAGAATAATTGTAGTGCCAATTTGCAGGACATCTTTTTAAAGGCGTCAGGATTTATATGCTTATCTGTTACTTTTGGAAGCATTCTGGCTGATTGAGATGCTTTGTCAATTTCTTATATTTTTTTAATAACATCAAAGCAGATACTTTCATTTAAAAGTTCAAACCTTATTGAAGACTGCCAGTTATTCCTGACGCTTTTGAAAAGATGAGGGACATCATATAAAGAAATTATCTTTTTTTCTTTTAAATAAAAGTAAGGCTTTTCTGCCGTAACACTCAACAGTTTCATTGCGCCTCTATTATTGGTACCCTGATCACAAACCGTGGCCAGTGGTAAAAAGCTCATTTTGTCTAGAACAGTTAGAACGGCCAAAATAATATTTTTTAAGTTTTCTTTAGACTGCATTTTTTGAAAAAAATATCCTAGTGGAAATTTCCAGGAGGAATATATTCCAAATCACACGTTTCTTACCTCTTAATTGCATTTCAACAAAAGTGTTTGCCCGTGGAGATAACAAACTTAAAAGCGGTAAGGGCGACGACATTGCAAGTTTGGATTTTTGTATTTTTCTGTGTAATCTAAAAATTATTTTTTTTAAATTCTTATTCTTTTTAGTAACACGTGTAATTTTTCCATTAATTTTAATTTTCTTGGAGCCACAATTTTGTCTGGTAACGACCATAAATTGCTGACAAACTCGGATTCTACACTGTTATTATGTTTTCTTCGTTTTGTTGAAGAACTTTTTGGACTAAACTCGAGTAGTAATGTTTCCAGTTCTGCATATGTTCTTTTTGGAGTCAACACTTTTAAACTATCTGGGCAGTCAGTAGCAAAAGGACTGGTTTCATTAAGCGCATAGTTTCTGGGAACGGCATCTTTTTTCAGGTAAAACTGCTTGGATGTACGAAAGTCCTCACTCGTGAAGTGATCCATACAAAGGTATTTATTGCGTAGGGTTTCTTCGGAAAATGTAGCCAATTTAGCGTTTCCTATATAAAGCAAAGAAAAAATATTTTTGTATTTATAAATCCTAATATTATTAAAGTAAATTATTTGTTTACTTTTGGGATTCAAGGTAGCCAAAAGACAAGTAAAAGATAACTTTTTGCTTTTTTTTATTGTTTTTCATTTTTTGGAAAAGCATTGTTAATATTGAGAAAAAATAACGTTAAATTATTAAAGCAGTTTTAAAAATGCAAAAAATAAATATGGGGCCAATATGAATTTGATTGTAGTGGCCAAAACACGAAGCGTCGCGTGAAAACAAGATCTTCAAATCTTCATCCTAATTACCTTTTTTTTTAGTTATTTAGTATTGCAAAATTTGCTAAATTAGAGTTTTGTATTGGGACGGTAGTTCTAGACCGATTTTTGAGAAAAAATATATCAAAATATTGGGACAGAATTGCTGCTTTTAAAAAGTCTTTGTCTTATTTGGTTGCTACTAAAAAAATTAAGTAATTGCCAAAAAGTGGTTCAATAGGTTTTGGAAGACAAACAAAACAAAATAAAACAGCATCAAAGCTATATTTTTATATGGTTATTTAATCGTATATTGACAGATGCGTTAACGTGCTTATCCATGCCACCACTATTATATTTATCGTTTTAAATCAGTTTTAAATTATTTTAAATAATAATCTATCAACTATTGACTTGCATGTCATAATAATTATGGAATGGTATATCTTCTTTAAAAATATACTAAAATGATCTATTTAAAATTTAAAAAAATATTGGGGTAACTGTTGAACAATTTGAAATGTCAAAAAATACATTTTTTGGTCGTATAAGTACTCATGAGTTAATTGAGTTGTTATTATTGCTTAACCATTATATTTTTTTCTTAACTATTATTTAGTTTAGCAAAACGTAAGTAAAGGTAAATTTAAAAATAAAGTTTAATAGAAAAAAAAAATTAAGTTAAGTAAAATGGTAAAGGCGTTAATTCAATTTAGTTTAGTGCAAAAAAAAATCTTAATAAAGTAATGTCGGGAGTAATTATAAAATTTACTTACCAGAATTTATTTTCTATTTATCGCATAAATCCTTTCTTTTCACTGGAAACCTAAACATTCTAATTGAAGAGTTTCTTCGTGAATTTCGACAATTAAAATGTTCACATCTAGAACCACCAGGTCGTTTTTTTGGAAGAGTCTCCATCATTTTAATATAATGTTTTAATTGAAAAACATGGAATTTGGTAAATAATAAAAGTCTTAAATATTAAAAAACAACGCATTAACACAAATAAGAAACTCATTCGATCAGCGCAAAGCACTTAACCACAACGGCAAAGTCAAACTACCTTTAAGTCCCAAAAAGCGCCCTATTTATTTAAACTTTTACTCGGCTGACCGCGTTCTGCTGCCTGCTTCACCTAAACTTGACAACAAGGGCTGCGTAATTCCTCGATGGTCAGCCCGCTCAAAAAGCCGGCTGACATTTCGGAGCCCGCATTTTTACTATTGGAGTATTTACCTGTTGCGTTAGCTAGTTATATCTGTGTTTATAGTCTTTTACTGGTAAACTTCGATACACAAATCCAGTAAAAGTTTAAAAACAAACTAACAACTAAATATTCTTCTCTATCGACAAACGTTAAGTGTACCTTACAATATCATGGTATTATTGACAAATAAAAATATTTTTTACATTAACATAAGTATAATACAGACAGATAAATTAAGCTTCTGTACGTTACCCCGCAATCTAAAATAATGAATAAATTGTAAAAATAACATTGTTAAAATAGGTCTCAATAATATTTTCTTCATAATTACCTTTTAGTATTGGTAAAAGTTGCAATAGATTCCAGCTTTCTAGCAATGTTTGTAGCCGATCAAGGTCAACATCTGTTTCCTCTAATTTCTCAGCTGAACCCGCCTCTAGCAAAACTTGACGTGTTAAACCTAGGCTCGAATTATTTAGTTCATCAAGTGTCAAATTTAAGATAACAACGCCGCCTTTGGTGTTAACGCCGCCGTCGCCGGCTTCGTCGAAAACACCAGGTTCGGCGAGAATGCCGGGTTCAGTGTTATCGCCATTTGCCAGGATAATGCTTGGTGGCTCTGCCATATTATCGCTAAGGGAATATGTAACCGCCTTGCAAATTTCTCAATTCTCACGTGTTAACAATATTAAAGGACATTGTAAATACCTGTAAACTGTATGCACCACTTTTATTTACACTACACGCTCACGCGGACACCGGACACCATTGTCGAAATGCACATAGACGCCAACAGCGGCTTTCTGATATGCATGCTGACAGTCAGCGTTGACCAATGACCAGGATGGCGACTGCATCGAGTTTCTATTGGACAGTATTAGGTCACGCGGGTAAAATTCGCCGCAGTGTTTTTAAAATGTTAGCGAATCTTATAGAAACAATATCTTCTCGCTCTTAAAATAAAAATGTTCACATAAAATTAAAAGGATCTTATTGATATAAGCAGACGGGGAAAACATTTTCATATAATAAAGCATTGCTGTTTGATTCAAATGTGGTTCTTTTAAATCATATATCCGCTAATAATTGATTTAAAGGGAAATACTAGTAAACTTTTCAGAAAAGCAAATTAAAATAAAAATGTGTATATTTGATTGTATCGCCGCCCTGTTAATGTCAGAAGACAAGTAAACCAATTTAGCAATGCTGATTTATTTTAAATGTGGTTCTTTTAAATTATATGTGATAATATTTAATTTAAAAAGAAGTAATATTAGATATCAAAGAAAAGAAAATTCCCTTAATTTTAAATAATTACATTTTTATTATGTATTCAAATCAACATCATATCATTAGCGAACGTTTATGAAATAAATACTTCTAATTAATTAAATTAAGCAGATCAACTTAATTATTTTAACGTGATTTGTTGTGCAATTTAAAACGCATAAATTTTCTGAGTGTGGTCGAAACCCAGCATGTTTCCCCGGTCTGATAAAGGTTCAGTTTTTCTTTTAAGCTAATAATTCGAGTGAATGGCTTGTACGTAACATCAGTATAATCGACCATTATACCTTGTATTAATGTTTTTTAGGAGAAATTGTGAATCTCATGGCAGTGGACGCCCAAAAATTCATGGACATAACTGCTTACATCAATATGATTTGGTCAGCTCCGCTTCAGATCTGTTTAGCTATGTACTTCTTATGGCAAGAACTTGGTCCCTCAGTACTTGCAGGTTTAGCTGTGATGATAATTTTAATCCCAATAAATGGTTTTATTGCAAATAAGTCGAAAACGTTACAAATTAAGCAGATGAAAAACAAAGATGAAAGAGTCAAGCTTATGAACGAGCTTCTTGGAGGGATCAAGGTATTGAAACTCTATGCATGGGAGCCCAGTTTCGAAGCGCAAGTTTTGAAGATAAGGGATAAAGAAATAAAAGTTTTGAAAGAAGCTGCATATTTAAACGCAGGTACTTCGTTTATTTGGTCCTGCGCACCGTTTTTGGTAAGTGTTTTTTTTATTTATTTTTAGTTGCAATGTAATTTTACTTTTAATATCTTACCTTATTATTACAATGTAACAATATTTTTACAGGCAAAAATTTTATTAATCAAATACTTTTTATTTTTAATATAGTTGGATCAAGTGGAATGTAACCTTAAGGAATGAGAGCTATATTTAATGATTTTTTTTTCTGAGCTTGCGTGCTCTATATCTAGGCAACCCCATATTTTTTTAATTGTAAATTAAGTTTTCCAAAGAGGTTATTTTAAAAACCCTATATGTTAATATTTTTCTGAATCGTATTCCAGATTTTAATGGTTAATCCAAGGAGGCGGATCTCCGCGCTTCCCAATTGAGATAACGCGTACGCAAAATTGAACAATAACTGGGTTCGCCAAGTAGCCACCTCGGCACTGTTGGTTAGAAGTGCAGCTCGCTCTGATTGGGTACTCTGGCAGTGACAGTATTCTATCCTTGTAGTTAATATTACTGTTTGGCAAACAATAGCAAGTCAAAAGGTGGGTTGAGCCAATCAGAGTGAGAGACACTTCAACCAAACAACTTTGACTAACAGCGCCGATGTGGCTACCTTCTGAAACTAGTTATCGTTCATTTTTGGGTACAAACATTTAGCATACAGATCAGTCTCCATCCTGTAGTCTCCTTGGGTTAATCTAAAAAATATATAGTTTAAAAAAAAATTGTATTATGACCAGGCGAATTAACATTAAATTTAAATTATATTATATGGTAATATTATGTCCTTGCATCTATACAGGGTGAGTCTCCAGGAACCGCATCGATTGTTTGTGGGGAAACTTTAATTAGGAAAAGTCTGAAAATTTCACAGTATACAATCGATGGCAACTCGGCTAAAATATTTTCAAAAATCCGGTTATACCGGAAGTAGGTGTCAACTTTCTTTTTTTAAATGGAACACTATATATTATACATTAGAATCTAAATACTTTTTGTGTATAATGTTCTATATCTAAATTTTACCTTTTTTGACATTTAAGTTTTTATGTCCAAGATAACGTTTGCAGATACAATAATTATCAATTTTTCCTATAAGGAATCCTTTGTCATATTTTGTTCGGATTCCTTGCCGAGATGCCGATTGATCAAATGGCCGTTATGTGGAGGAATAGATCAGCCAGTGGAGAATTTTCTGGGTAGATTTCAAAGTTGTGCAATATGTTACGATAACGCTTACTTAGAAATTATTAAATGACATGTTTTATAATTAGAAGAATTCCAGTCTTTACCTATCAGTTAAATTGTCTTCATAAAAATATAAGGCCACGATGCTGTTATTTCTTATAGCACAATAAACATCAAATTACCAAGACTCTTGAGCGCACATTTGTGTCGCTCCATTTTCGCCCGTTTTCCGAATGCCGATTCAAGAATTGTCATTTTCCCGAATACTACTACTGTACCGCAGTCATTTTTTCCGAATGTTTATTTTCTCCAACAATTAATTTTTCTGCTGAACAATCCGAACGATCGTTTCCCTAAATACTTTTTTCTCGAAACCATTTTACCAAATGTTATTTCTCCCAAACAACTATTTTTCTCGAATAATAGTATTTTATCCCGTAATAAAATGTATTCACGGTTGAGTTGTATTATTCAATACTTCCATCCAATGATTATTATTTAAAGAAAAACGCCTAATCTACGAGAGTGGTCCGACAAGTACCCGACCTAATAAAGGAAATACACAAATTTTTGAACGCGGTGTTGAATAAATTCGATACCCTTTTATAATAAGAACTGTCTTGCTCCTCAAAAATAGTCATTAACTGCCGATATCACTTCTTCACCGTTGGAAAATCCTTGACTATCTGACTTCTCAGCTATTTTTTGAAGTTTGAAAACAGAAAATAATCAGACAGGGCTAAATCTGGGAAATAGGGTTGCTTGAGCTTTGATTCGTTAATTTTAACCATTGCAATAACGTATTTGTGAGCTGGTTTATAGATTGTGTACTTTCTAATACAGTGATATTTTTCAAACAACTACCGCTATCTCTAGGTCAGATTGGGTACTTCTGGGACGAAATCTTCTAGGGGGGTCACCTAGTAATTTCGGAAAATGGTGCTTCAGAAAAAAAAAATTGTGGTTCGAGAAAAAACATTCGGGACAATTGCAATTCGAGAAAATGGTCATTTGGAAAAACTGACATTCGGGAAAATGACTGGGAATCTCTACCAATAATGGAAATGTCGTCGATTAAAAATCTTATTTTTCATTAACTTTGCTTCATCCGTCAGATTTATTTATTTATCCGTTCAGAAAAAAAAACATTTTGACTGACAAAAACACTTTAAGATGCTGAACGATGGAAAAAACATATGGATGATGACTGGGATACGTCGGATTGTAATGCTACTTGTCTATAAATACGCATATAATATAGTAGATATATTTGGGTATGCCGCAAAATATCCCAAAATTGCAATTTCAATATTTTCATAATTAACTACTGATTTATTTTTCTGCACTCTTGCTCGCACGAATTCTTGAAATTTTGTATAATTTTTTACAGTACTTCGTTACATTCTTCGAAAATAATAAATACATTTAAATAATCTTCCTATGTGTAATTTGATCGTCTCGCCATAATTTATTATTGACAATTTACAAATGACAAGTAGTGACAATATTGCATTACTTTATTGCTTCCTAAAGCCACGCCAGCATGGCCAACTGATATAATTTAGAAACCCTATACGATAAAAAAATTATGAATTGCAAATATTTCATAAACTGACAATTTTCGAAATATACACAAAAAGTATTTAAATTCTTATGTAGAATTCAAAAATATAATAATATATCGAGTATTCTATTCCAAAATAACGAAGTTGACACCTACTATTGGTATAACCGAAAGTGCATCATCTTGAAAATATTTTAGCGGACTTGCCTTTCTCAATTTTAGTATATTGTCAAATATTTCCTAATTACAGTTTTCCCACAATCGATCGGTGCGGTTCCTGATGACTCGCCTTGTGTAGAGTCGTAAAAAGACGGTATAACAGTAAAAAGACTGTAATATGCTTCAATGCTGATGCAATAAAAGGATCGAGACGATTAAATATGTGCCATTAAGAACAACTTTCGGCTGAATCTCGAGAAGTATTGATCTGCAGAAAAAAATAATTATTGTCAAAGAGGCCATGAAAAATTGTTAGAAATTAGTTTCAAGTTCCTAACACAGCCGATAAAAGTGGCAACTTCTATGACGACTGAGAACTTGTATGTTGATATTATTTATAAGATGAAATATGTCTTTTAAAGAGATCCAACCCGTTTGATTCGTATTATCCAATCCGGAGTTATAAAATAATTAAAATTTGCTGAAGATTATGAGTCATTATTAATTAATACAGCTGTTCTATAAAATGGAAAATAATTTCTAGCTTATTCTCATGGTCTCTTGGATGATAATCTTTTGTTCCGCAGGTCATACATCCAGAGAATTTGCCGAGAAATAATCTTAGTAGGATACCCGGTACATTTTTTACTACTGTTTTTTTACTCAATATTTTTTTAACTTTATTCAGTTTAAAACTAACCTAAAACTATATCGTTTGTAATGTTGTTGAGTTTAGGGATTAATAAAATAAAAGTCCAATCCTGTTTAAACTTACCGACGTTACGCAAAATATATTTGCATCTTCAGGGCGCTAAAATACAATATTAATTAGGACAACAAAAAAAATTGTATAATTTAAATTTAAACTAAAGAAAATTGATTTTCTTAATTGTAGTGCAAACAACCTTAAACATACACTTATAATACCAACGAAAACCAAAGGAAAGACGGATATTACAACAACGAGAAAAAAATACTTACAACTTTAAATTTTGAACGCAAGTCAAAAAACAGATTTAAAATGAACCTTTATACGGAAAACTTTTACGTACGGGACCTCAGACAATACATGGATACAAACAATATTATTAAAATATAGTTTATCCTAATAAAAAAATTATCTACTGATAAGAAGTGTATGTGTATATAATGCACTTCTTAGACTGAAAAGAGCTGAATTTTTTTACTGGGATGTAAAAAACATATGTATTATGTGATGTCCCGTACCTAAAGTCCAAGTACCCTAAGTCCAAAATTTTAAATTGTAAGTATTTTTTTTCCTCATTGTTGGTACTACGAGTGTATGTCTAACGTTGTTTGTACTACAATTAGGAAAATTAATTTTATTTAGTTTAATTATTTAGTTTAAAACACTCTCACATTTAGTAGCAACTTAGGTTATTGATCTTACTTAGTTGGAGTGAGATAGTCGCTTTATTCTTTACATATTTAAAATCTCAATACATCAATCTTCAATTTATTATCATTATTTTTTTTATAAAATATTTACTAAAGTTATTTACGACGATCAAAAAACTTAGTGTTTAACACATTGAACTGCTTACAACTTTTGTATTTTTTGTTCTTAGTTTTAATTTTTATACAGGTAGTTTTATCAACGTTTACGTCGTTCGTTTTAAGCAGCAAGGAAAACATCCTAACACCAGAAATAGCTTTCAAATCTCTAAGTCTTTTTGCCCTCATGAGTATGCCAATGGGCCTACTACCTCTGCTATTGGTGTATGTCATCGAGGTAAACAAGAGTTCTCTATTAAATAGGAGGAGAGGCTCTTGTTCAACACCTATCTCGAACGCATTCACGACTATTAACGCCCCATTTTCTTTATTATTTCGAACATAGGTGGCTGTATAGTAGTTAATTTATTAACGTCTACTGGTCAGAGTAGTTGCCAGTATTTAAATGTTTATTTATTAAGGAGGGCTGATCTAACCTTGGAAAGTTTTTCACTGATATCTAGAAGATGTACCGAGTTTTTATTGGATTTTGAATTGTATAAGTGAAAGAGAACTTGAGTTAGACACAATCACCAAATAGTTGACTGATTTATTTTAAGTAAAATAAAAAGAACTTTGAATACTAGAACTGGGCTTCAAAAATATCTTGTATACCCAAATAGACTCTATTTTGATCCTAACTTTCTTCACAACCCTTAAAGAAAATGTTAAAACTTTCTATGCAAAACTTGCATTAAATCTGTTGTTTTTAATAATTATTTGTATTTCTGTGTGATTTATTGCTCTTTCATTCAACTATTCAACATCCAACATTTATAGAAACGCATTTTCTAGTCGAACATATTTTTTTATAAAATTTCTTCGCTTATTTCGCGGAATAATAATTAAATTTCTATATTCTCTTTTGGTTCTTGGATGTTTTTTTTCACATAAAATGTTAGATACAATAATCAAACTCCTATCAAGGTTTAGTATTTACCAACTCTTGCGCTTCTAGAAAAAGTGAACCAGCCAGTATGTTTCAGTAAGGTGCTAATTAAGCACAGGTTAAATAAAACTTAAGCTTCTCATGTACCTTCGAATAAATCAGAATAGTAAACATTTAAATACCAGTAAATAATACCATTTAAACCATTTTAAACAATCTGTAGATTTAGTTTCTTTTTCTATTGCATGTCCTAGGTGTCACTGGTCAGTTTTGCTACTTATGTATTAGTGGATCCCAAAAATATACTTGACCCTCAGAAAGTATACGTTTCTATTGCGCTTTTCAATCTTTTAAGGTTTCCTCTCAGCATATTGCCCATGATGATATCCAGCATGGTTCAAGTAAGCATTTCATCCTTTTTCATTTTATAAAATACCAAAAATTATATCTTAACTATGCATAATTTAATAATAATTTAATGCAGATACGGTGAATGGTTTCTGGCTATGGATTATATCTGGTTATTATTAATTTCAGCTAATAAGATTTTGAATACTAAAGGACTGATGTAGCTGTCAGGCAGCTTTTTTATTGGTATATAATAAACATGCCTAAATTATAATTTTCATTTAGAGATAACTAAGTTTTATTTTGTGGTACAAGCCGTACATCATAAATATTATGTTCAATAATCTGCTTAAAAAGCCACCAAGGTATAGGTACTATACGTGACAAAACTATACTTTAGTAGCTTTTAAATAAACAAAAATAAAATATGGAAGTTAGGGTATCTCCTTTACAGCAAGCAGCATTCATTTTGAAAGGCAGTCCAAATAAAAAAACCAAAGTAAATGTAAATTTTATTAATCCAAAAATAATTTATAGTTTATTAAGAAGAGCCCCTTTAAAAAAATCCATTTTTAATATCAAATACATTTGGTAGAATATTCGTTTCCTATTACAATGAAATCATGTTATAAATATAATTTTTGGTATATTTAGCTATTTAGTTTAAACTACTGAGATTAAAAAAATTGTAATTTTAGAAGTTAACATCATATTACCTGTTTGGACAATGAAATATTTCCCTGCTGAAAGTAATAACCCCTTGAATTATAATAAAAAGAAAAATCTTATTCTATTTTTTGATTCTTCAACATTTTCTGATTTATTGAAGTAAATGTTGGTTTTCATATCAGATTAAAAGAAGTCGTGCATATTCTCAAAGAGACCCTGATGTAAATAAATCAAAGGAAAACAACACAAAGTCTCGGTCTCAAAAAAAAATTTCTTTAATTTTGTTTCGCTTCTAAGATCATCAGACCTAAAAAATAATGTAAACAAAACCAAATAAAATTACAAAAAGACCTTAAAATAAAACAAAAAGTATACCTCAAGAAGGTTAAAAACACGCCCGACTGGGTCAAATATACACACACACTGAACGGTAAAATATAAGTTTAAAAAACTGACGTCACAAATATGTAAAAAACAATAACATAGAGCTTGAATACAAGAAAATAATAAAAAAGTAAAAAGGAACTATCGAGATTTGAACCTACAACCTTGCAGCAAGACTTTTGCAGCAAGACCGTTTGCTGCGTTGACCGCTATTCATGCGATAGCTTGAAAAGAAAGGACAGATAAAAATTTAAAGGTTTAATAGATCTCTCTGCATCTCTTAAAAAAAAATATATTTAATAAAAGCGGAACTCACAACTCACTCCATAAGTTGTGAGTTCCGCTTTTATTAAATATATTTTTCTGTCATGACCTCGAATCCTTCCTCCAGCATGGGTTCGTAAATGTTGCTTAAAATGTGGTTAAGAAAGCTGACTTCTTATACAATAATAAGGTTTTTTAAAACCCACTTTTTTATGCTTAACCAACTGTGTTTTGACGCTTTTTAGTCTCATTACCGGGGATACAAATATTATAGGTCTTATGTTTAGCTATAGAGGCACCTTTTTTGTAAAACGATTGATATAGGGAAATTGTGCTTAAGATGATATACTTTTTGTTTTAAGGCAAATATTTTAAAATTCAAAGATGATATAAAATAAATCTACGGTAATTGTAAGTTCACACTGATTGCTATGCGATGATGTGCTACGCTAGGCGATGCTATAATCCGCCAGCATCGCTTGCTTGTAAATCAAAGGTGTTCACATACAGTGCTGCTACTGCACTTCTATCAGTTGCATTTTAATTTTCACTGGTGAATGATAATTTTTTCCATAAATATTTACTTTTGGAAAATACATCGAAATCAAAAATACATCAAATAAAATATATGTTTATTAAGGCGAGGTGTAAACGTAAAAGATTATGGATATATAACGTAACCAAAATAGGCAAACGTATGGAAAGTTTCATCATCTTTTTAAAGAATTAAAAGAACATTCTGCTAAATTTCACGCGTACTTTCGTATATGTCACGACAAATATTTTACTATATTTTGAAGGTAATTTTACCGCATTTACAGAAAAAAGCAAAAAACTGGAGGAGACATAGGAGTAATGGAACTTGTAATTATACTAAGATGAGTAAAAAAACTAAATGTTTACAAAAGAAAACAAATAATTTCTTTTTAAATTAAACTATAGGTATTTTATTAGGTTATAGATTTGCAATGTCAAAATCTGCAGCTAACATAGAATTGGTCGACGTTAAAGAAGAAATTATCGATTTAGATTTTTATTCTCTTTTCGTTAGCAATACATAATTGTGATTAGACATACATATATTTCTAATCATATTTTTTTGAATCAGTTGAATTAATATTTCCACATGAATTTTATTCGACTTTTTTAAAGCAACAAGTTACTCGGTTAAATAATGTTATATCGAAAAACTCATAGTACAATTGGGTGCTCGGGCTCCAAAAACCTGTAAAACGATATACATCATTTTTTAAATTTAACCCTTCTCCCTTATATCTAAGGGGGATGTAAAATTTTAAATTATCTATTTTAAATTATTTGTTATTTTCGAACTATTTTTTGACTAACGAATTTACACGAAACAATAATTACCGAATATAGTTTTTATTTAAAATAAGACAATGGATAAAGTAAAATACTTCCAAATACTCATATGATTTTTATTATTTTACTTACTTGTTGAGTTTATGTCTCTAGCTACTTCACTCCAGAATTTATTAGTAATGTCTCTATTATGGTATTGTTTTGAAGGTGGATTCCACAATGTTTGGATACTAATTGTTGATTTTCGGTATCCATATTTAATTATTTCTGCAGCGATACCTCTGGCGATACCGTGCGAGTTGAGCTACGAAAACAAACAAGTTTGTTTTTGGTATCGCACAACTAAGTTGTTCATCGCATCGCATTCCTTCACTCACACTAGCGAACGGTATAAATTAACAGCCGCATAAATTTCTTAATGTTTGTTCTAATGTGTCTAGCGTAGAATGGCATTGCATAGCAATCAGTGTGAACCTATACTTACGTATTAAAAACGTTTATTTACAAAGCAACATCAAAACAAAGTGCATCCTGATCCTAAAGAAAATTCAATAATTGGAAAAAAAACGAAAACATCATGTTCATGGTGGGTCAGATGACAGATATACGTCTAAGTTGAGATATCTAATTATCGGTGCACAATTCACAGTTAAAGATCTTACCTTTTGGTAAAACGCCAGTACAAAGAATATGGCACCATCGCTTATATAATTGGCAGCATTCCAAGTGCTCTCCTGACTTCGATTTACTATATAATTCTTTGCAATAAAGGCATGCAGAATCCGAGCCATCATCAGCGTTCTGCGTAAACGCTTCATTAGGTTCGGCATTGAAAGATAATTCGCTTCACCTGATCTCGAACTCCAACGCTTTTGCGATTTTTTTTGTTTGTTTTGGGCTTGGTCTTTAACTTCGTCCATATAAGGAGAACTTATCAGAATCTGATAGCCACTAATTTTGCTCTTCGTGCTTCTTGCTCGCCCCGCAGCCCTCGCTTTCGGAAGTGGAGAAATATAATTTAGCATGTCATGGGTGGTTGACGAACTAGTAATGACTTGCAATCACGCTGAACCGGTATTGGTTTAATTGTATAATGTGCTGGGCCCGAAACAGCAGTTCCAGGAATATCTTCATCCTTTTGCTTCTCTCTCAATCATATTATCAGTTACTTGGTGGGCAGAAACAAATGATCCGGAAAAACATGTGGGTTCAACGGATAAATTCCGATTTTTTCAAGTCCACTCGTCATATTTCCAACGACTTGTGACAGCACTTGTTCTCCCAAAAAGACTTGTGATTTGGTATAGTCCTACAGCACCAAGATTAGCGTTTAGGCAGGTGCTCGTCTCTCTGTTGTAGTATGAATCCAGTGGTTCAAAAATGGCAAGTGGTTGCATCCGATGGGTGCAATGCGGCGCAGACAGCAATATGACTTCATTGGCCTTCAAACACCACAGCCTCTAGGTTCTTGTGGCTACTGTCGCCCTCGAGGATTAGAATAGCTTGTAGGTTTGTAGTATTGCAAGCAGTAGATCTGACGAAATGTGTCATTCATTTGATAAATAAGTCACCAACCATGTAACACATAGCATAGCTGCAAAGTTCCTGGCAGTGCACCATCAAAGTATTCGAGTTTATAGTTTTCTCTTGGGATAATCATGGCAGGCGGAACAAAATGGCCAGCAGCACATACAGCGACAGAGACTTGTTAATGCACCAACCTGTTTTTTCCCTTCTGGACAACATTTTTCGGTACATTTTGGTCGGTGCCTAGGCCCAATTCGTCCATGTTGTTTTCGTGAGAAAAACTTCATCACCTAAGGTTTAATTAAAGCTCTTGCGGAGGAAGTGAGAAACCGTCAACGAGATGGCAGGGTTGCTGTTCAAAACCTTTTTAACCAATCCCAGCCTGCTTTTTATTACCTAGATAGTTTATCGTCACTGTCATACGAAAACTGCGTAAGTCCAATTTTTTCAGAAATCGAGATATTAGCGCCATCTTTTTAAGCACTTAAATATGTATAATTTGGTATCAACGATTTGAACTTTCGTTGGTAGGTGGAGCCACAATACGCCCAAATAAAACGTGCGCAAGTCCACCGGTTTCTACGTTAACATGAATATTACCTAAGTCCGCGCTTTCAATGTTTATATCAAAGGTTTAAAAAAAATTGCCCACTTTTGATTCAGATAACAAACTGATATGTGTAATATAATTCTTTTAAGTATGGATGCGGTGCACAAAATGGCAACCCCATTTTGGCTAATGCCTTTTTAAACTTGGCACGTCAAAAATATATCTGCATTATTAAAAAATACTTAGAAAAAGGCCAATGGAGTGCTATTCTATGCACTGCTCTGTTGAAACAAGGATTTCTGGTAGAGTTATAACCAGCAGTCTACGTTTATTACGCAAAAACTGCCAGAAAAATTCCAAAAACCTATGAGGTTCAATGTTTAAATCACAGTTCTTTAAAAGATTTTTGTAAACTTCATTTTTTTTAACAACATCTCCGCCCTGCGTATAAAAAAGGCGATCCCGAGCTTCGGGACATAAGAGCCCTAAAATATAAATCTGAAGGATCAATTGAAATTATATGTGAATCTATTATATTTTAATTTTTTTACTTCTTTTATTTATTATTTTTGTATATTAGTTAGGTATTATTAATTTAAACACAAAATATGATTAAAATCAAAATAAAATATTAAATTGTCGAAAGAACGTGACGAAATAGCGAATGAGAGTACATTGGTTTTATTAAAAATCCACATATATTAAGGACTTATCACGTAAAATTAAAGAAGAGTAAATCGAATAGCAAAAATATCTTAGTTTTAAATGGTTTTCCTGGCCCCTGTAAAATTTACCTTTTTGGACTTGGCACTTTTTATATGACGGTGACGATATGCTTTACTAATCGCTATTCTGTGGCCACCTTAAAAGTAGGCTTGAAATGACCAAAATTTACAGGAACATTCTTAAGTGACGATTAAGTATGTGCACGTTGAATGCTTTAGAGGCCTTTAGCCACTCCATCTTGTTTTCTGTGACGCTTTGAATGGCCGTCGCCATGCCTTCCTTTGACCAAGAATGACGTATAAACTTTGGTTGATAGTTTCCATCTTACCATGTCATCATCAGTTACTATGTCATCTTACCCTACGCGCTACAAAATATTGACAGTCCTTGCGGCCTTAAAACTTAAAGTTATCTTCATTATTTTTTAGTATTCATAAAGTACATTAATCATAGGTCATGTCAAATTACTCAAACACAACAAAAAAACTTACCTAATACAAATTCTTTGGCGCTAATACTTTTAACACAACAATATTTTAGTGTGTTTCAAAATATTAACGATAATAAATGAGACCGATTCTTTATTGAGACTTTTGGGGATTTCAATATATCATAATCTGATCATTCAATCCAATATGCATTGAATTAAAGATATAGGGCCAGTTAAGGAGTGTTTTAATGTGCTAATGAGTGTGTTAATTTTGTAATTTTTTAGCTTTCGGAGTGGTTTTGACTCCTTGAAAATCAAAATCATACATCAGGGATATTTAGTGCATAATTTTTAAGGTGAAATAAACCTAATTCCTTTTCAGAAAATTCTGAGGTTAGTGGTTAGTGGTTTGTTCTCCTCATTTACTGGACTACAATACACAAGATCACCAGGTTACAAATTATGTTGCAGAGGTATTTCAATGTCCAAACCAGCATATGAATAATAGTTTTCCAGTTTAAATTAAAAAGGCTTTCAAATATTTTACATATTTTTTTATTAACTATCATGCCTTTATCATTATTATTTTAACGTTTAATTTCCACTAACCTCAAAGGGTAGGTGACATGTTAAACAACTTTGAAGACTAGGACGATTTTTAATAATTAACAATTTTTAGACTTATGTGTCTGTTAAGAGAATAAACACATTTATGAATGCTGAAGAACTAGACCCTGATAACGTATCTCACGATAAGTCAGAGGGTAAGTTATAGATGTATTTTATTATTATATGCAGGGTGGGGCATAGAAACCAAGTGTTTTTAGGTTGGATAGTACGCGGCCATTGGAAAAGGGAGGGGCGTACACCATGTTACAATCCGTTTCTTGACTCAAAGCGTTTCCGTCATTTCTGATTTCACTAATTCACTTTCAGTCGCAACCATGGAGATGTGGACGTTAGAACAACGCGTATTCGCTTACGATTGTTTTGTTAGAAGTGGCGAGTCGGTGACTGCAGTTCAACGTGAATTTCGTTGAAGATTCAATATTCATCGAAATGACTCTGTCCCCGCTCGAGACACGATCTTACGTTGGGTTCATAATCTTCGAACAGGGGGCTCGATAATGAAAAAAAACCACCTGGGCGCCAGCGTACTGGGCGTACTCAAAAGAACGTTGAAAGGGTTAGACAAGCGGTCCTGCAGAGCCCACGCCGCTCTGCTCGTCGTCATTCAGCAGCACTTCAAATCTACAATCGGACTGTAAGACGGATTTTACATGGCGAATTACATTTTTATCCGTACAAAATAGCGGTTGTGTAGGAATTAAATGTAAAAGATTATCCACAACGCTTGGCTTTTGCTCAACAAATGCTTCAACTTTATAAACAAATTAAAAACCTTTCCTTAGTTATGAGTGATAAAGCCCATTTTTACCTTAATGGCGCCGTCAACAGACAAAATTGTTGTTACTGGCCTGGCGAAAATCCGCGTGAAATGGACTTGACATTGGACCATATTTTTTTAAAGAAAATGGGGTTACCGTTACTGTAACATCCGATCATTACATTTATATGGTTAACAACTTTTTCATTCCTGACTTACAAAGAAGAGGTGTGGATACCCAAGATTTGTAGTTTCAGCAAGATGGGGCCACGGCACACACCGCCAGAGTGTGGAATATGGCTGTTCTTCGCCACATGTTTCCTAACCATCTCATTTCCGGTTTGGTGATATTTTATGGCCTCCCCGGTCCCCTGACTTATCAATCTGTGATTTTTTCTTGTGGGGATACCTTAAGTCGCGTGTTTACGAGACCAAGCCACGTACATTAGATGAATTAAAGGAAGCGATTCGTCGCGAAGTCAGCCTAATCAATAGAGATCTATTGGAAAGACTTCAACAGTGCGTCAATGAAAACGGTCATCGCATGCCAGATATTATTTTCCGTTCATAAATATCTTAAAATACTTTGTTATTACCTATAGTGTGCTACCAATAAAATTTTTTTAGAGTAAAAACTTACAGTTTTATTATTATTTTAAAAACACTTGGTTACTATGCCCCACCCTGTATATATAAAACATTTACTTACTACATGTTTAATTATCTAATGATCTAAAATCTTTTAGAGGATCCACTTGTCATAGAAAATGGCTGTTTTTCATGGGGTGAAGACCCAATTTTAAAAAATATCAATATACGAATTCCCCATAAGACTTTGACAGCGATTGTGGGTCCTGTAGGAACAGGTAAAAGTAGTTTGATATCTGCATTTTTGGGTGAGATGGATAAGATTTCTGGACGGGTGAGTTTTATTAATATATAGTGTTATTGGCGCTTTTATTTTGATTTCGTTGCAGTTGTGTACCGCGCAATTAGTTTCTTTTATACTAAAATACTAATACATTACCATGCTATGGAAATTCATAGACATATACTACTTATGACTTAGATTTGTTGGTACAAGTTGATTTATGCACTCAAGATTTGAGTCGGCAAGACGTGTATATTTAATTTCATTGACATTTTGCAAATTTTTTAAATTTCTTTTAATATATTCACTTTTAAAAACTATTAATTATAAACTAATAAATTTAATGCAGGTCTAATAATAGGGCTTACGATTTAAGCCAGATTTCTGTTTCTTGAGTGATTGGTTTTCGCAAATTATGACTACTTACTAAGCTCTTAAAAATTGCACTATTTTCTATCTTTTAAATATTTTAGGTTAACACTTATGGTTCTGTCGCATATGTTTCACAACAAGCATGGATACAAAACGCCACTTTAAAAGATAACATTACGTTTGGAAAGCCTTATGATAAATTTATATATAATAAAGTAATAGACGCGTGCGCACTTAAACCTGATTTTGACATGCTTCCCGCCGGAGATCAGACGGAAATTGGCGAAAAGGGTTAGTTGTCTGTTATTAATTTTCTGCGTTTCATACATTTTATTTATTTTAAATAGGTATCAACTTGTCTGGTGGTCAAAAACAAAGAGTCAGTTTGGCTAGGGCAGCATATGCAGATGCTGAAGTTTATTTCTTGGATGATCCTCTTAGTGCTGTAGATGCTAATGTTGGCAAACATATTTTTGATAAACTATTAGGGCCACAAGGTAGGTTTTGTCTTTTATTACAAAAAATTGAAGACTTCAAATATTTTACATTTTAGGGTTACTTAAAAATAAAACAAGAATCCTGGTAACGCATGGTATTACATACTTACCTCAAACCGACAAAATATTCGTGGTTAATAACGGTGAAATTTCGGAGAATGGCACTTACCAAGAATTACTAAATAAGAAAGGTGCCTTTGCAGAATTTTTGATGCAACATACACAAGAAGAACATAGCGAAGATGAAGAAGGTATAGTATGATCTTCTGTTTATTATTTTGAGTTTGAAATATTTTTTTTATTATAGAATCCGATAAGCTTGGTCCGACAATCAGTGAAGATTTACCAAGGAATGAACTAAGGAAACGATCAAGATCAGATTCTGGGTCTTCAGCTTTAAACGGATCTTTGCAACGGCAAAAGTCAGTTGATAGCGCAAAAAGTCACCGAAAAGGTACGTATTACATGATTTCAAAACAAAATAATTCTCTGAAAGTCCTTGCCTTTCGAGGCGATAGTCTTCTAGGGAAATAGCTTCTATGGGATTAAGCGTTAATAGAATGTAACCCTACATTTAGTCACGCGCTGAAAATTTTGTAAAGCCTTTCTAAGGAATATTGTGATCCTTTTCTGCATATGCACTTAAAGTTTAAATTCAAAAGTACTTTATTAATCTAAAAAATTTACAAATTTTTATCGACAAAGGATGGAGTATAGCAACTTACAAAATGAAAAATAAAATACAAGAAACTTCTAGGTAATATGTTTAAATACATTAGAGCAATTAAATCCTAAATTTAAAAAATAAACAAAGAAAATAAAAGAGATATTAAGACTTAGGAGCACCTCATAACGTGTTCCGACACAACTCTTCCAAGTTGTAGTATGCTTTACTGCGAAGTAATTTTCTAAAGTGAAACGTGTTTAAGGTATTTATCGATATCAGGCTGCTCCGCAGGTAATTGTACATTTTACGACCCTCGTATATAAGAAATTTCTTAAACAAGCTTAGAGATAGGTAGAGGTAAATTGAGGTTTTGACGAGTAGCGATTTTTAAAAAAAGAGTAGACGTCTACAGAATAAAAAGAGATGTAAAGGTTAAAATTTTTTGAGTTACAAAATGTGACCGCCAAGAATGTCTCTGATGTATGTTGACAATATATCACAGTTCTTTCTTCTAGAGAACAAAAAGCACTTCTTACTTAAGGTTAAAATATAGTCTTCAAAATTCATCTCATTATTAATTAGCACAAGAAACTTACTCACTGAGGTATCTGGAAGAACATATTCGTCCAACATCACAATTAAACCCAACGATGTGAGAATTACTGAAGCTTAAGCAAAAGCAATTAAGAGGCTTTAAGTTTTGCCAGCTCATTGTTTTTACAGAATATTGAGGTGCAGTGGCGGCTCGTGGTAAAAATTTTAGGGTGTTCTGCAATTATTATTAGCAAAAAAAAACTGAATTATTTTTATACTCGTATATTACTTATATTTCACCTACTACCTATTTTTTATAAATTAAGTCTATTCTTCGTTCTTTCCTGGTCGCAAACTTTGTTATAACTTTTTCATTAAAATTGTTAATTTTAGAGATAAACCTTTTTCAATAGCGGGCATGGAAAGTGCTGTTAAACGATCTTCGGTCATTGAATTTCTAAGAAATGTTTTGACTCTTTTTAATGTTAAAACATCTCTCCGCCTCTGATGTCGTCATGGGAGTAGTTACCACAATTTCCAATAATGTTTTTGTCTCCTTCAACGTATCTCCTAGATTGTTGGTTACTGAAAATTTGAGAAGTAGTGCGCCATTTAATGTCCTTCAATCATTTCTTGAATATAGAACAGATAGTTCAGTTCGTAAACGTTCTTTATCAAGCATGGGATAAAAGGTACATACGGAAGTGAGCTTATCTTCAGGAAATTTGCCACAATATTGTCCAAAGCATTCGGAAAAGAAAAGTGATGCAACTACTAGATGTTCTTTAAATTGAAATATATCTTTTGCGCAATTTATAATAATATCACAAACTTCTAAAGCAGAAATCCGGTGATCAAATTGGCTGTTATTTGGGCGTTTTCGTTTGTTTTCTGGTGGCTCATCGCTAATTATATTTGTTGCCTCACTAATAATGTTATCAATATTATTTCGAACTTGAATGATACTGCGTTCAAAATTTTCAACAGCGTTTCTTACTAGAGTAGGTTCGATTTTTCTTTGTTGTAATTGATTGAATAGGATATCTACGTGGGGCATTACATGATGGAAAAAAGTCAGCCAAAAATTGAAAATAGGATCATTCAATGCACGCCGAATAGAAGCGGCCGCACTACAAACTGTGTTATTGGAAAATTGATCTTCTATTTCATGCATACAATCAATGAGAGAGGCTCTATTTTCATACACAACATTAATGGTTCGTATATTAAAAAATTCCATCGGGTGTTAGAGCCATGAGGGATTCTTTTGTTCACAATTTTATTTAATACTTCTACTCGTTGTGGTGAATTATTAAAAAATCCCGGAAGGTCTTGTAAATTTCCAAAAAATACAGGTACTTGCCTTTGCATACTTTGCAGAAGCAGCTTTAGACATAATCAAGTTTAACTAGTGGGCATAGCAGTGTACATAGTGAGCAAAAGGATACTTTTTTTTTATTAATGCTTAAACGCCTGCAGTGTGGCCACTCATCACTGCTGCTCCATAGTAGCTTTGGGCAATTAGTTTGTTGGGTGAATTTGGAATTAAAGGCTCAATAACAGTTAGAATTGCTTTACTAAGTGTTTCTGCATCACATTTTTCAGGATTTAAGTAGTTCCAAAATCGTTCAATTGGTTCACCATCGCAAACATATCTAAAAATAACAACTATTTGAGACTTTGCAGCAACGTCCGTTGTTTCATGCGCCATGATTGCCAGAAATGGCGAATGATTAATTTCTTCAATTATTTGTTCATGACAGACTTCAAGCACTGTAATAAATCATTCGTGTGTAAATAAATCAAGTGGCTTTAAATACGGAAGAATTCTTTAGATGATCACTTAGATTTGCGTCTAATTCACCAGAAAAGTTGATCAACCCACGAAATATTCCAGGATTCTCAGAAATATCACTTTCGTCATGTCCCCGAAGAGCAAGTTCAAATGCTCCACAAAATTTAATACAATTTATAATTTTTGATAAAATGTATCTATTTTTTGATACATTTTCATTATGTTTTTGTATATTTAACCAATACGCAGAATCTAATTGTGTCATTATATTAGATATACGCCAATTCCATACAATTATGAAGATGGCTTTTAGAGTTTTCATGCCTTTTTATTTTCAAACTTAAATGTTTTAGATCGGTGATCCCTATTTCCGTCCAAGCTTTATCGGAACCAAAAAGTAGGCAGGGAAAACAGTATAAAGAATTCTTTTTGTTACAGCCACAAATTCATTCATTTTTTAAATAAATGTCTTTATTAAATTTACGCGTATAACTTTTTCCTCTACTTACACCAGCTTTTTTAATAATAATGTCTGGCAATGGTCTACCTTTTGCTTCTCAAGTGAACTACTCTTGAACTCAAGTTTTTCTTCATAAGAATGTTGAGAAAATCTCTTTACATTAATTAAATTAAACACCACTTCCATAGTTAATAAATAATTATATTATTATTGTCAATTCAACAAAAACAAAATCCGTACACGAACAAAATACAAAATCACACACACCGTATTGTTTTTAAGTTCAACTCGCCGCGCTGCGCCGAACCACCCAAAAACTACCAAGCCGCGAAAAAAAATCCCGATCTCAAGTCTTAAATTGCATTTTCCGCCTAGAGCTGGAATAAATGCAGCGAATTATCGGGTTATTTCAGCGTACCATTCCAATAGACACGGTGGTGGCGGGGAACAGCGCGAATGTGCGAAGGAGCGCGTAGAACACGATCGTGTGGACCAGATGATTATTTCGAATCGTCGACCGGGTCTACGGTACTTTACTTTACTCGGCTGCTGTTGACTCGCTGATGCACTGGAGGTGCTGGCGCTGCTTCGGCTGTGATGACGCGAGAGGGTTTGCGTTTTGTTTAATTGATAAAATAGGTGTAAAAAATATGCGAGACGGAGATTTTTTCTTTTTTTTTGGGTTTTGGTTTATAGATCATATTTTTAATAGATTATTTAATTTTCTTTGGAGCTCTGCAGCACTGCAGCACACATAGACCAGCCGCCACTGTTGAGGTGTCAGAAAAAATGTTGAAGAGTCTAGAGATTTTAAGAGAGGCAAGGTTGTTAATATAAAGCGGGAATAGGATTGGACCCAAAACAGATGACCATGCCATTCGAGGAACGGGTGACTCAGTATAAGATTTAAACCAGGAGTGAACCACACACCGAAAGCAACATCGTTTAAGCTTTGCGAGTAGTATTCCGTGATCTACACAATCAAAAGCCTTTGACAGATCACAGAAAACTGCCGCACGTTTAACCCGGGTTCAACCCAAAATAAATTAGGCGGTAGTTAAAAGGATCTTCCCGGTCCCCACACACAAAAAAAGAGTATCTCATTTTAAACATTTAAAAATCAATTGGAATAAGTTTTTGCATTGCATGTACGCAAAGAAATATAGATTCAAATTGAATATTTTAAATCATAATATAAATACTGCAAAATTCTACTACTGAATAAATTGCTTAACAAATCAAGTATCAAAATTTTTGATTTAATTACTTAATTTTACTATAGTTAAGAAATATACAATTGTTGATTTAAGATCTACAATTAGTCGAAATTAAATAAGTTACTCCAAATAAGAAATTTATTTTTTATATCAAAACTATGTATTCTAATATTAATATTTAATGTACTTTCTTTAAACTACTTAAAAATTCAAATTATTATACGTTACTTTTCGTTTGAGTATATGGACTTATTTAAATAACTTCTCTAAAAGAATAAATGCTATTCTTACTTAAACAAAACATATTTTAACAATCATATTTTATTTACTTGAACTAAAGTAATTAAGTTTATAATATTATTGCCATATTTTTCATTTAAGTGAATTTTTTTTCTTTGACTAAACCTTTTTTGAAAATGAAAATTTAGAAATGGGTTAAAAATATATATTTCTTTGGTTTAAGAATTATAAATTTCTCATATTAAAACGATAAATATTCCTAATGAAGTCGTTTAATACAATACTGTTGTATTGATTAGCAAAAAAAAGCAATTTAACACTTTTTGTTTTTTGATTTTCCCAAAAAAAAAAGATCTGAACTCGTTACATATCGACCGAAAAATGTTAATGTTTTAGAAATAAACGAGTATTCAGTAGATCTAAGTATTAAAATGTACAACTGTCAACATTTTATTTATCGAAAAAAAAATCAAATTCTTATATATTAGCGAGTTTTTATATTTTGTGAAGCTATAGTAATGTTTTATCTACCTTTTTTTTGCAATATTATTTTAGTCCTAAAACAACCAAAAATTCAAAAAGAGAAAGAAAAGATAAAATGTCGTTATAAACGAAAAAAAACTAGAAATTATCAAATATTAAAAATCATGTAATACCAAAGGATTATTCTATACAAAATAAAATTATAAGTAAATTGCTTTTCAATTTTTTTTACTTTGTAACACAGTCAAACTTCTAATAATAATATATAATATACTACAATAGTTATATACAGTCAATGTGCAACTTTCTTACTTATATAGGGTGGTCCTTTGCACCATTTCGCATCAATTATGGCAAAGTATAGGTAGAAAAACCCCACAATTCTATTTGATATTTTTGATTTGATTGATATTTCGAAAAACTTTACTGACAAGATAATGACTGTAACATAACGCACACTAAGAGCACTAGGAAGAAGATAAGAAAAAAATATTTTGGCCTATTTAGCAATCGTGTTTGGTGTAGAAAACGGGTGGTAAAACGAGATTTGCGAAATTTTTATTTGAGATAAACTCAAGAAATTTATATTAATTTTAGTACATTTTTTACATTTTTGTTTGGTTTATATTAAAAAATATGTTTAGAGGAATGCAATTGTAGTTTTAAAATATGATGATACAATATTCTTATTTTACGAAACGTATGGTTTAATAATTATCTAATTACTTTTGTTTTACGAATATCGTCATTTTATTTTTTAAATAATGTGACACTACATTTTATCCAAAAGAGAGAATATAGTATTTTCATATTAATTCTTAATTTTTCTTGGTTTACTCTAAATTTGGTTCATTTAATGGTTTTGCTTTCTTAAATGAAATATGTAGATATTCTTATAAGCAAATTTAAGTTTAAAATCATTATTTAAGAATGCTAAAAATTATAAAGAATGAAATATTTTCAATTCAAGAAATTAACTTGATAAATGTATGTTCTGCTTTTGAACAAATGGTTCTTTTCACAGGGAATATATTTTTTAACAGGGAGTACCTATGTACCATCGTGCCGAAAAAAAACTGGGACATTAAAATTTAGGTAGTTATTTTGTCGCACAGTGTTACGCCAGATAGGGAGTTTAGGACAAAAGTATCCACACGTAAGATTTTCAAAAATATATTTTGTGTTTTCTAATAAAAACAAAAAAGAGTACCATAACTTTATATTTCAATAAATAGTTGCCCGTTTAATAATGAAGATGTAATGTTTTTAGAGGTGTATTTCTCGGTTTACGCTAAAATTATATTAAGGTTAAATCCTTAAAACTTTATGAGCCACCTAATATACAAAGTGTCCAATAAATTATACGCCATAGAACAACCGGTGATACTTAGCAATAAATAAGAATATTTGTTTCATAAATGTGGTGGCAAATGTTAGCTGTTTAAACTGTACAGGGTGTTAAAAATTAAACTTAATTTTAGAAATTATAGGATAATGTTATAACGGTTAGTAAGTATCAATATGCAAATTGGTATACGAAGGTTGTGTTTATTGGTGTGCGAAGTAATCTAATGACAAAGTTAAGAAAAAAAAATAAAAAAAAAGAACTAAAATACTTTTTTTTTTAATTTTGATCCGTAGATTTGCCTGTGGTTCTATGGTTAAAAAAATGTGAAAAACGCTCTGTATTATTTGAAAACAAAGTAAATGAAAAAAATATATGTACCTGCAATCTTTTACAGAAAGTGGAACAATAATAAACTAAAAACCAAAATATACTTCAATATTTTTAACAAAGATTTTTTGCACAATCCTAAATAAAAAAATGCTAATTTCATAAATTGTCCTAAACAGTGTCAGTGTCGCTAATATCTTCATCTTCACTGCTGAGTGTAACGAGACACTCGTCAATGAGGACAAATTCTTTAATATCTGAATAATCAGACCTTTTTTTAATTGACTTCATTTGCCTTACAGATGCTACCTCGGGGTCAGAAGACATTAAAAGATGTCTTAATATGTCTTTATTGGTGTCGGTTCTAGAAGTTTTCCGGCTGTTATGTAATCGAGTTTTTCTGATATCTTTATGTCTAGCTTCTAAGGCATCCTCCGATAGTTGTCCAATAGGTAAATCAAAAAAATCGATTATATCGCAGCCATGCACTAAAACTTTGTGAACCGAACTAGGCATATAGTACCAATTGTATAGTTTTAAATAAAGTGAGTGAGTTTCATTAAGTAAAGCTTTAAATTTTGCAATATTTATTTTAAATCCCGAAACTAGTAATCTTATAATCATATGGAATTTAATTATTAGATCTTCACTAATTCCCATTATTTCGGCACTTAACAGAGGATTCTGAAACAATGTTCTTGCCGTATTAGCATCATTTGTGGAACCATATCCCGGCTTTGGCTTATCAACAATAAGACCCAGCTTACTTTTAAAGTTTTCTTGAATAGATTTTTTTGTGTCTTCGACAATTTTCTTATTTTGCTCTCCTTTTACTTGCCAGGATTTGATTGGCAATCGATAAGCTATATGTAGCAAACACTCAAAAAATCTAATCCAGCAGTGCAAAGTTGAAATACCAAAACGGTAGTAGAGTGGTAGTAACTTTTGGAGATTTTGTAAAAACTGAGTTAAGGTTCATTTCTTTCGGAGTGGCGCCGCAAATGATGCATTTCGCAGATGAATTTGTTTGAGATAAGATATTAGCGACACTACCATCAAACATTGTAAAAAGCATCTTAAATGATATTTTAAAATTTGCCTCCCTCACCAAAGTTTCATATGATTTAAGAGAGTGAATTGATTCAACCACGTGTTTTTCCTCTTGACGGATAATACCAGCACTCTCCTTAATAAATGAAAATTTTATGGGTCGACAGTAAAATGTTGAGGAAGTTTTAGAATTAGACCAGACAATATTATTACTACTATCGATAAGTGTTAAGGGAACGAGAGCTATTAAAAACATATACTCATCAGTGGCATCAGGAGAGGATGTAAATCTTTGCTTGTATTGACTATGCCCTGAACTACCGTCGAAACCCCATTTACAAATAAGTTTTAAGTCAGTAGTTTTACGTTCAGTTAAATTTGAAATGTTTAATATACTGACTGCCGTTTTTTCCAAAAGTTCCTGAAGTTGAACTTCAGCGGATATCTCTGTCACGAGAATGTTAACTGGTAGATATTTATTTTTTGTTGCAAGTAGGGATCGATAGCTGGGAAAAAGTCGGGATATAATGCGTTTACAACGGATCGTAAAATGCCGTACTTTCTGACAGTCAAATCAAGGTCGTAGTATAATGCTATGGCCTTTTTGGTTGTTAAGCATATAGAGTTGGCTGTAACCTGCTCGCTAGCTGAAAACTGTGTCGCTTTTTGGGAGGCAAAACATAATTCTTCTTGGGAATAACTTTTGACTAGAGGCTCTACACGTCGAATTTTATTTTTTTGACACAATTCTGCGAATGACTTTTTGGGTCTTCCCATTGAACTAGACGGTTCCTCTTGATCAGATGTAGGGCGTTTATTTAAACTAATAGTTATATTGCCATTAAGCCAAACTGCATGGTCTCGTTCAAATTTTTTTCGTTAGCGGGAGCAGTCAAGCCACCATGTATTAACTTGGCGACAAAAACTAACACTGTTTTCTTTTAATTTGTCTTCTGCGCTTTCGGCTATATCAATAGGTAGGTACGATCTTATTTTTAACAAAATCTTTTCATGTTTTTCGCAAGCACACCATTCTTCAAATAAAGGGATCCTTGATATCTCGTAAGAGACAGCTAAAAAAATATATATGTCCGTTGCAGGCCGTTGCAGATAACATATGCCAGGATATGAAGTGTAATAGGCTTAAACAAGAAGTAGCTTAAACAATCTTTTTTTATTAAAATGTTTGTATATCTTTCTATTTTTGGGTAAGACAATTTAAGAAAAACAAACGGAACTTATAAAATATTTAGAATAGATTAAACTACGTACCTTTATTAATACCGTCCATTATTAGCTATTACAATTTTCCCCTACTAACCTTACAACAATTTTTTTTAGTCTTAGCGTATTGAGCTGCAATTTAACACTGACGAGAGTATTCATTTTAATTTAAGAATTAAAAAAATGTAAACAAGCCATGGTCGGCTACATTTTTTGTTAGTTTTGGATAAAAGAGATATTTTTTGAGAATTTTAGGTATTTGAAAGTATAAAACGCAATATTTGCATTTAGGACTTTTGTCCATTGGGTGCAACACTGTGCGTCGTTATCAATTACTTAGTTTCTGGTATATTCTTCGGTTATTTGGTCCCATGCGTCATCTATCTTTAGGCGTGATTCATTCTGATTTCTAGGCCTAAAGTTATCTTTTTACATATATTTTGCCATTTTACCCCAAACGTTTTCAATTGGGTTGATATCAGGGCTTTTTGAGGGCCACGGTAAAACTTAAATTCGTCTTTCGTCTAGATAGTTTTGAACTATACGGACTGCATATATAGGAGGATTATCATGTTGGAAGATAAAATCTTGCCCATAGACTACACCAACCGATGGCATCATAACATTGTTCAGGATATTGCAATATCATAAGGCATTAAGCCTTCCCGGCACTATTTGACAAACGCCTGGTCCTCTAAAACTAATCCAGGCCCAAACGTTTATACTAAAACGTCCACTTTGATTAGTCTTATATATCTTTCATCATGTCTAGTATTAGAAGGCCTGTAAACGCGGATTTTGCCATTATTGCACGATTGAAAGGTTTTTTCATCCGAAAATATATTCCTTATATTATATCGTTTCCCATATGTTGTTTTGGTGTGCATATTGATAGGCAAATTCTAATCTTCACTGTTTGTTTGCTTCAGTCAAAAATATTGTATTTGTTGCACAGCAACTTTTAATTTCCGAATTTATTATCCTACTACGAGCTGTATTAGCAGAACCAGGAAAATGCGTGTCTTCTTTCGCCTTTATTGCTGTTTCAAACGTTCATGTTTTGGATTGTTTCTAAAGCCAACTAACTCTCTATCTTGAATGTCGTTTGAAATTTTTGCTCGACCAGAATCTGGATTTCTTACAATAGCTCAATATTCTGCCTTAGCTAAGGAAACGGTATTTTTACTATAATGCCCAATTCTTCTGCGATTCTTCTTATAGGAACTCCATCCATCAAACGAGTGTATATTATCGCTTTTTGTTGAGGAGATAATGCATTTTGAAAGAACGATTTTGTTGACGCGGCTGTCACAAAATTAAATTAACTTTGACAACATCAAAATATATTATTCTAATAGACCAAGAGCTTTAGGAGATTTTGCTGTCCCAGTTTTTTTTCGGCACAATAGTACTTAATTTAATTTTAAAAAAATTAAGAAAATTGGTATACATAATTGGAGTATTTAATTTTTTGTGTGACTCATTGACACATCTAGGGCGCTATCAGGGAGCTGCAAAAGAACTTCGGCAGAGATTTTTTGTTTTTTATTTAAGAAATCATTTCTACAATCTCCTCTCTGTTTGTTTCGATAAAACTAAATTGGCCAATGTTAGATATGTCCCTGAGATAAGACAAAGGGTCAGATTTAGGTAATAAATTCTTTGTAAGATCATTGGCTAGTCTACAATAAAACTTATTGAGGTGGTCTGGATTAATTACAGGACTTTTATTGTAAGAGGGCTTAGAATTACGAAAGCTATTAATAATAGCCCAACTTTCCTTTTGCTTATTTTTTACTTTAGAGATTCTATTATTATAGTGAGAACTTTTGGCAGACTTTTATGTATTCCTGTAAATGCTACGACAGTGATTTCAATAGCTTATAAAATTCTAGTTGTTAGTGAATTTTTAACATAGTTTAATGAGCGGAGATTACTACGTAATATCCTAATGCCTCCCGTAATCCAGGGCTTTTATTTTTTAATTTGTTTTAATTAATTGTATGGGAAAAGCTTTATGGAACTTTTCACACATTAAGTTTTAAAAACTGGCAATTGGATGTGAAGTTAGGTGTAAATTTTCGCTAATTTTCACCACGGCATAACTGATTAAATCTATTAAAGTAGCTGTACCAAAAATTCTACCAGGACTACGCATGGAGGCTCGAGCCAAATTTTTTGGGTGATAACCGCTTATTTTGTGAAATAGGTCAGATCTTGTTTAGCCGCCGGCATCCACGTGTTACAACGTTTATTTACAAAGTTGAAGTGATCATAAAACACAAAAATCTTTTTTTTTTTGTTTGTAAAATTATCTATGTTTTGTTAAGTATTTATTCATGTGATCTGGGTATAATTAAGCCCTTCAATACATATAGTTGTCTGAACTGAATCTTTAGGAATCGATATTTTGAACTTTGATGGTATTTTTGATTTTTTCAACTTTTTTTTTACTGATGAAATATTGGTGTATATAGCGGAACAGACTAATTTATATGCTATCCAATGTAGGCCTGATAAACCAGCAAATATAAGCAAGGAAGAAATAAATATTTTTATTGGAATTTGCATATACATGTCTGTAGCACACCTGCCATCTACTAGAACTTATTGGAGCAGTACCTTGGGTATTACTGCAATAACCGAAGCTAGGACATGCAATAGATTTGAAGAAATAAAACGTTTTATTCACTTCAATGATAATACAAAGCAGCAACACAATCGTGATAAACCTGACTATGATAAGCTTTTCAAAATCCGTTCCTTTTTAGAAAAAATGCGAGAAAAATACTTACTTGTTCCAAAAGAAGAACATCTTGCAGTTGACGAAAAAATTATTCTTACAAAAGCTCGATCAACCCTAAAGCAATATAACCCGAAAAAACCTCATAATTGGGGTTAGAAAGTATTTGTACTAAGTGGACTATCAGGCTTCAGCTATGATTTTGATTTATTTCTGGACCAACTAAGCTGCAGGCTCATCAACCAGATCTTGGAGCAAGTAGTAATGTGGTAGTAAAACTGACAGAGTCAGTTTTAAGGAATCAAAATTACAAATTTTTTTTTGATAATTGGTTTACGAGCCTTCCACTACTTGTTTTTCTCAGCAAAGAGGGCATTTTGCCTCGTGGTACTGTTCGCAAAAATCGAATTTCAGATTTTGATTTTCCTAAGGAATCTGCAATGAAAAAAAAAGGAAGGGGCACGGTTGTTGAAAAAGTGGCTCGAGTAGATGATACAGATGTGTCTGTAGTTTCGTGGTTTGATAATAAAATAGTTACTACAGTATCAACCTATGTAGGCAGTCAACCAATTTCTGAAGTGCAGATTTTGTAGAAGGGAAAAAAAGCACATTATGGTCCCTCGTCCAAAGTGTATAGAAGTATACAATAATTATATGGGCGGTGTGGATCTTTTGGATTCTATGCTAGGCTATTATAGGATACTAATAGGATCAAAAAAAATTTACCTAAGAATTTTTCATTGCCTCGACATGTTATGTTGTAACAGTTGGGTATTATGGAGGTAGGATATAAGATCGGTCATAAGTACGAATTCTGAGGAATGTTATTTGCCACTGGCTGAGTTCAAACTTGGATTGACGGAAATTCTAACAAGATCTAATGTAATATCAAGAAAACGGGGGAGACCTAGTTGCGCACTTTAGCCACAACTAGAATTAAAAAAAGGAAATATCCTTTTGTGCAAATATCAGCCCAAGAAATTCGTCGCGATAATGTGAGCCATCTTCCTGAGTGATATGAAGTTCGCCAGAGATGCAAATTTCCTGAGTGTAAGAGAAAACCCAAATTACATGTGAAAAGTGTAATGTCAGATTTTTTTAATTTTTTTTTTAATTTTCTTTCCTATGGGAAAATTTGTGCCAAGGCACATGTCAAAAATGTATTTTTTTTCAAAAACAAAACATTATTAATTTTTTTAAATATTTTTCTACTTAATCTTGCGGCATAAACTATCACATATTTAAAAAAAAATCTTCTTCTTTTAAATAAAACTTAATTTTTCTTGAATGCCTTTCTTTATTAAAATACTACGCACATGCTAACTAACTGAATGCAACGTAAAATATTCTTTTAACATTTATTATTCAAAAATTAACTGTTTAAAGAGAAAGAAGAAAAAGGGAGGAAGGGAAAAGAGAAAAAAGAGGAATTTTTTCATTCCGTTTCATCCATTTTTCCCCCTACTGCTTTTTCCCCTCATAAGTATATGCCTACCTATTTGTTTTTTTTTAGTTTGTCTATAAGAATTGTTTTTTTTTCTCTCACTTCTTCTATATAAGCCTTATTATATTATAAGCCTTAACAGAATCCAGGAAGTTTTTCCCTTCTTTTCTGGAAGTCTGAATGCATGGCTTATTAGTTGCCTTACTTGTGTTAACTAAATTCTTTATATAAACTATTGTTTTTAATATGCTCTCTTTGTTTAATATTCTAATATTCAATTCCATGTATATAATCATATTACCTTCTGTAATTATGCTTTTTTTGTATTGGTGGATAATAAACGTCTTATTATTATTATTATATATTTTTTCAACTTAAAAAATAAAAAATCATGCAGTAAGGGGTTAAAATATAAATAATCAATAGTGGTCCAAGAACTGTCCGTGACTCGAGTCGGTTGTTCAATATACATACATAAACCATAGGTATCAAGTAAATTTCAAAGGCAGTATAGTATTAAAAGAGGATTTATCAAGAATAATGTTAAAATCCGCAGCCAGAATAATTTTTTTTGAAGGTAAAAGGCCTGAGTGAATCACATCAAAGCGCATAATGAATTCTTTTGCTGAGACAGAAGGAGAACGGTATAAACAAATAAGTTACATTTCATGCAAAAATAAAGTGAAAACTCAAAAGTTTTCACCCTCCATATTAAGTTGAATTTATTAACTACTTCAAATTGGCTATTGAAATTCGAGGACTCTTTAATTAGAATAAATATATCACCACTAATAAAATTTTACCTACATGACATGGCTATCAGTTTATACTCATTTTA